>NW_027286930.1:4315000-4622500 GCF_022747635.1 Hetaerina americana | reverse complement strand
TGGAACCTGCGCGTAAACATGCCACCAGGACTTGCTGACTAAGAATTGGCAGACGAATTCAATTCACAAGGCTTGAATCAGACGGATCAAACCGTTATTCATACGTCATATTCTCAATCAGTAAAATGCTGATTACGATTCAAGTACTAATATGGATAAGATTTTAAGTGTAGGGTCAGAAAAGGCGGGAACAAATAATGCTATTTTATTCCCTAAGCTGCTTATGGAGAGAGAGGTGGAAAAAAACGAACATTACACCATCGCACTGTCGGATTTGGATAAGAAGATCGGCATTTTCGTTAATGACAAAATTATATTAGTTACAAATGACATAGAAGTGTCTTACTACGACATTAGGGTGAAAAAGAGCTAGTGTAAGGATCACATAGCGTATGATATGGGGCTGAGGATGAAGCAAGGAAAGGAGTACGAAAAATGTTATACTTCATGTGTAATGAACGATTTTTATACTTACTACCTACTTTATTGAGTAAACTCTACAATAATAATGGGTAATGTAAGGATTAATATCCGCGGGAAAAAACACAATTCCACATTTGCAAACGGTGTAGCTCTATAGTGGCAAGGAATAAGGGAATCGGAAGAGGTAATGTAGGCCCATTTAAATTTCTGAAGTCGTCGCAAAAGTACAAATTGAAGATGAAAAGAAAATAAAAGTTTTCAGAAGATGAAGATAAGTCGTGTAGAAGAAGCTTTATAATACAGGGTTCGTCCGGAAAATAAGTGTACTGACTACTGATTTTTTCCCGCCGCTCCAGGCGCGCCCAGCACCGCTCTGACGGGCTGCGATTGGAGGGGGGTATATTGGAAAGCAACGCTGAAAAAGGCAGTCGGCTCTGAGCTGTGGTGTAGTGAGGAGCTCTGTTAACGCGAACCTCCACGCTTCGACCCACGTCACGGAACGCGATGCCGAAGTTTTTGGAGGAGCGTTATTCCATCAAATTTGCGGTAAAGCTTGGGAAATCGTCTACCGAAACTGTCGCTATGATTAACCAGGCTTACGGGGAGTCAGCCATGTCCAGAAACATGATCTTTCGGTGGCACAAGATGTTCGTGGAGGGCAGAGAAGAGGTCGACGACGAGTCTTCGAGAGGTTCCCGATGATGCCTTCGCGGGAGCGTTCCAGGAATGGGAACGCCGCTGGAACAAGTGTATCGACTCACAAGGGTCCTATTTTGAGGAATATTAGCTTAAGATATGTAAAAGTGTAATAAATTTTTTTTCCTGAGCTCAGTACACTTATTTTCCGGACGAACCCTGTATGTAGGTAGCTTCCGCGTTGCTATGTACGAGTGCCAGTATGTACCAGTGGGTGTAGTATGGGCAATTTTAATTGGTCATTTCAGTCTGGATGGATACCCTCATGCACCACTTCGAAGAAGCCTATGTAGCGTGGTAAGCTGTACCATAACTTAGAATTATTTTCCCCGAAAAATCCTTTCTGTGCTCTGGCAATACTATTTAATTTAGGCAGGGATGGTGGGGAAACATTAAATGATGGTGTGATTGAGGTCCAGCAGTATATCCTTCCGTAGACTTCATTTCCCTGTAGACAATCACAAGTAGTTGAGTTCCATCGGTGGCCTGGAAATGTTCATTGAGCCATGGTGTGGGAGTTGGTTCCCCATGAAACTCCAGGAAGGATTTGAGAGAATGTTTATTGTATCAAAATAATTATTTTTGCTATTCAATCTCTTGGTCTCACAATTGATGTAAATCTTTCTGCGGTTAGAGGTGTTCTCGTTTGAATTTTAGCCAAGAGTGTAGTACAAGTGTTAAATGTGCGGTCAAGAGTAAGTAGGGGAACGGGAAGAGTTTTGATTAGTTGGGAGGCATTATTGCCATTAACGAACATTAAAGAAAGATACACGAAGTGAAAAAAAATCCTAAAAGGCTTTCTATGGTAGAAAAAAACGTGTTGTCAGTAAAAACATTTGTATAGATTTAATTAAAGATTTTTCAGGGCCGGCATTAGAATTATCCTTGTCGTCGAAATATGGGCAGCGATATTGGTAGTAGATAGTCGTCTTTATTTTCGGGCGAGATTGAAACTATGGAGTCTCTTTCACCACCCAGCCCCTTAAATGAGTGAGGAAGATCGGAAGCAATAGAGAGGTGGTGCCACTTGAAATTAATGTTGATTAAATGGACGGATGAAGTGAATAATGGAGATAAAATACCCAGAGCATTTGAATAGAGAGCTTAATGGAAATTAATCAACGACCTGATGAAATAACTTGACGGTATCTACTTTAAGGCATGACACTTAGCTTGCTGAATGCTGTTGAGTAGAGAAAATGAGTGGATGAAATACAGACGCAGACACCGGATTGAAAATGTGATCTGCAGATCGATAAATACAGAAGGTGAATAAATATGAGCACATGAAACTATGAATACATAGGATATTCCCGTGGAGAATTGCTTCAAATCATTTACATTATCATGACTATTGGTATTAATTATTGATATGACCAATATTTCGATCTAAATCTCACTACTTAATATGAATTCGTTCAAACCTTATGAGCAATAGAAAATTATGGGATACATTAACCTTCAGTTAGCGTAGTTCATTCATCTATTTTTAGTTATTAACGTTAATTATGTTTTAGTTACATTTAGATTTAGTTATTAACGGCAAGGATATGTGATATTCTTTCTGATAATACTTGGTTTGATGTCATTACGAGATTTCTTTTCGTATTTCACTGCGACCCCCAGGGCAGGGTGAATACTATGTTTCCTTTAAAAACATTCCGCCTGTGTTTTCAGTCCATAAAATGCTGCGGCATAAGTTTTTATAGGAAATGCTAAAAATGTGATGCAGCGGGGTAGGCAATTACGTTTCATCGACCCACCCTTAATACAAGTGAAATAGGTATACCTACTCGGCTCCAAAGCTTCCGTTTAGCAGCATCTGAAATATGCACGTGATGCCTTATCATTCGGTCTTTGACCTTTGAAATGAGCAGGTCGGGCTCAAATTCGTCATTAACCTAATGGGAACTTTATGAAAAATTTCGGTGCGAGTTGCTGACTTAGTAAAAATTCTATTAGTTTTAAAATTGTGCCACTGAAAATTTTTGGGAATCCCTTTAGCAAATGAAAAGCACTTAAAGGATTATGTTAATTGAAAGCGTACATTTTGGAGAAACTTATATGACTGACTTCCGACCATATTTGCGAGTGTTTCATTTTTTATACTTGACTCTAAGGAAATTTTATAATTTAGAAAAATTATAAATAAAGAAAAGGGAAGGCATCTTCAAAAGAAATAAGTGCTTTCTAACAGATGAAACTCATTTCCCTTGATTATTTTGCAGATTAATCATTACTACCCGCTGGCAGATGATTTTATAATTTTGGGCTATCCGTTGGATTGGGGTAAACTGGGATGACGCAATATATGGTTTTTCATTCATAAAATAAATTACACTTCCAAAAATTATATGCGCTGACGCCATATGCGATATTCTTCCAACCGTATCATAAAATGAATTATGATACCTAGTTCTTCATGATTTTTATACTCGCTTCACTCCAAGGGAGCTGTGCTCAGCCATCGAGAGAGTTAAAATAGAAATGATGCGCCAGCCAAAAATTGAAATAGTTTCAAGCTGGTTCTTAAACGCATCGACTTTAAATAGATATATTAGGTGATCCGATATATGACAGAAATTGGCATCGTCCATTTTAGTTCCAATAGTTGCATTATGTTATTATAAAACACTTTCAATCGCATTGACGCTTTTGCACTTGCATTGCCAACGCACGACTTTCTGCACATTGAGTTCCTACGAAGCTTAGGCTATGCGAGAATACCTAAGTGGAATTTAAGTGGAATACTTAAGTCACTTAAGTGGAATTTTTTTAGAATATCTGAAGTTTTCTAAAGGAATCGTGAGTTAAATTTTATTGGATAAGTAAACTACGATTTGAAACTCAGCCCGCAGGTGATGAATTTGTTGATCATCGGTAAGAAGCATTCAGCGGTGGTTAATTTCGGAAGACCCTTGGCTCTTTATCTACCCCTCGTTTGGATGTCGCGGGCGAAATAATTGCTCATTTTGTTGATCGTAGGCCCATCTCGTAACCATCTGTTTCTCACACTTACGGACGAGGCAAGAGGGCAGATGGCCAGCAGAACAAAAAGATAGATATCGCGGATGGGGAAGTCTGGGAGCTTTGGTTCTTGAACATTTTTCCTTCGGAGCGAAGAAAAAAAGAAATCTCCCACGTTGTTTATTTATAAAACATTTCACTTCGTGCCTAGCAACCAAACCTCCCAAAATGAGCGCCCGGTGACTTCCTCCCAGAGACCACAGGATTTTTTTTTGCCCGGGTATGCCACATCATCTCCATTTCTTATTTAAATGGCGTACCGGAATATTTCCGGGGGTGTAACCCGGAGGCGATTTTTCGGAGGGCGAGGTTGGGGAGGGGTGGCGGGACGATTGGGATTCGCTCCCCGTTTCCCCGACCTTGCTTCGGCAAGCACCGCACGGTGCAGCCAATGGTTCCATTCCGGTAGGTTGCAGCGGAGACGTGCCTGGCCCTGTGCCGGGGGGGAAGGCACTAGGCCCTCGGGAGGAGGGAGGGGCAGAGGGGCCTTCGGACCATAAAGAGGTAGTCTCTGAATGAATCCCCCTTTCAAATCCTTTTCAGGGCCCGCGGCGGTGCGAATCTCTCTCTCCTCCGCCCCTCCTTCCCATAAAAAGATCATCTCCCTCTCCTCTCTCCGTCCTCTTTCGTTACCTCCCCCCCCTCATCGCACACGAACCCTTCACCCACCAAACCCCTCCTCACCCCTCACTCAAAGTCATATTATTGGGCTATATCACGTCTCCGCCATCGATAAACTCCTTGAAGGATAAACGTATATTTCGGATACAACTACCCTCTTTTGCGGGATCGGGAGTTTGAGGCGTTGGGGAGGGAGAGGGCGGGGAGGCGGTTTCGCTGCCTTTTCGCATTCCGGAGGCTGGTTACGTCGCGTGGTACGCACACAAACCAAAACACGCTCTCTCTAGCGGCGGGGGCGATACGCTCGCCTGAGTTCTCCCGCGCCGAGGAAGGAGGTTTCCCTCTCTAATTTTTTGTTCACTCCCTCACCCACTCGTCCGACCATTTCCCTACCTCCCTCGGTGGGAGAAAAAAAATAAAAAAAATAAAGAAGTTCTCTTTTCATCCGTAGAAAAAAGCTCTCCTTCACGAGGGATGAAGTGGGCGGAAGAATTGCGTGGAAAGTTGCCGACGGTGGTCTTTATTTCGGGATGAACGGGTCGCATCTGTTGCTTGGCAAATGTCAATTACCCACCCCTGGCTGAGAGAAGAGGTTGGGGCAGAGAGAGTGTGCGCCATTCCGTACGAAGGAATACGCATTTTTTTGTTTGAGGTATGCGCTCATTTCGTCGTTGGCTGCATTTCGATTCGAATTTTACCGCAATAATAATCTTCAAATAATTTCCGATGTGTTCCTAGAGGCAAGTTAATTATCGTCCGCTGACGAGGAGAGAGATTCGTTGGCCCTAGAGGAAACGCTTGTTTCAACTCGTCCCTTGTATGAATTGTATCTTTCGGTGGATGCGGAAATCGTTCAAGAGGCACGTCTCATTATTTAGCACAAACAAGGTGTACGGTTCAGACTCATAACAACCGCAAATTTCCGGTTGCATTTGAACTGTAAGCATATTCTGTTTAACCAATTGATCATTTATCTATTTATGAGACAAAACTGTTAAACATGATAACCCAAAAATTTCCTCTCCTTAAATGTAAGATAGCAATATACAAAGCAAAGTGTATGCGAATAAGCGATTTCACTCTTTTGTCACAGACGTTCCATATATGCCTTTTACAACAGACACGTATAACTGTATTCAAACCTAACATTCAAGTAAAAGGAGTGACAATTTATATGTTGGCTCTAGGCTGAACTTTTGCCATAGGAATATGTAATTTGTAATAATAATAAAATATATTACCTATATTACCTTAAATTATCAGTACCTCCGTTGAGTTGGGCCTCATCTTTTCCGGATTTGATAAACTATTTAAAGCATGAACAACTCGGAAGTTACGGTTCGAGATCTCATTTTTCAATTTCCAAAATACCTTAATGCCAATTTCTCGTTGTAAGAAATTTTATCATGCGAAGAACTGTTCCATTTTTTAAAATTGGTAGTAAAAGCATGGATTGAAGCTGCTAATTAAAGTTATTTGTCAAAAAGTGCCTTATAGTATGCTTTTATGTACAGTATATAGTATTACAATTATACTTTTAAACCGTTCCATTTTGTAATGGAAACAATGAAAAAAGTAAATATTTTAGTTATCGTTCACGAAAATTGTTTACTTTACCTATTTGCTTCCATACTGCCTTGTACTTGCACTTCCACCAAGTGACGTAGGCAGAAATTTTTCCAAATGCGAGACAATTTCCCAGCGATGGTTGCATATCTAATCTGGTTTTTATGCTAAGGATAGGTGCAATATATGCGTTAGTATTTTCGTTCTATCTAATATCCTTCTATTTCGTTCTATCTATAATCCGCCTATACAATCCTTTTTATAGTACAGGTTTTTCATCTCAATTTCATCAATATTTCTCGGTCACAGAAGCATAGATACTTACAATGAAAGGAAGAAGTGACTATACTATATATTGTCTTTGAATTCCCAGATTGACATACATTGGGTTTCCTCTGGAGGTTTCTTGGTGCTCTGCCAAAACTCTGTGCCAAGGCATTTACATACTACTACCTTTATTCAGCGCGATTTGCCTGTGGCTACCAGATGGACCGGGAGACGGAGATCAGTCAGTATGAATGAAGGAGTAGGGTTTGGAGTGGCGCCCATCACCACCCTCAACCTACGCCTTGTCTTCACACATATTACAGCCCACATCTTTCGCCCTTGTCACAATCACATATTCTTCCTCTCTTGTCCCTTTCACTTTCAAATATTCTTAATATTGTAAATCTTTTCGACCGCGAGCATCCATGACTTTTTCGGTTTAGGGACTTTCTTCCCTGATATATTTCATTTTTCTCTTTTACGACATTGGTGCATGTATATATATATATTATATATATATATATATATATATATATATATATATATATATATATATATATATATATATATATATATATATATATACACCCACGAACATATATATGTATGCATGTTTAAATATCATCGAAAAATAACGCTCTTCAGCGAAGATACAAATATATAAAAACTTTGATTGAAACATTTAATCTCATAACACATTAGAATCTGGTGATGCATCTGGTGAATCTGGCGAAACATCGGATTCTAATTATGACGGTTGTGCCTTCGTCACGACAAATCTAAATATGTGTGTGTTCTTTCTCTGTGTTTAAATGTTTTAATCTAAGTTTTTATTTAATTAAATATGCACGTGTATATATATACACACACACGAATAATTACCTGTATAAGTAAGGGTAGATTGACGTTCTCGTCTCGCTTGGCTGTTTTCGATTAGTTCTAAAGAACAAAATATGCACGGGATATCTTCGGGTCAATCGTGGACTGACGTAAACAGTAATTATAATCTGGTGATATGGTTACTCTGCGATGGCAACTGAATCTAAAAAAAAAGTTTAAATGGGTAATGAAAATGTGCTCAATTGCGGAAATACAGGAGACGGATCTTTTTGCATTTTCAGGGCTATAATATATAATCTTTATTAATATTATTAAGGTAATATACCGTCTAAGGAATCTTTGGAATGGACACAGACTTAAAAACGCTACATTTCTTGACCTCGCCTGTCAAGGCACGTCGTGACAACGCACTCTACGTTAATCTGTTCCCACATTTAAAATGCCGCAGAAATAGGCCTATCAATTGATGTTAGTGATTTAATTTCCGCTCCTTTGAAAACCACGCTCCATATTAAGTTTCTAACGAGTCTTTTTTTAACACTCAACTCAATATCCCTGTCATCAAATACTTCCTCTTGGTTAAATCATCTTTATCTGAAGCAATTATTCTTCGCATGTCCTTACTACTTTGGAGAACTACTGTCTTGATCCTTTACGACACCAAGATAGGTACTGTTCCACCTTGTCTATTTTTTACCCTCTTTTTTAACATAACTTAACTTTCCTCTTTCTCGGAAACCTCATCATACCCGTTTGCATTGATTCTCATCCCATTCTTATCACATTAATTTCGTTTAGCAATGAATGTAACGCTTTCACTGACTAGCTAATTAAACCTAGATAATCCGCGAACTTGATTTTTATTATTCCCTACCGGATTCACTCCTAACTACCGGACTCCTCTTTTACCATTTCCTCCAACTGTTTTGAAAAGGTAATACTGGCCTGTCTTGCTCTTCTTCCTAGCACTACCCATCCCGACTCTCCATCCGCCACACGGACGTGAGCAGTCTTGAGACATGTACAGTCTCAAGCGGATAAGTCATCTAGTCCTCCAATCTACAATTATATTTTGTGATATATTTAATATACGCTATCGAAATTCTTCTCGAAATCTAAGGAATAACAAACGCATCATGATTGCCCTCTTATGTTTCTTTTCATTAGTGGCCTCATTATTGAAATGAAATTGCGTGTACCTCTCTCTATTCTCAAACCAAACTAATCATCCCCAAAGTAATAATTTTCCCACCTCTTGGTTCTCTTATCAATGATCCTATGTATTTACCCTTAGCTGCGTGAAAATTCAAGCTTATTCGACTGTAGTTCTCACATATTGCAGCCTTTCCCTTGGGATGGGAACTAAGCAAAATAGTAGTTATAGCCTTAAGAAGGTGAAAATATTTAGGGGGAATTCAAAGATAAATAGTATGACATACAAAATAGGATTCTGAATATTTAGGAAATGGAAATGCGGTTAAGAATAACTGTTAACAAAGTATTCTAGAATCGAGGAGGCATGGTTATTATAAAAGATAGAACTGAATATAAAAGGGGAAGTTTAAAGGGAATAACACTAAGTGGATTGTAGGGATTTAAACAATAATAAGTACAATTAGCTCCAATTTTAAATGTCACGTGTGAGTAGACGAACATTTTATTAAAAGAAGCGCAAATTAGCCGGACAAACACTGTTTCCAAAAGAAGTCAATATCAAAAGTGTCATAGGGGAGATACATGCATCTCTATTCTGACTGTAAAGAGGAATATTCTATATAAGACGAGTAAAAAGTCAAGAGATGGAAGGAATGCTAATAGATGCGTTAAAGTTGAGGAAAATCGAACCATCGTATAATTATGAGACCGATGATGGTGGTGATGAATAAGGATATCCAATAATGAGTTAAGAATATGACGGTTCAGTCAAGGATTTTTTCAGAGCAGCATCCTAGGAATTTTCTATATGAATTGCTGAATTGTGCTCTTAAAAGAAAACCCCGAGTAGATTGCGTGTACATTTATGTGACTGGAAATCATCCAAATCGATATTTATATGAATGAAAATCATGGCAAGTGACCTTTATGTGAGTGGAAAAATGCCATTGAAACCCACAAAGAGCATACTTGTCCCTATAAGAATGGGCGAAAAAAGTGCACATATTTGGAAAATAGTATTACCGCTCGTACGTCAAAATTTATGAAAAAAGTTATTGACAGAAAAGGGATTAATTGAAGAATTCCCAGAGGAATACCAGTTCAGTTCGATTTTTAAAAATCAGGGGAGCGAAATAAGCTATTTTATCAGTGATATTATCGTAGAAAGCTGAAAAACTATGCCGTATATGTATGTACCTTTCCCTGTATTGAGAAAAAATTGAGAGACTCTGTTGGCTACAATTGGATATTGAAAATCCATAAAGAAAAAGAGTGGCTCTCAACAACGTAAAGACCGGAGGAAGAAGATTTAAAAATAAATGCCAGCAGCGACAGAGCTGGGGAAGCGAAAGTTAACTGTGCTGGAAGAATACTTTTGTCATAAATTGTCTTCGGCATTCATTTAAAACATGTAATTCATGAAATCATGAATCGGATATACGGAGAAGCAATCAGGATAATACCTACTCTATGTCAATGACAGTAGTTTTGTTGGTGAAGTAAAAAGATCCGAAGAGAATGATAGACTGCTTAGAAAATAAAATGAAGCTATGATTCTTGGCCATTCATGTACACAAAACCAAGATAATGATTTGAGGAGGGAAGCAATAAGACCACTATCATGATAGTAAATCAACATAAGGTTGAACAAGAGGAAGATTTTTATTGTATAGAAACAGGAGCATCACTGGAAGGATAGGAATAAGCAAGAAACATTTAATGGGTAAAATAAGTCAGAAAAGAAATAATGCAGTCTTGAAAGCCATTGCCACCAGAAATGTGCCTAGAAAAATATGAAGCACACACTTTTTTTATAGGGAGACAAAAAATAACAGCAGTAATGAAGAGAAAATTGAACGGATTGGGAATGTTGTGTTGCTGAATAATTATGACTATTAAATGAACAGAGGAAATAAACAATGGAGAGTGAATACCTACGCCGAGTAACGCAAGGAGTAATTTCGAAAGACGTTTTCGTTGTAGAAGAGACGAACTTCATGGCCATACTTGGAATGCATAACAGCGCCTTGAAAATAAACAAGAAAGGATGGATGGATAGACCATATCAGGATTGCGCCAACCGATCTTGCGTCTTGCGATATTTATTTTTTTCCTCAACTCAAGAGACACCTCAAGGGTAATCATTACACGTCGAACGATGAGGTGAAGGTAGCTGATAAGTTTTCGATTCGAGAAAATTCGGGAGTTTTTCAGTGACGGAATGGAAAAACTTATTAAACTGGGAGAAATGTGTTAGCCTTAACGGTGACTATGTTGAAAAATAAATGTAGATTTTGAAACTTAAGAATTGCAATTTTTTCCCGATATTGTTAATTGTTTTTTTCGGTGGTATACAAGCATGTGTGCATTACTTTTCAGCCCACCCTCATATTTATGAAGACTTTCGATCTCTCGTTATGAAAAATAAAATGAATCATTTTCATAGAATCTTCCCTTCACCTTACATACAAATGAATAAATTAATGCCGGACTGTAGATTGAAGTTAATTAATGCTCCTATCTCTCATAGTTTCCACCATTTCTGTTCTCTCAACGGTCACTGAATGGCCCAGCACTTTCTCAGAGACAGAGACTCTGACACCAATGTAACCACTTATAGCACATTGTACTATTACGAGTACTCTTTCACTAGGGTCACACTCATTCAAAACGTTTCCCGGTTTTCCCTATAACTTTCCAAAAGCAATTGGTCTGGCAATTCACTGGTGCACAAAAATCGCGAATCTTTGATTAACAACTTTCATACTAACAAGGACACCGGGCTTGTATTTACATGAGTACATCTTAGCACCTGAATGAAGCACTCCTGTCTACCTTGTCGGTTTCATCAACCCCCGACCAAAATACCGATCGACCGCCAGCAGTCATGAATATCACGCCCATCGTGCCTAGTTTAACATCTACATAGAGATCCAATCACCATTCATCATCTATTTACTACCCTTCTTTTCAACCTCCACTTTGTATAGCCAAGAGATCATTTTCTTGAAAGAATTGCCATATTCGGCCTGTCACGCTTTGTGAAATGTTCTCCCAATCATGGTTTTGGTTGAATGAATCTTCATTTTTATAGCTAATTATGAGTAATGTAAACAAAACTAACTGTTTTAGGTTGCCGATAAGATAGAAGGTTGTTAAACTTTTAAATAGGAGGGCAAATGTTAGAGCAGATAGGATAGTTAAACTATTTTAGAAGTGTTTTGGACCATGATGCTAAATGTAATGGGAATATTAAGGGAATAGTTAAGCTAGGGAAAGAATCTTTCACAAAGAGAGGGAATCGATGACAGGGTAGTCGAATAAGGATATTACTAATGAAAGTTTAGGAAAAACTTTGTTATCAGGATCAGTTAATGAAATGTTGTCTGTGATGCTTCTTTCGCCTAATGCATAGTTATCTCTCATTTTACAATGTTAACCTATATGCTATACATTTTATTTTTATTGCATTTCTCCTCTAGTTCCTTGTGAGTAAATAACGAGAATAGTAATTCCTTTTTCCACTGCATTACCTTGTATTTAGCGTCTCAACAACATTAACATCTGGCGTAGAGATAGCTGATGTCATAATTGTGTAGACATTTTTTATTAAATGTTAATTTTTGTGAAATGATTATATGAAAGCAACGGCAGTAATATTTTTGGCAACCAAAATACTGCGATATTTTGGATGATTGAATGGAATAATAATCAAAAACTAAATAATGAATAAACTTTCGATCGATCGTTAAGTCTCGAGATAGAGAAAATTCCGGTCGCGTCATATCTGGAGATAATAAGGGAATCTAGAGCATTTTACTTAAGGAATTTCGGTCGTGCGGCGACCTACATCAACTTATTAAAGTTTTTCGACGAGGTTGGAAGTCATTTCCGTGAATTCCAGAAGATACTAATTTCCTCGCAATAATTCCGAATCTTCATTGGGACCAGTTTCCATAGAAATTATCTTCTTTCGCAGTGGGTTAAGGGGAGGGAGACGGAGTGTGTATATGAGAGAGTGTGAGAGAGAGAGCATAATGCATCAATTAATCACGAGTGAACAATCATCAATTAAATACCATTCAGAATCTAGAGCCTCCCACCCCATCCCCACGGTCCCGTCCTCGCCCCGGGGGCCCCACGAGAAAGGCCGTTTGCCCGTCTTTAACAAGCTGCGACTTTATGCATGGGCTATTCAAATGAGGCGATTAAACGGGCGATAGCGCACTTGCAGCGAGAGAGGAGGAAGAAAGACGGAAGGATTGGTCGGAGGCAGTGGGGAGGGGTAGGCGAGGGTGACAGTGGAAGCCTCGGGGGGAGGAGGAGAAATGGGGTTAGAGATGGGGTGAAGGGAGGATAGGGGGCGGGTCGAGGATGTGGCTTCCAGATAGAAGGAAGTAATCCCTTCGGAAGAGGAATGCGGCGATATAGGGGCGGAGGGGCTGGGGGTGCGAGCAGAGCCCACCCTCTCTGGGGTAGAGCCGGAGCGGGATTATTGAGAGGGGCGGCGAGAGATGGAGAGGAGAAAGGAGGTAAAGGGCGTGGGATATGAGGGAGGTATATGAGGGTACGGCGGGTAGGCGGGGGTGGTGGGGACAAGGGAAATAAAATGCGTGAGAGAGATGGGGGAATGGTGAGTAAGGGATGGGAAAGGGTATTGGACTTGCGATGGAGAGTGATGTGGAAAACAAATTCTACACGTTGCCCTGAAATCAGCCACAAGGGCGTGAGGCAGGGTCAGTTAGGAAGCATACTATCTACCTGAAAAGTTTAATTCGCAAGAATACGTTGAATATCACAATTTATAAGCCAAAAAAATCGACTTTTCCTTACTTTATACTACCTCAGTCTTCAGCCTTATTTCATCACCTCTCCTGCTAATATTTTCACATCTTCCTAATTATTTTAGCTGAATTCTTCTTTCAGTTAACATAACAGTCTCAGGCTTTACTAGATGGAGTTCTTTCATGATGAGGGTAGAGAAAAAAAATTTGCTATTACACATAAAATACTTTATTTTTACGCGACCATGGTTTTGAACCAGTGCATCGTCATCCTAATCGCCTGATGATGATTAAAAGCGTGGTAGCCATAGTCGTGTGAAATAAATAGTTCATGTGGAATAGCAAAGCTTTTTTCTCTCTACCCGTTCCTTTCAATTGTTTCTCAATAGCCATTCCTGCCTTCCTAGCTAATTCTTCTATCCTGTCTTCTTCCGTTAACTGTTTTGCTAGTAAAATAGATCTAATTATTTTTATCAATGCCAGGGTCACGTATGACATAAGCTTTTCATTACATAGCTTCGAAAGACTTCTTCATTAATCAGTATACCCAATTGATGCTCATAAATCAGTCGTAAAATCTCATTTTCTTCTCTTAAAACATTATTCTTGCTGCCTATGCGTTATCCACGGCTAAGCCGTGTAAAATGAAACTCCACATATTTTTTATAGCAAACATTCATGCAAATTTCCTTGCTGTTAGCAGTTATTGCAACTCAGAGAAAGTATTTCTCTATTATGCATTTTTGTACGTTGCAATAGCGTAATCGAAACAAGCAGAAGAAATATATCAATTTCATGCATGTCTAGGCCAACTTTATTTTTAGAAACAGACTTAAGTTAACCATGAGGGGGGAATGCTATGCATGCCATAAGTGCTTGTACACTTAAAATGCGGAATTGTTTTTTGGCCATTTCAGAATCCAACAAAACTACGGATCGGCTTACCGCTCGAAAGGGGATTATAATGTAAGAACTTTTAGGTTAGCTATGGAGTTCACCACCCATTAGTCATAGATTAGTTTGCAAAGACGGTAAGGTAAATGCCATACCGGCAGAAGTGCAATCAGGGATCAAGCTTGAATGATGGTCGGATCGAGACTCTTTTTATGGCAAAAAATCTCTTTTTGGTAAATAATTGCTTGCATACTTTTTATTGGAAATTGGATTTTGAAGACTGTGTTATAGGAGATAACTTTACGCAAGTTATTTTTTTAAATAAGTCAATAATTGATTGTGGCTAGAGCAACGGCGGTGATTTTTTATGAAACGAAGAATAAGGGCTTTTGTAAATAAGTAAAATCCTTCGACTAGTGGTTCGACAATCCCGAGAGGACTGTAACTTTTCTTCTATCTCCCTCTGGATACATATTTCCTTCATTTCAACCTATTTACATACTTTTCAATTTTAAACAAATAGAGAATCTTAATAGAAATAGTGCATTTGGTACGAAAGGGGATTCCATAGTTATAGATAAACAAATTCCAAAGAAACTGCGGGAGATGCCGCAACAGTAACTTTTAACGGAGCCATCCGCTAATGTGCATTTCAATGCAACATTTTCAGAGTGTAAAAATCATTCGCCTTGTCTGGGATTCGAACCCAGATCCATATTGAGGGATCTGGGTTCGAATCCCAGTCAAGGTGAATGATTTTTACACTCTGAAAATGTTATCGATAAACGTTTATCACGTCGTATTATCGAAGAGTAAGATATTGGTGGAACGAGGAGTTTAAAAATGGTCAGATGGAGTCCGCAAAAATATTACAGTGAGAGGAATCGTAGTGGAACAGAAGAGATAGCACAGGACGGATATATTTTTCTAGGTCTTATCGACCCATAAGGTTAGAAATTATTCCACAGCACGAAAAATAAACAAGGTTTGTTCGTGTTTACTCGTCTTTCAGGCTTTTGATGTCAGCGTAGATCGTAAGGGTATGCATTAACGATCAAAGGGGTGTCCTCTCCTTAATAGAAACAGGAAAATACGATCTACAGAACCAAACAACGATTAGATAAACATCAGCAGTGTAAGAGGCTATACGGGAAGGGCCAACATTGAATGACTTCAAAAAGAGAAAGGCTCACTGGAATAGTTCAATGAGTTGGGCCGCTAGCCGGTCGGCTAGCTCGAAGGTATGAATCCCAAATTCTACTTGGGAAGCAATGACTTGCTACTGAATAGTTGATTTTTAAGAGAACATATTCCTGATTATCATAAATATTCAAGATTTATTTGAGAAAAATTGAAATCAATGAAAAATGTTCAAGTCACAAGTTTTTGTTTGCGAATTTCTATCGGCACAATTGAAATACATAATTATAAAAATAGTGAAGCATTGAAAAAAATACATTACTCACATTTGTGCTTTCGCCATCCATTTGCTGTGTCATGTGGATAGTTGAATGCATTACAAAGATGAATGTAAGATTATGAGAGTTGTAAATTTGTATCGCCGAGTGATGGCCCACGGAAAATGGAAGTCCTTGAATATTTGTTAAAGTCTCAGGATTATGTCGCTTTGTATCCACAAACTGGATTTTTATGTTTTCCGGACATTGATTATCTCGCTGACTTTGGTTTGCCAATTATTTTTCGTTATTAGACTGACCGAGTAGTCCACAAACTGTTTGCGTTGCGTTTATTAGACATATATAATATTAAATAGGAAATCACGTTGAAAATTAATGATCCTTGATGACGCGAGAAGTTTGCAACTTTCCCCGGTATAAATTGTAACAAAACTGAATTTCGGTTTGACAGTCGAAATTTTTACAGTAAAAATGACGACCGAACGTAAAATCGTTCCACTGAGGACATAGGGGACAGTTGTGGACATTTCCAAGTCCTTTTAATGACAATTTTACGCAGTTACCCACTTTCGTCCGCAACTTTGATTTACCCCATTAAACCCAACTGCGGCATGCTTTTCTCACTTATAAAATATGCTCCTTCGTCTAAGTTGAGATTACGTAAGAGTGAAAGTTGTTTTTAAATTAAACAACAATATCTCGAAAGAAACTGTGGGAGATGCCGCGACAGTAACTTTTAACGGAGTCATCCGCTAATGTGCATTTCAATGCAACAATTTTAGAGTAAAAATCATTCGCCTTGACTTGGATTCGAACCCAGATCAACCCTCAACATCCAATTAACGACAATATACAGTTGTAGATGGCGGAACTATTTTTTATACTGGAAAAGGTAACGAAAAATAATTCCGCAGGTATAACGCAGAAATTCGGATTATTGATGAATTTTTTAGTAGTCGAGAGTAAAGGAGAAAGCTGCAGAAGAATAAAAAAGGCGAAAAATATTTAAGCACTTCGGAAAGCATGGAGCCACGGAGGCGTGAAGGGGTTAACTGGAAATAGAATTGAATCCATTAAATTGTTTCATGATTTATTTTGTGAAAACGTTTTATTGCTGAAATAAAAGATATCTTTATAATTAAGAGAAAAGAATAGAATGGGGTGATGCCATGAACCAATCTGACTAAATTATCCTCAATACGGATTGTGTTTTTACGTCAGTGACAGCGTCATCAATTTCTCTTTGGAAAATCAGTCCAAATCAATTGTCCTCTACGCAAAAGGAAGGTTTGTTGGTACGCTCTGTGCTGAATAATTCTAAAAAAAAAGGTGTCAGTTGCATTAGGCGTCCGCACCTCAAAGTGCTTTTTCCGAAGGAACGTGCGATAGGATGATGGTTGGGGAAACTAACAGGGGAAGGGTATTAACGGGAGAAACGTGGGAGCGTCGACGGGATATGGGGATGAGTGGGGTCGAATGGAAGGATGGTGGGCGGGCGGGGGGGGACTGTTGCCATGGTAAAAGAGGGAGTCGAGTGTGGGGAACCCAACATTCCCCTATCCCGCCACTCCCCCCCTCCCCTCAATCGGGGCGTCGTTTGCGTGCGTCGCGGCGCATTTTGGGAATGGTAAGAGCACGCCGCGGCGGGAAGAGGCGGCGTCGGCGTCGCTTTTTCCGTGTTAGCATGCGAGGGGGCGACCCTCTGGGGGTTGCGGAGGAGAAGGCATCGGGGGTTGTGGAAAGGGGGGTTGGAGGAAGAGTAAGCGCGAAAACGGCTCCGGGGGCATTGTAGGGCGTGTTGGATGGGGGCTTGGGGGAGGGTCGAGTTTGAGGTTGAGCGATGTTGCGGGGGCGTCGGCAGGGTCGGTAGGGTTGGAGGGGTTCGTTGAGGGAGGAAGATCGAAAAGACTCGGGGGAAGGAACGCGGTGGAAGTGTATGCAAGGGAACGGGAAGGGGTCGGGAAGATTGTGGCGAATGATTTGGTGTGGAGGGTGGCGACTATAGATGCGTAGACGGATAAACGAATTAATTCCGTCAAAGTTGAGTGTATCGTGTATCCGCCTGGATTTTAACCTTTCGCCTGAAAGATGTAACAATTAATTATTGTTTTGAAATAGCTGACGCCAACCAGACATGGCAATAAAAAGCAAACAGACGAGGATAAGAGAAGTCTTACTTACATCTTTTGCTGAAGTCAGGCTAATTGCAAGATGGAGTAAGTCCATTTGTAGACTCGGTGCCAGTTTCGCTTCAATTAGTGAATGTTATTGACACTCCTTCAAATAACCCTGTATGAAAAGATTTAAAACTTTCGAATGAATATCGTGTCTGCTACCAAGGGATTATTTTGTCATATTAGTGAGAGTTAAATTGAAGAATAAACTCACTTAATAATCCACAGCGTTCGATTTTGAAATTGAAATATTCGGAATTTACAACAGTTGTAAACGAATTGATAAGATTTCCACATTCACATGCTCCACTTTTACGTAATTATGATAATGCCCAATTATTCAATCCAATTAAAGATTAGTAGTATAGCATGATTGGGATTTCGATTAATTGGTAGACCTTTAAAAGGAAGTTCATTTTGATAAAGTCAGATCACTAGGTAGAAGTCCCCAGTTAATTTGTTTATCCAATTGTCGTTTCGCATGATAGTTTACGTGTGTACTTTTATAGTTGCAAAGAGTGCCGAAATCAGGGAAAGTAAATAAATTAAGTGTGGTATTCTACCAAATAATTTTAATTTATCATTGTTTTTGTACATTAAAAAAAACAATTTCGCATAGTAGCTCCTGATACCAGTTTGAATGCTTATTCTGGGATATTTTACTCTACATTTTTAGTACAATCATAAATACTAGCTGTCGAATCGTGGGTTGAGGTAACACGATTCTCCCAGCAAATTACAGAATATCTGCATTTTTTTAGTGGAGGTATTTTCAAAAGAATAACTCTTTGAGAGACCGATAGTACAAGAAGTTTCTAAAGCTAATTGTAGCGCTATTCGTAGTAGCAGATTATATCCAGGTCATCGACGCTTGACACGAGTTTTGACTTCCAAGACCTCTAGTTTGGGTTTTAGGCGTCACAAACACGCAGAAACCGAAACACGACCTGGTTTGATTTTTCACGCTAAACACTCAAGAAAACACTGAAAGGGTCGGCCGATGAATTTGATAAACCAGGTAAGGTATCCAATGAGAAAATTGAATAAAGTAAATAAATAAGAGATTATGGCAATGATGGTGGCAACAGTGAGTAAATATTTGTTTCAGAAGCTACTTCTTGAAATAAATTCGCATCGAAATCGAAATCCTCATAATTTTTCGCTAATTATATTTATTACCCTCACCTTAAAATACGGTGCATCATTAGGATCGATTACGACATTGAATTTTTAGATGTGTAATAAATGTATTGTTATTTAATAGGTAGCAAGATCGTAAGATATTTGTGTGAACCGGAAAAGTGTGAGGGGAAACTTCGAAGATTGTACTGACAGCGGGTAAGGCGGCACCATGCTTTGTCACGAGATCGAAACTTAGTGGTGATAATCGGAGGCAATGAAATTCGGTGTATGAAGGTAGCAATTGAAATAGCGTGCGAAATGGAAATGGGCGATTTTCTGGAAAAAAGTGAGTGGAAATGAAGTCCAGTCTCGGGGGCGTTGTAAAGGTAGGGCGCCGGTGAAAAGGAAGCGGTGGAAGGAGAACGGAATGAAGGGGATGGGGGAGAATTGGGGTATGAAGGTCCGTAAGCGAGGATTGCACAGGAGAGGGCAACACATCACGTTGGTAAGCGTATTGGGGGAACAGTATGGCGAGGGGGAGTGGTTGTGGTGGCGGGACGGAGGTGGGAGGAGAAGAGCAGGGCGATGAGCGATATAAGGGTGAGGGCCGGATAGAATCCAATCCCTCGCTGTAAAAGGAACCTACACGCAGATCCCCCCCTCCTTTTGCCCTGTCCAGGGGCAGCAGCGGAAGGGGGTGCAGGGAGGGCAGAGGAATTCCTGGGATAAGGGTGGTGGATAGGGGAGTTTGAGGGAGCCCGCCAGGGATTAAGGGAGTAGCAGGGGTAGCGCTAATGCCCCCCGTAGTCCTCCCCCGTCCTCAGTCAAACTATTCGACTGGGACCCGAAGTTGTTCGAGGGGAAGGGGGGTTATCGAAGAAGGGAAGGTTTTTGTTTCCGGGGGAGGGTGTCGTCCGAGCCAAAACGTCAACCCCTCTCGCCCATCGCGTCCGAGGGGAGGGGTCGGAGCGAAGACCACGTCCACGTGTGCTTTCGTGTCTGGGGGTTTCCGCCGACGCAGCACGCGGCGTGGGTGGGGGGGTGGTTTAAGTCGGTTTCAATTATTTCTAGACACGCACCCGTATAATAAGCATTTTTTTATCTAATTCAGCTTCTTTTGTAGAGGCGGGCATTGATTTTTTCGGGAAATTTTCACGTTTCGTGATGTGCTTCATAAAAACATTTCTCGTGATCCGGGAGGAGGGGGGAGGGAAATACCTAATCTTTCTCTTCTCTTTGACGTGAAAAAAGTAGTTCGTGTTCAAATAATGATGAAGGCCCGGATGCAAATCAATTGGGAATTATTGCCCGGCGTGAAAAAATACGTCAGGGATCTTAGTTCCTTATCTCGAATCATATTGGGTCGTAAAGAACGAATGCTATTTTCAAATGGATATATGCGTCGAGATCCTGACGATATTGCGCCATAGAGTGCAGGGGACACAAAACGCCTTGTCCCCACTTTCGACCGTCAAAACGGTCCTCAAATTTACACTTTTCAAATGCATGGGAAGAAATAAGTGGGTTAAATTGTGATCACTCAGCGAGGAGGCATTTCAAAGGTCACACCCCGAGAAATTAATTTCGAAGATACAATCAGCTCTGAAATGAAACACAGAGTAAGAGAATGAAAGAGAGAGAGAAAGAGAGAGAGAGAGAAAAGAAATATGCGATGTGATAGTCGGGAGACAGGTCTGGAATTGCTCATTTGAGTGACGGCGCTAATGAGGGAAAAAAAAGAAATGAATGAAAGGAAAGAGAGGATGAGGATGGAAAACAAAGGGCTGTAAACCAATGGCAATAGAGAAAGGATACGGAAAGGAGACATAGAAGAGGGTTGGGGTAGAGACCAGAACACCAAGGGAAGCCCATATCCTATCTTTTTTATCGAAACGCGCAGCGAGCATGAATTTTAATCAGAATTTTTAGATGAGAGTCACATCATGCGAATGCTGTCGTGGTGAAATAAAATAAAAGGATTTAAATATTTAAAAAAAGGATAAACAGGGAAAAATTGACTAAATGTTTGATAATTAAGAAATAAGGGTAAGGGGTTAAAGAAAGATTGACACGGAGATGCAGATAAAAATTTTAATAACCTGTCTTGCCAAAATTTCGGGCTTGTTCCATGAATATCGCGCAAATATTATTATCATACATTTCATCTCAAAACCTGAGCCTGGTATTTTGTGGAATTATATTAGAATCAAGCTTGTTTTCAGGGCATATTTCATTCATGCGGAATGAGATGGTTCGCAGCAGTGAAATGGACTGAACAAGTAAGGAAATTTAATGAAATGAAGGAATATAATGATTACGTTCTTTCCTACTTTTCACTTAAAATTCAAATTGCGGGAAGTCTTAGATTACTGATAATTATCCCAAATAAAAATTCGTGTTTCGTGATGTAGATTATAATTTCTCATTATTTTTCGGAAGGAATCCCATTGAAGATTCTTAGACCTTCTTAAAAGATCCTTAGACCCTCGCATACGCTGAAATGATTTTAAGATTGAAGCAACACTTGAGCTTCAAGTTTTCAATCGATATTTTATCGCAATCAAAAATGTCGAGTGTACGGATACGATTTCTTCCATCAAAGAGCCTTTCACTAACGCTGTGTTTGGCCTGAGTGTGTTCTCGATGAACCCATCACCCTGCTTCTTCTTCTCTTCCCTTGGTTCATTAAAAATATTAGGAATGTTACAGTTACTAAACATAGAGGATTGGACTTTGTACAGCGTTTTAGATGAAATCGGATAATACAGAGTCAAATTTTCAGCCATTTCAGCCAGGAGTGGCGCTGGACTGATTCGGCCGGATTTAATTTTTTTCCCTTGTACTTAAACCACAAAAACCTTCTTCGGGGCCACCAGAAATCCATCCGGCTGTCGAGTAGGAAGTGGGACTTCCTCTGCAGGGATGGTAGGGTGGATCGATGTATTGAACATGGGCGGTGGACGGAATCGATTCTGTTTAGGAATGCTTTCACTTTAAAGACGACACTGTACTCAGAGACAATACAGAGGGAAAGAAATGAGGTGAAAGCGAACAGAAAGCTCCCTGAGACTTTGCCAGACACTTTGTCATGTGATGAACACTTCAAAGACCGCTTGGAACTTCTGGTCACAAGGCTCACTTGTGGCGCTCTCAAACCTATAACGCCATGATGCACGGAAAACCAGGAGTAGTTTTTTATTTCTTTGAATAGGTATATTTATTTTCCCTCTCGAATGTTTTCGGCAAAAAATCATGAGAGAATACGCATAAAAAATAATAGTAAAAATCAATATAAATGTCTTTGTAATGCATTAAAAGACTGAAACATCTACTTCTAAATGAGTCGTGTTCAATGAATGCTCTTTTGGCTTCTGAGTTCTTCAATTTCAAAGATAGCTTTCAACATTCGCGGGTTAACTTATACTACTCGTATAATGTTTTTATTAGAAAAAATGGGTTTTCTCTAAATTGTTTCCCTTATATCTTACTTTGCATAATTTTCTTCGTAGAGCGTTATGAATGCTCTCATCTGATTTCTCAACCAGAGAATCATTTTGGTGCGCTGGCTAGTGCACTGATTCACCACACAAGGTATTGGAGTCGAGTTCTGGTGATTGCAGATATAAACGTCTGTCTTTCCCCTATCGAAGGGGTACTGCGGACACCTTGGCTTCCTAACTATCCTGGTTATTGCAAAAATCGCATCAACTCTTGTCCGCGGCCATAATAGCTCATATGACCACAAGCCCATAAAAGTCTCGTTCGTAGAACATAGCGCTCATTTCAGTGGAACTTGAATTCTGCTACTACTAAAAATAAATACGTGAACAACGATTTTAGGAATGGGTGAGAGCGCAGAGTGAGGACGGATTCAAAGGGGGACTGCCTTTAAACGTTGGCAGTTGCGCGTTCTCGCAAACGCTAGATAAAGTTTCTGTGCTATTTCCTATTGATGGGACCATAAAATCGTTCGTATTGGATACGCTCCGAGGTGTACAAACCCGATATTATATTTAGATCACCGAGATAACATCGATGCTGGGAGAGTTGGCACGAATATTTATTTTACCGCCTCTTGTAATCATAGCACTTAGGCGCACAACTCTACGACTTTTTATTTAATGATATATAAATGCACAGATGTTTGATGGATTATCATAAAAATTTCAAGTAATTGTTTTATTTCTCTAGTGATACATCTAAAAGTAGAAACGCAAATCTGTTCGTAGATTGGCTGGATACGCGATATTATGCTATATAAGTTAAGGACTCCCTAATCGAGCCAATGGGTTAAAAAAATGCATGTAAAATGATAGTGCATTGTTGCTGCCATTATACTAAATCTTTATAAGCCAATTTGAAGCAGACGTGAGGGGTGCTTAATTGACTAACTATGAAAAGTGTAGCAGCATGCTGGTTCAACTGCATAGCATTGATAATAAAATATCACTTGAGTATGATTGCATTTTAACTTGATAAATGATTAGGGTATTCATGTACCTAATGTTTCGATGAATTTTTATTTTAAATTCGAGGGCAATGATATAATTATCGCTGACATCGTTTAAATTTGCTGGTATATAGTCATTCGGTGATTCATTGTTAGGTCTTAATTCCTATTCACAGATTATTTTATGCATAGCATCATTTAACGACGGAATAAGGTACTAATTTTGACTCTACGTTTCAGGGAATGCTTTGCTGTCGTAGTTAAACTAATTGAGAATATTAAGTTTTCATGGTAATAAATTTGGTTTTTAAGGATCATCAAAGCATTAATTCAATTTGTAATTGAAATGAGCTTCGAATTTAATCAAATTAAATGTAAGCGTTGACCAATGGGCAAATTAGCATAGTGACGAATGGAACACTTTGTCTAGTAATTTCAATCCATTATATTTACCTACAATTTTAATTTGCTTCTCCAAGTATATTGGGACTCATTTAATAACAAATTTTATGTATTTATGCCATCATTATGAGCATAATATTTAGCATACAGGGTTCGTCCGGAAAATAAGTGTACTGACTCCTGGGCTGTGCGCGCCGCTCCAGGCGCGCCCAGCACCGCTCTGACGGGCTGCGATTGGAGGGGGGTATGTTGGAAAGCGACGCTGAAAAAGGCAGTCGGCTCTGAGCTGTGGTGTAGTGAGGAGCTCTGTTAACGCGAACCTCCACGCTTCGACCCACGTCACGGAACGCGATGCCGAAGTTTTTGGAGGAGCGTTATTCCATCAAATTTGCGGTAAAGCTTGGGAAATCGTCTACCGAAACTGTCGGTATGATTAACCAGGCTTACGGGGAGTCAGCCATGTCCAGAAACATGATCTTTCGGTGGCACAAGATGTTCGTGGAGGGCAGAGAAGAGGTCGACGACGGGTCTTCGAGAGGTTCCCGATGATGCCTTCGCGGGAGCGTTCCAGGAATGGGAACGCCGCTGGAACAAGTGTATCGACTCACAAGGGTCCTATTTTGAGGAATATTAGCTTAAGATATGTAAAAGTGTAATAAATTTTTTTTCCTGAGCTCAGTACACTTATTTTCCGGACGAACCCTGTATTTCAAAAATAAGACAATGCCAGGAATACTTGTTAAGGGAATATTTACGAATAATATATATGTAAGCATTGACACTCACAGAAGCAGCATCATTAGTTCAAATAAATTAAACATATTTATTCAGTACCTAAAGGGGAAGTGATAGCACAGTAGGTGGAGGGTTCGGCTTCTGTCAGAGGGCTCGATATCTAATCCGAATGACTCCAGACACCTTCAGCTTCCGAAAAGAGAAACGGGGTGAATTTCAGATTTCTAAGGAAATAAGCAAGAGAATTTCCTGTGCTAACATATGCCGAAATTTTTATTCGTAGTATTCAATTTCGTGCTGCATGGCCGATTTAAAAAACCAGCGTAATTTTAAATCAAATAACACCAAATATTCCCTATTTCGAGCAAATAAACGTACCGTAACTCCGTGAGCATTTCTCTCAGAGCTCCATTCCATATAAATCATATAATTTGATTCAGCGATTTATTTGGGCATTTGAAATAAAATAATGAATATTCAATCACCAGTTTTATCGTGAAAACGGCAAACTGGTTTTTTTCTACAGCTTTCTAATGAACAAAAAACTCCTATCTACTTTCAATGAGTGTAACACATTTTTGCGAAAAAAATATGTATTACTTCGAGCTCAGAATGTTTCTTTTTCTCATGTTAAAACTACTTCAGAGCGCCATTTAAAAGTACTAAGCTCATGAGCGAAGGAAAATCATATTCTGTTCATTTAAGGTTTTCTGTGTGGAAAATGTTACTTATTCGTAACGGGGAAGGCTATATTATTTGCCAAAGTATTTTTAACGAAAAGGAATAATTTTTTAAAACACCCGAATGAATTAGAGTCAAGGGTTGACCTAATTTAGTTTTCTCTCTCCAGAAAATAAACTCCGGAAAGGGGAATAAAGAAGAGCGTCTCTTAAAAATGTCAGTGTCTACGGCAAGAGCGGATCCGGTGGGAATACAATGGTTCGTTCACTCGAAAGATGGACAAGATGGATAACGGGAGACTTGATTCCTTAGCATTTCTCCTTGACAAGGAGATGGTAGTGGACAAGTGAGAGGAACTCAGGATTGACGTCGCCCATGGGGGGCCCGTCTCGTGAAGCCCTGTGAGTGATGCGGAAGGGGCAGGCTGTAAGGGAAAAAGCAACCTCCGTACGGAGGGGCTCTGGTGTGTTCCGGCCGAAAAAATCTCGTGGGATCCAAAATATCTTGTGGGCGAGTTTTTGCGGATGTGAAACAAGAAACGGATGGGTGGTTTATGCCCGTTCGCGTGCTGCCACAAGGATGGGGAAATAATGGCATAAACACAATAGCTACTACTATTCTTTAAGTGTAAATAAAATTTTTCCCGGGCGTTCCCGAATTGGGAAGAATGGAAAAAACGAGGGAATATGGTGAATTTTGGATATCTGAGGAAACAGCGGAAACTGCATAGTCCCAGGAATATTATATTTGTCGAGTATATATTTTTATTGTGGAAAAATAAAATAAACTATGTTTGGCGTGCGTTATTGCATGCTGGATTGACTTCTTAGAAAGCACTGCACATATCGTCGTGAGGATTGTCCTTATAATCTCGTAAGGTAATTTGAGGTTTTGTAAACCCCCCCAAACAAAAATAATATGGGTATAGGTTTGACGATAACGTTTTTTACTGTGAGATTCCCCTATGATAACTTCATTTACGTATTTATCCTAATAAAAGGTTATACCATCAAGAATGACTTTATGATTTGTTTTTACGTAAAAGGCGTATCAGAATGCATACCATGATGGGGAAAAAATACTCCAGAAATCAATGCAACAATTTCAAAGTGTAAAAATCATTCTCCCTTCCCGCCAAATCGGATTTCTCGATATCCAACCCAGTGCTCAACCAGTGAAGCCAATTTTGGTGTTTCAAAGGAGCAACATGTGTTGACGAAATAGCGTAATTATTTGAAATTATCGCACTGTAATGCGTATTAGCGGATGACTGCGGACGAAATTACTGCCGCAGCATATCCCGTAGTTTATTTGGCTTCGTTTAAGGTAATTCCCTAATTCTTTTAACAGGCTGATTAATGCCTCAACAATTCTGAAGCCACAGTTTCATTTGAGCAATCTTATCTTTGGTCATCAAGGATATTTGAACTATTTATTTTTAACCATATGCGGAAATAATACAACGATGAACTAACTCAAAATTTCTGCGAAACCCCTCCAACACCGTAGGTAAGCGTAATAAAATGGCACTACCTCCCTTACCCCCAGGATCCTTTGGTAATTTAAGGACAGTCCCATGTGCTCGCATAATAAAATAATTGTCTAACAATGTCATGTAGTTTCCAAGGTCTTGGAAGTCCGTAACGGATTTTTCTAAGGAGACGTTTCGAGCGAAAAGGGGTCAACTGTTGTTTATAATTCGCACCACATTATCCTTGGGTCGGGGAGCTGATTGGTGTTTACGCTAGAAATGCGATAACAAAGGACACTATTTCACTCGATACCTATCGAACGAAAAGTTTCCTAATAGATGCCTTGGGTGGTGTGCACACAGGTTCATTAGAACTGGAATCACGAACGTAACTCATGCAAACCAAGCACAACGTGCTCTATAATTAATGAATTCGGTTCGAAGCGCATATGCCAGCGTGCAGTTCTGGCCTTGTTTATTCAAGTCTCATGAAGGACTGCGAGGAATATACAGCGACATGCAGTTCTTGCGAAATTAGTAGTTTCGTATGCTGTAGGAGTGGCAACATAGATCAATAGGCGTTCATGGTAATATTGTTGTTCATATAATATCCTAAATGAAGTCAGTGTTTAATGTCATCTAAAGAATGAAATTATTGATGAAAAATATTACAAGCGTAATATATTGTAACGCGGTTTCTCAGCAATATAATATATGAATTATATTTCTCTGTTCCGAAGGAAAATACTTCAACCCTATTGAGTCAAAATGATTCAGTATCCATTTTCACAAACAGATTTTTATTACTATTCGACTTCAACAACAAAATGTTGCCAACATCAGAGTGATTTATCTAATATTCGTAATATCCACAATGTGGATATTGCACGGCTATCTGCTGATCTTACTTAAATCCTAAGATTGCATAGGTATAGAAATGAAGGAAGGGAAACTTAAAAGAGAATGCATTTGTTACGATTCCTTTATAAAAAACAATAGTGGGAGCAGTGAAACGAAAATGTCAACCATTGGATTAATGTTTATGGGACTGTCTTTTCCTCCCACTTTTGCATCAAAGTCAACTTAATAGGATTAGCAATATTTAACTTGTTCACAGTTTTGCCCATGTGGTCTCTTTGTTGTGTGTAGGTCGAATGGAATTCGTTTTTCTTAAATCAGTTTATTATTTGAATATCATTCACAGGCACACTTATTTGAGGACAAAAGGTTTATTGTGTAAGTTTGCTAGCCGTTAGTGGTAGTTATGCCAATTTACTAGCACTTTTTTACCATGCAGAGTCTTCTATTGAAAATAAACTATCCCAACACTTAAGTATTAGTGCCTAAATGTTTTATTGAGAAAATTCTACATTACAATGGAGATTATTTTCAAAGGACCTGATTGTGAGTTGTCTGCTTAGAGAGAGACGTATTTATTGAAAAATATCCGATTAAAAATAAGAAACTTGCAATTTAATTCATGATATAGTGGTTTTCTGCTGTGTTTTAGATGAAAAATATAACTGTTTTGGCTTAGAGGTGAGGTTAAACAGAGGTGCTCATTATCACCTGTGATTTTCCACGAATATGCAGAAGAAATGGTAAAAGAGCCATAGCAAGAACTGGCGATAGTGATAAGGGTCAGCGGAGTATTCATTAAATCAGTCATGTGTGTGGATGATCAGGCTTTAGTTGGCCAATCAGCCGAGGGGTTACGTGAACTGCTGAACGCATTAGAAAATCAAAGTGATTGGTATGGGAAATCAATGTAAGCAACACGTAGGTTATCAGGTTTTCGATGAAGATGAAGGAGATTAAGGAGATCTATTAAGGAGAACGATCAATTAAGGAGAACTAAACCTAGACCATATGGACCAGTTTACTGAAGTTGGCAGTGTTTTGGAATGAGAAGGTAGAGCTCGAAAGTAGTAGGGATATAGTTAGAAGAAGATATGCGCTAGCCAAAGATTTTTGCACTTTTTTGCACAGATTTGGAGTGTGGTCTTGTTTGTCGCGAAAACTTGGCTATTGGATAAGTTTATAAGATTATATTAGAGGCTTTTGAAGTGTGGTAGTAAAATGGGGTAAAAAGGGAAGGAAAATGAAGAAGTGGTAAGTGACAGAGAGGAAAACAAACGAGAAGTGGTAGGTGTATGGTCGGGGAGGAGAGGGGGTAATTGGGAGAAATCCAAAGGAGGCCGGAAAGATGGATGCAGAGCATATTGATTGTCAGCGGGATGTTGAAGACTGTGATAGAGGGGAGAGTGTTAGGCAAGCGTGGAAGGGGTACGAATAGGATATGGATGTTAGATGTTCCATCTTTGTTCATCATAAACGTACCCTACGATGAGGATAGAAAAAGTAACTGCGCTTCCACGTACAAATTCAATACTTTACACGACCATGGTTTCAATTGTGCGCGTCATCATCAGGTGACATATGTGAAAAATTTTTCAACTTTTGCATATAGCCAACTTTTAATGAAGAGCACAATGTATCCCTATGAACTTAAACCTCCACAAACTTGAGCCGGAAACCATGGAATACATACCCCCTTCTCTACTCCACTATTAGGTTGCTCCACCAATACTCAACTTACCCACTCTCCCTTACTCCCCTCTTCGAGCCAGGCTATATATATAAGCTGAAATATTTTTCATGTATCTCACCTGACGATGATGCGTAGCATCGAAACCATGATCGTGTGAAGTATTAAATCTCTATTGCTAGCGCAAGGTTTATTTTTCAACCCTCACCATGGCGGAATTCCACAAATTTAAGCCTGAACTTATGTGATACCGAAAAAACGCTAGAAATTACAACGGGATGGAAATCAATGATAGGCAAAGTGTTTTGAAAAGTGGCGTGAATATTGTCTTTTCCTGTTGTTAATTGAATTTTCAAAGCTATATCTCTTGTATTGAAAAGGGTTTCAAAATCCAAAATTTCAATGAAAACAGAATATCATGACAAAAACTTTCCAATAAATTGACACATATACCCTATGTTCTATTCTTCTATCAACTTTTAAATCATTATCAGACAGCACCTTTACAAAAGCCCAACTATGAGAACAACTTCAAAGAGCTTTATATCTCACTATCACTCATAAAAATTCCTGTGACCAAATGAGAACTTAGCAATATAAGTCTTCATTGGGTTTCTAATTTCTTAGTAAATTACTTCGTTTATTTATAGGAGTAATTATTAATTCAGGCATGTCTTCTATGAATTACACATTTAAATGCTCTTTGATGATTTAAATAGATTGATTTAAGGCAGAAGGGCCGTTTATCGGAGTTAACATTTATTTCATTTAATGCTGCTTCTACAAACTACCCAAAAGACTGACTGCACGCATTTTTATTCCAATTTTGATATCATAAACTGTAAATTATAAATTTCTCTGTGGATAATCTTCTAGTTGAACAGGATTTTTGATAAATTGATGTTACATACGTAATATCTGTGCTAATTTTATTTCTCCGACCCATGCTTCAACTGTCAAAACACCTTCAAGCCCGTTCTCTCACCGAGGCTACCACATTGGACGTATCAATTTTAAATTTGAATATGCGGAAACGATACAGTTATAATAGTCTTAACTTGCCTGTTGGGTATACTGTGCAGGTATATTAATCACTAATAATGTTCGGCGTAGTAAGAGAATTTGTGCTACTTAAATTGCTTAAGTAGGATGATATTTCGTTGTCAAAATTGATGGTCGATTTCGAAACCTAAATTTATTTACTAAATTAATCAATGCTACACGTATTATGGTATCAGTAAAATACTATTATTTAGACCATACTCTTTTTCAACGGCCTTATAAGCCTATTTACGTCAAAGATTACATCCATTGAAAATATAGAGAGAGCAATTGGAGCCATAATCAAATGCAGAACATCGGAGATAGTCAAGGATAACAAAAAATACATATTTCTTGCCTCGTGAAAAAATAAGTACTGAGGATTTCTGAACTGGATGCTGCTACTGAGGGAGCTGTAATTAGTTTTTTGGCTGATTAAAAACTTACGCCTCCGTTTCTTTTTCTGCTCTCCCAAATCTTAATTTTCGTCGCCCTCAACATTTCAACACCTTAGGTTAAATGGATACTTTAAGGTCGCTTCCACAAATCAAGCTTCTACCTTAATCTGGGAGCGTTAATACAAATGTCTTAAGAGACGAACTATTTTTACGTATAATATATTTTTTGCCGTTCAGTATCTTTTTAGGGGTTTTATCTTATCTTAAAGTCTCATATTGGAGATGAGTCTGGAATTAGTGACTTAATTTCAAAAGGTTATTCGGAGTATACCTCAGTATAGGAATGCAGTTGTGTGAATTCCAATGCAAATTAAAATGTGTGAAGAGTTTTTAAATGTCAAAGTCTGAGTCATAGTTAAATAGTCCTCCGACATGTATTAAGTTCTTTCTCATTTGAGCTATTCAGGGTCAATAATGTGGCTCATTGGGAAAAATATTACAATGCAACACTCACTAAGTGCACAAATCATTTGCCGTGACCGAGATGACTCCGTTAAAGTTTGGTTAAGGTATCTCCCACAGTCTTCGAATTTGTAAAAAAATACATTTTATATTGATTTTCAACACATCGGCTATTTCATCGAGTGGCTTTATAAAACGGTGCAAATCGACTCAATTTTATGCGAAATATAGTTTTCGTAAAGTGTTTTTCTTTTCTTTGGGAAATAATCGTTTTATTCATACCAATACACTAGGAAAACTGACAAATTCTAGTGTTATAGAAAATGAATTACTAATGCTTCAGAAGTTTGAAACTACTGTACAGTTAGAATTCTTCTGGCCGAAATACTTAAATGATTTTGTTTCATTGTCCCAGTCATTTGACCCGTTTGTATCCAAACATTGCGCAATAAAAATGCCGTTGTAATAATTTACTTCTAGTATATTTAAAAATATTCACGCTCCGGTGGCAATAGTTTCAATGATAATTCACTCTTTTTTGATAGGTTTCGAAATATAATCTAAGTGATTACTCTGAGAGTAACTGAGATGAGGGTTAGTTCATTTACAAGTTGTAAAATTTATGTATAATCCAAGTAAGTGTTTTAAATCGGTTTGAAAAAATTGTGGAATTTCACAATATTCATGATGGTTTTTTTGAAAGTCACATTTAACCAGAAGGCTTACTATAAAATCTGTGATTCATACAAAATCTGATGAAGATTGTGGATTAACTTTTTTAATGGAATGAACCATAAACACAGTAGTGAACCCGAAGGTTGGTTTGGTAGTTGATGGTAGAGTTCACCCAATACTAAGCCCAATGGCGTGTGAAATTCACACATCAGGGCAGGGGGGCCAGTTCTTTTCCCTGTGCCGGTTATGGTTTCCCAGAAAGTTCCGATACCCAAAAAATCACACAGCTTGGGTGGAGCTGATGGTGCCCAGAAGACGTGCGCGGAAATCGAAACCGAGCCCTCCGGTCACTTGTCCAAAACTCTATTCCTCGAACTACCATAGAGTGAATGGTAGAATGGAAGAAAGGACGAGGGAGAAACAGATGTATAGTGTTGGGGTAAAATTGGGAAAAATATGAAGAAATAAAGAGAATGGCCCAGGACAGTAAGGCATGGAGGTCGACCATGAGATAACCAACCACGCTGCAGGGCAACCCAAAATGATGATATGAAATGAGAATTGCTAAAGAGTTCTAAAATTTAAAGAGTTCGTGAAACCTTTCGAGTTGATGTTCATAAGGTGAAGGCTGTATTGTTTAACTTTGATAAATATTGGCTTTAAATGGATAACTGTTTTCGGCAGTTTTTTTTAAATTAGCTAATTATCCAGAGTGTGTTGACTTTACATTTTCCATATTAATAATATTCGCATTGAAACAAGGTGACCATTAAGTGAGATTAAAACGGGCGATTGTTGAACAAAGGTTTGGTGAAGAGAAAATGATGAAACATACCTGTCTCTGTTAAAATTGCTATAATCATTACAAAGTGGGGGTCTAAAATTATTTCGCCTATGATCTTGATTTTTTGTTTAGAAGGATTATGTTCTAATTCAGCCTCGTCTTGTGCACTGCATGAAATTTTTGTGGACCTCTAATTTAAGTCAAACACCATTAGATACGAGTATTGACGGATCATAGGCTAGGAACACTTACGCATTTTAACGCATACGAGACATACTTAGTGCAAATATGTAAGATGATGTCGCCTTTCACACGGAAATTTATTAGTATTGCTAGTATTGCTAGTATTCAACATACTATTTGTTCTGTGCCGTGCATAGCTCACATACATGTGGATTATACAAACTCGTATATGACTTCAAAGGCAAAAAATAATTAATGTTATGGTTAATGAAAATCTGGTATTTTATAAAATAAGTTTTCAAAACTTGATTATTTGCGCGGAATGTTTTTATAAAGATTGCGAAAAGAGTACCTGTATGATACCTCTAACGAATTTAATAATGTTCAGTGGTTTTATGTATTCAAGGAACACTAATTATTGGTTTGATTTGAATCATAAATAATAAAGCAATACGAACTACGTTGGTAAATAATATTTATCATAACAATTATTGACTTCTTAATCGTCATTTTAGTTCGTCTTGTAGGACTTTCTAAAGATCATGGCATATGGTTCTGATAATGACAAATAAGAAGGAAAGACTTTCCAAAATTATCGGGGTGATATCAATGGGGCTCCCATTTCTTTGCACTTATCATAATTCATATCGAAGTAACTTTTTCCAGACTTAATGAAATGTGAACAAATGATGTAATCTTACGTCTCTCTACCTCGTAATGTAACCTCTGTAAATGCTATTTGGAGACGGATTTCGTTTAAGGCCTAGAGTGATTTTGTTTTCATTAATGACGCCAGTTATGATATTTATTATAGTGTAGATTTTATCGGCTGTACAAGAGAAGAGGTTTTCGGTGATGCGTAACTGTCTGCATATGTATTTTATGGTGTTTCAAGTTATATCGACGGAAGTTACGTGCCTTACATGTTAGAAAACTTTTGACAAGGTTGTCAACATTAGCTCAGACATCGTCATCCTCAGACATGAGGTTGATTTTTATGTTAGCTCTCAAATCTGTTGACGTGGTGTGAGATGAATAATATTTTGGAAGTTCTCGAACGAAACGTTATCTGTTTGTTCACGTGTATGTACGTCTGGATTTACTTGTTTCCCGTAGATTATAGAGTACAGTTTTCCAAATAGTCATCTTCAAAGAGACTAGGGTTATCTGATAACAATATTGTAGACGTTGATGGCAGAGCATCATTCCCTCACACACCCTCGGCGAATAAAGGTAAACGGAGAATCCACGAGCTGTAAAGGAAATGTTAGTGGAGCATCACCGAAGAAAAACGGACTTCAAACAGCCTTTGTTCGTGGAGAAAGTCCTGAAGGGGAGTAGGGAAAAGGCCAACTGCTTTTATTGTACTCATTCTGTAGGACTTCGGAGCTTTTTGGTTTTTAAGTATCCTATTTTCGCCTGGAAATCCTTCGGCCGAAAATAGTTTTTATGCCAACTATAGACATTTAATAACCAATTGACTTGATATAGCTATGAAGAATCTCAGCGCCAAACTTTAAATGGTTGATGCTGCGCACGGTTATCGATCGAAGTATGTAGAAATATTGCTTTCTCTGATCTTATGCTACGTGAAACTTTTTATCACCACGTTCTCGAGCGGTTTCATGGGCAATCAAGTTTATCCCCGGGAGAGTGGGAAACGTTTTCCTCTTTTCGGTCTATTTCCCTCCATTTCTGAGTCTATTATTGACCAATTTTTTGTGTTATTTCTTGTTTTTAGTTATGTAGTTTGAATATCATTTTCTGAAACACTACTTCATGATATTCAGTAAACGAGGTAAACAAATAGTTATTCCTTCTTTTCTAGTTTGTCTCTCTTTGTTTTTTTGAGACATTAAAATCTAAGTAAAATTTAGTTTTTCAATGTTTACTTCGTTAATCGTTAAGGGGGAATACTCCACTTACGTGCGTGTATTAGTTAGTGCCAAATTTATAATTATTTTCACAATTGATCCGTATGCTGGAAAAGTAAGACGACCTCGGGAGTTTTTTAGTCTCCTCTCCTCAAGCATAATACTGGCAGCTACTCTCTATTTATAATATCATATACATACGCTGGATCTGAATGGCTCTCCGTCCTAATAACTCGGGATATTTTTAGGCGCACAAGTGCGTTCAACTCAGATTCCATGAACCTGGAGATACCTGTGGTTCTTTCAACATTACCCTCATTTGGCGCTCCATGCTGCGTCATATCTGAACGCACATGACAACGCAACTCCAAATATCACTGTGAGCTCACGGGCTTTACACGAATGCGTCCCTCTACGTAAGCTTAATATTGTGTCATTGTTGTAGTGGAATTGAGAGCCTTTACCTGCTAGTATGTCTTATTTACAAGAGTACGTGAGACTGAGGATTTTTTTGTTCCAACCTCGTTATAACAAGATTCATGCAATGCTTCGTAGTTATTATCTAAATTTAGTATCCACGTCCTGCTGAAATCGGGTTTAACTTCCGTAATCACCCTCATTTCACCATGTCTTTTCTCCAGGCTCATTGTTCACCGTGTTAGCAAAAAGTTGACCTTTTGGTTTAATAATCGCATTAGAAATATATTCACGAGTTTTCATTCGAGTATGCATCATTTGTGGCACTCTCGCACCGGTACCTGGCACCACTGGAAATACCTTGGGGTTGCTTTCGTTGACCCTCTCGGTTTTCCCCTCCAATTTTATGAACTGGTAACGACAATAACAAAATGAAAGGAAGCAATAACGGGGTTTCGCTCGGACACAGAGAACAATTCGGCGAGGGAATAGAGGAGCTACACTCGGCTCTTTCAAAGGAATCTTTTAATTTCGTGAGTGCGAAATTAGTTTTTATAAGCTTGTCGCTAAAAAAAAGAAAGGTTTCGTAGAGGTTACCAAAGAGAATAGGTGTGGAGGGACAGGCTGGAAGCGAGTTGGGTGGGATGGGGACAGAGTTACGGGGAACACGGAATAAAATGAAGTACAACGCAGCAACGGGAGTGACCCCCAGAGGACTTCTGAAAGGAACAGCAGGAAACAAAAGACTTGCGCTCATGCGCATTCAGCTTTTGGTGCACACAAAAGAGGCCTCTATTGAATTGGGCGTTTTCTCCCGCAGGACCAGAAATTTTTACCACGTTAATTGAATATAAGTTACTCCGAAGAGGGCTTTATTCGGACACTGAGATAGGGAGAGCAAAGCCGGAAGTGGTGCTACATAATATCCAAAGTATGGCGCGCAATTCAAACGTTTCAATAGCATGAGTTTAAAAAAAATTATTTACTCTACTCTAATTGCAGGACTCATCCGTAGTCATTGTGGCCGTCATTGTCAACTTAATCCACACGTGTAGATGTTTGACGTACTCTTGAGACCGCTGGGTCAAGCAGGGGCTACAACAATGAAACCAGCGATAATGGAGAGAGTTCTCTATTCCTTGAATATCTCGTTATTTCAGAATTTCTGTGTTTTTATTCATAAACTTGAGTCGAAGCTCCATGAGACATTCTTTGTACGGATTTAAATTCGACGATTTTTTCACAATGCTAACATTTTTTCCATCTCCGGCATATAAAATATATACATTTTCGCTACATTCTCCGCGAACTATAAACAGTATTTGTTGAACGGTCCAGGTGACAATGAATGTGACATTTCTAATTACGCCATGGAACCCTTAGGCTAGAGTAACATTTCCTTTGTGTTTTTTTACGTTAACAAAAGTAACATAAAAATGACATTGTAATTTATAAGTAAACTAAGACCGGATTGTTTCAGCAACGGATTCAGGTGCCGGCTGGAAACCGGCAATGTTTCCATAAAATCTGTTCAGAGAGTTTTCCTTACTTGCATATTTCTAGAGAAAGCGATGATGAATTAGCAATATTCGTAAAAAATGCTTTAATCAGCTTCATTTATGCCGAGGATATTGAGGTAAAATTTTCCAGTCAAAGTATTTTAGTAGACGTATTTTGACTAGAGTAATGATCTTTTCAAGCATGTAAAACGTGTGGAAATCTACATCCCACATCCACCTTTCTCTTCGTGTCTCTTTTGCTTAGTCGCGATTGAATTGATTAAAGTACGTCACACTCCACTCTAGGAACCTGTAATTACGGTTATAGGTACTCGAATATGATCTTTAATGTGATTTCTACTTCAATGATATTTGTAATCAAAGTGGGTAGGTAAGGATTGAAGAGGATTTATTTCTAGATGATTTCGATCCGTTAGCGACCACTTATAATAAACTTTAGGGTAATTTATTTTTTGGGAGCGTCGTTTAAGAGGCTAATGGAAATTTTCATGCGTTTTCCATTATAATAACCTTCATAAAGGGAGCTTGATTGGTCTGGGATCGACCGATTACATTTTCTTTTGGTATCCTATTGATATGTCATTTACAAAGATTTCGGCTTGTCACCGCACGCAAAAACGCCTAAATTTTCACATCAGAAGCCCTTTACCTGATACTTGAAAGAAATAGGATTGATTCCAATGAACGAACCTGCATTTATTGTTATCGTTTGAAGCACCTCAAACTAATGACATCCATGAATGAAGTGTATGAATCAAATAGGCATTTCCATTGTCTTTCTAAGTAAGTTACAGTTGCAGATTTTCAGTATTTTATTCTACTTTGCTTTCGCGATTGTGTTGAATATTGAAGAGTTATAAATGTATTGAACCCCGACAGAATGTGCCTCTTCATCTGGATATCGAGGCGAAACCGAGGATATTCCGGACAAGATCTGTAGCCTACCATTTGAGACCCCACATGAATTTAATTAGTTGAGTGTTGGCTGAATACATAATCGACGCCACAGTCAACTTAATGTATTAAATAATCTCATTTTTCTTGTAACTTTAAAGGCAATCATTACAATTAATGCGGTTCAACGTAAGAAAATCAGTTCAATTGACATTTTCAGGTAGGTGATTTTTCCATTGAGTGCCTGTTCTAAAGTTGAAAATCAATAGATAATTAAGCATTGAGAGTATACGGCTGTGTGAAACTGTGGAGAAAATTCGTTGGAGAGAAATATGTTTGCTAAAAACATTGGCACGATAGACATTGAGGTGGAAGATTTTAGGAGTTGAGCAATGTGCTTAGACTCCTTAATGGACGGTTTGTCCATTTCAGTGACTGCTAATTCCTCATAATTTTAAATCCATTTGTTCAATCAATGCAAAATATGAAAAATAAAATTTTCAAGACGGCAAGGAGTTACGCTTGAAATTTTGATTTTATACAGGCGTTTTTAAAATTTTCTTCTTTCCCATTTCAATTCGATAAATTATCATAATAAATAAAAATCAACACAGAACTAATCTCATGGAGGAAAATCAGCAGCGTAATCCCGGCAAAAAGGTGGCAAATGGATAAAGCATGGCCCGTCTCCAAAATTCGCCAAGTTTTACCGATGCTGGATTTGAGCAGTTTTGGGGAAATAAATCAGCCACACAGTCACCCAATCTGGCAAAAAAATTCACCACATCGGCGGCTCCACTCCGTAGGAGCTGAAAGGCTTTCGATTTGTCTCGTCGGGGCCGCACGAGGACTGTATGAGTGCTTGGCGGTCCCCGATTCCGAACCCCAAAGTTTAGTTGAGGGTGGGAAAGGGTGGTCTGAGGATCGCCACAGTCGGTTTGTTGCACTCTCCCGAGTCCCGTGTGCCCGGAGGACGAGTTGCGCGCAAAATTTTTCTTCCGGTCCACTAATAAGATCCCAGCGATGCAATGGAGGGGGGGAGGCGAGAGGGTTAGGTCTCGAGCAAGACCACCAAGGGTGGTTTTGTAGTTGATTGGGCATTGGGATTGAAAGGGAGGGAGGGAGTTAGCGGATGGGGCGGCTCCTGTAGGAGCAGGAGCGGGACGCTGGGGTGACTCAATGGAATTGGTTTAATCCGGGTGATTATATTTGGGGAGGGACCGTGCTCTCAGAACTTCTCGGTTCTTCTGGGGAAGGGTGAGTGGAAGGGGCCAAAGAAATGCGGGGAAGCAGGAGGCGGACGAATAAAGAAAGTGGAACGGTAGGAAAACGTCCTTAGAGGGAGGGAGTTGGAGGGGGGGGAGGTTGAAGAAAGTTTAGACGCTAAGAGTTGGGCTGAGTGGCAAGTTTTCTAAAGGACGGATCGGTTGGCTAGGAAGAGAGGGAAGGAAAAAAAAAGATGGGAGATGTTCGCGTGAACCTGAGAAGGGGGAGGAGGATAAAAAGTTAAAGCCGGATGGTCACGAGGGGGTTTCGACTCAAAATGCGTGACAGGATGGAATAAAGGCTGCAGTTTAATGTGATGTCGAGCATGAATGGCGATATAATTGTTTTACTACGGCCATAATCAAGGCAGACATAATTGAAGAACAGCATTCGATTCTCATTTCCTTTTTTAAGTGGTTTCGTTTATGGAAAGCATGCACCTCGATGAAAATATCGTTCGTAAACAGAAGATTATTAGTTTCGTTACAGATTATTTAAACGTATTCAGGATCCGTCAATAACTAACCCGTGCTCCGTTTGCTTGATAATTACAGACTCATTAAAAAAACGCGGAATTGTCAAATTTTTTGCTATTTAAATGTATTTATTTACCTGGAATTTGCGATCGCTATAATTCTACCGTGCAGCGGTTAATTACGTTTTTAATTCACACATTTCGTAAATACCTTGGTTAAAAAATATGCTATTTTTAGCAGAATGCTATACGTATATTAAAATCAATAGCAATACAGTTTTTCGGAGGAGTGAAATCTTCGAGCTATAAACACGTCGAGAGCCAGTTTACATGTGGTTGTGTTGGTGTGTTTGGGATTAGGGCGGACGACGGTGGATCAAAAGTAAGTACGGGTGAAATTAATAAAATACGGCTGGAAACAGAGGCTTAAGAGAGATATGGCAGAAATGTGTGTCATTATCTCGCTCAATATATATTTTCACCCGTCGGTGAAATCCTAAGGCTACTTTTTTAGTCGATGCGTTGGAATAAATTCTTCGTGTCATGTACATTACGACTATTTTCTCTCGTTAAACTCATTAAGAGGTTTAGATCATCGGCATTGTATCTTAATTAAGCCTAGCGCCATTTTGGTCGACAGATCTTTCAAAAGCGTCTTAACAGTTATTACGATGCTGAAGTATCTTTTAGCCAGATTTAATAATTGCGCCCTTATATGTACAGGTATTTATAATCCATTAGCCGTTGGGATAAGTACCAAGAATATTACGGCGACCGATAGCCTGAAGGTGGCAGCCGTTTCACATACTCCCTCGGATACTTAATTCGTGTTTTTCACCTGATATTCAAATTTTGGATTCATTGTCGTAGAGAATCGTCTTGGCTTCAATTGCTAATGGCCTGTGGCGAAAATATCTTAAATGTGTGGCTTAATACTTTATGAAGGTGTGATGTCTTGAAAAGTTTTAATGTGTGCCCATTGTTCTGGTTCCCTTGATCGCTTTTTCTTCCTCAAAGAGTAGAGATTCACTCATCCCGCAGATTATAGATAGTAAATGTTTTCCAAGGAGTGAAATCCTCAACTTTAGGGATTCCTATTTTTTTGCATTTTCTTTAGAGTGTTTGAATTAGCCCGATATCACATAAAATTCTTCATCCCCAGAGAAACTTTCCTGTATTTGCTTCCATCTGGCTAATTTTATTCTGTAGTTACGCTCGTTTTTGTCCTTTTTTATAGAAAATGTGACCACAATCTTACCTTAATTTTTTTCATTTCTGGAATTAATAATTCGAAAGTATTAATGATTTTTCCTAATTATTTTACTATGCTCAGAAATGTTAATGATGTATCTATTCTCATGATGCTCAGTCCGTTCTGTAACTAGGTGTCGATTACATTGATTGAATTAAATAACAAATAAGTCAAGATAATTGCTTGGTACGTTTAAAGTAATTACTGACAATTCTCTCCATCCGTTCCTGTTTACAAATGTCAACATTGTTTTCTACATCCTGGCTATTTCTCTCGTCTATGAGTAACGTTTAATTATATGGGGTGACCGTAAATGCTGCCGTCTTTGGATGTCGATGTCAATGGATAAAAACCCTGTAAACGTATTTTGATGCAGCTTGGGTTGTAGTGCTAATAGAGGAATACATTGCTCTGGCCTTGCAGTGACAGGAAATGGCACTTGACCTCGGCCGTGTAGGACGTAAAAGTTTTAATACACTTTTTTCAAATTTACTTCTCATTTAAATGCGGACATTAGGTAAAACCTATATAGATACGTGGAAACTTGAAAATTCAGCAATAATAATTATGCATTTCTAGTCTTACACGTGTTGAATTCTGTCTTTATTAGGTTTCCAAAGGAAAAATAGTGTGTAACATACCATGTACATAAATATTTTTCATTGTCATATTATCAATTTTGTACTCATAAATATCTTTTAGGTTTGGATGAATTGTGGTTATTTTCCATCTATATATTACGTCCTTACTTACTCTAGACCTTTAATGTTGTGTGAACCCCACTGTTTCTCGAGTTTTAGGATGCGCCATATTACCATAACCCTTCTGCACATGTTATGCTTGTACGCACGCCCCCTGTATTACAATATTCGTTCTGCTGAATGCAGTAATCATCTCCAACAATTTCTTACAATATCCTTTTGTTCAGCAGTTCAGTTTTCTATATCCCATCCACTTATCCATGCATCGTATTGCATCACACATGAAGATGCTCACATAATCCTTTCTAATTCAGCATTGCAAGCATCATTCGAGTTTGGTATCCCATTTTTATGTAATGGTGTACAGGTTAAGGTAGGTTTTGGATAATCACCGATACATTTCTGATCGACACCTAACACGAAAAAATGTTCCTACTTTACTATAAACCTTGGTTCAATTTGGGATTCTATCTGCTACCCTTCATTTTGCTCAACATGTTAATTCTTTTCCTTCCCCTACCTCGATTGCGTAACATTAACGTTTCTCTATGAATATTCCATGGCCAATGCTATGCATCCACTTTTCTAGCCGCTTTTAGATATCTCTCAGCAGTGCTTTACCCTACCCTACCACGCCTAGTACTTCGTTTGCCTTTCCTTCCATTTTGCTCTTTTCATCCTTCACCATCCCAACCCATAAGTCTCGAGTACACGTAAATCCTTTTTGATTTTTCTGTTTTAGTTGATCAAAAAACATATTGTCCTGGGATATTCTGATACTTCACAATCTTTTACATTCACTCTTAAATTTGGCTGTTAAGCCGTAGTGACTTCACACTTCCATTTCCTGCTCGAAGATTTCCAGAGCATGAACGTTGGAATTGCAGGCCAATATCACGGTGATTCTTCTCCCCCGGGGTTGTGCAGTTTCAGTACAGGTCTCAGCACTGACCCTCCTCATATCAGTCGGTGACCTCTTGACGATCACCACCAGAGTATATTGGCAGTTAACATCCTCCATAGCCGTATTTTTCCACGACTCTGGCGGTGGGGTGGGATGGGACGTTCTCTTCCGAGATAGGGAGGGAAGGTGGTACTTCGGCAAGGCATTACCTGCTCGTTGATAAAGGCCGGGTGTGAAGGAAGAGGAGTTGAGGAAGAGGTCAACGGGTCGACTCGAGAAGAGAGATTCAGGGCGGTCGAGGGGGTAGTCTCGCCCATTCTCCCCAAAGCTTGCGGCCACTCTCGCTCGCCTGGAAGAGGGCCGGAATCACTGGTGAAAAATCATTAAGAGGATCGGAAGTCCCAGCGGTCGAAGTGCCATCAATGCTCCCCGTCGTAAATTCTTTCCAAGGTGCGTCTTTGGACGTACGGGGAGAGACATCTTCGCGGCCCATGTGATTAATCTCCTCGGTTCTTTCCCATCACTTAATTGGCTGAGACTCTCGGGAGACAAGAGGATGTGCGGACGAGTCTCATAAAAATTGCGGTGACCCAGAGGAAAAGTTAATCAAACCGTGGACTGCACATTAGAGCGACAAAAAAAATATAATCCGCTGATTAATTTGGAACAGCCCCGTTCCCTGGTCCAGTTGCGTCTAGTCTTCGTCGTGGGAAGCAATCCTTGCAAACCCTTGAGATGGGTGGCATGTTTCCAAGACCCCGTAATTGCCGGAAGTTGATTGCTTTTGGTCTCAGAGATACGGAGTGGGGGTTGGAAAGAAGAGTCGGGAAATTGGGTGGAGAAATGAAGTTTATACGGAAATCAGGAATTGGCCAATAGCGTGGTCAGGAGAGGGAGAGGAAAAAGGTGGCAAAGATTGGGCGTTGAAATATTGGGCGTTGAGCCATTACGAAGACTTGAACTCTTGAAATCGAGCCAATGAAAGGGATGGTCACGTGCTGAGGGGGATAGATGTCGGAAACAACCTCCCTTTTTCTACGCTGATAAACGGAGACGGTAGCCGAGGAAGGAAGAAATATTTTCTCAACAATCTTAGAGAAGCATAATAAAAAATCCATGCATTCAGAAGGCTGTAATATTCTTTCCTTTTAAATTATCTGGAATATGGCTAAAAAATCTTTGATTTTGTTTATGTGCTTATATCCTTCCGGTGTGCGTTGAAGATCGATTTATTGGGAAACTAAGAAAAAATATGGCATGTATTCATGCGGAGGGAAATGGAGGAATTTGGGTGAAAGAGAAATGCTAGGCGAAAATAATGGAAATATGAACCAAGGATTGGATATTGATCACCTTGGATCACTCTTCAGGATAAGAATAAGAATTCTCAGGATTAAAGAGCAGCTTTGAAAAATTAAATCCCCACCAATGTTGTATAAGTTTATTTTAAAATTCATTTTTATGCACAATTAGCTTTCCGAATTGAAATAAATTGTTATATGTAATTGTTTAGAAACGAGGTAATCGACTCCATTTCTATTTACTGAAACAAAGAGGCAAACGTCATATTTTTATGGTTTATTGAACGCTTTCATATTGAAGTTTTGAACTATCTTTCTATTTGGGCATCTAAAGATTAAATAAAAACAAAATGAGGTATTTTTTGTGTGTGAGAGACAAAATTCAATTCATCTTAAATCAGGGAAAATACTTTGGCTGATTAATTTTTTCATTTTACGCCAGTTTAGGAAATGACTGACCAATTGCGTTTCGCTAGCAGGTACTTGGCACATTTAATCCTTTTTTTATTCCTGGATTAAAGTTTTGAATTTAGAACCTCATAGAAATAAACCTGAGTGATAAAGTTATTGGACTAACAAGGGGGTGTGATGTCTTCATAAAGAAAAAAGGAATAATAGATTAAGATCGGCATTAGTGATAATCATTGATTTGGAATATCTTTTCAAATAATATAATTCATGCATTACGGACTTCGTAAATGTGAAATTTTTCACCATTTTGAAGGACTCAAATGATGAAAGAGGATAATTTTCCTACAGTATTAGTAACGTAATGTCGTATTATTATTAAAAATATAGATACATTATTATTTTTCAACTTATGTAATTGTAAATCCACGTTTGAAGATTATCTAAGCATGAGTGTAGATTGAAATGTTTTATATAACTACAGAAAATGAATGAATGTATATGATAACAGGTTTATACTTCGAAGTCATTTAGGCTCTTCATTTTATGATTTATTGTTTGATTTTCGATAATTTATAACATGCATTAGATACAAAAGAGTACATGTTTATTAATACAAATATGTTATTTGCTGAATACCTATGTAGCTATTTGGCGAAATTGTCTGGTTCAAAGTGATTAAACATTTTTTATTTGTATGGTACACTATAAAAAACTCAATTTATGTTGCAATGTAACCTCAATGTGTAAAGCGTAAATAGTTCAAGTTGTATCAATTTGTCCTTAGAATTGGATCAATGCCCCCTGTTTCAAGTTGAAACGTGTTCATTTCGCCTATTGCAACGCAGGAGGTAACAAGCGACGCTACCTGTAGTTATTAAAATTTTGCTTTATCTGAGGTAAACATTTTGCAAGTGCTCGTATTAGCCTCCTTTGTTATTATTTCCTGTATAGTATGTGAGTGCTCGGTAAATTCGATAAAAAAGAAATAGCAGATGTGAATGACCTTCATTGGGGGCTAAGGACACTGTTCATGCTGAAGGCATGAAATAATATAAAATGACGCAATATATATTCATAAAAATTGCATAATCGTGTGGCTGGTAATAATAGAAAGGCGCCATTTAAGAGGCCAATCATGAGAAAAGCGATCATAAATGGAAGTGTCAAAAACTAACCACCTAGTTATCAACATGGATTTCTCTTTGTAATCAATCACGTTTTGAAATGCATTAAACGCTGAATTTAATTAGAAGGAAAACTCACCGTCGGTGGCAAATTATTTTATCAGAATAAGGCGACGAAAAGCGCAACACTGTTAACTTAGCTTTCCGACATTATTTTAAACGTTTGATATGCACTTGATATTATCACTAGTCGGCGGGGGTAACGCCCTCATCTGGTAACACGGAGGTCACGGGTGCAATTACCGTCTAGTGGTTTTGTGTCCACCTATGGCTTGGGTGCTTGCAATTGCCAAATTGTTACTATATATCAATGTTCAAAGCTTGATGTAAATGCCGAAGTGCGGTTTTCGGACAAGTGCAAAATAAATAAAATTATGACACGGATGTTTATGACAGGAATGACAGGCCCTCAAATGTATTAAATATTCAATAATTTTCTTGCAAATAATGCATAACTTTCTGAACGTTCAAATCTTGTAAATTGAACCAAGCATGGAAATGAGTTGTTGAAACGTTTATTAGGGTGTCCAAATCGCAGTTAAATGATGAGAGGAGGTTTAAGGTCACATGAGCTAAGAAATAGTGTCCTGATAGGTAGGAGAGCCATGCGTTCTCCATCAGGAGTTAATTTTCTTCAGATCACGTGTCGGCGACGCATGATCATACGTACCTGGACAATGTTGTCGTGCCTCAACTGCCCCAACAGGACCATCTCCCTCAGTATCTTGGCCGCGGCCCTCCTGTAGCACGCCGACAGCGACCCTCCCACCCTCTGGCACTCCCGGACGTCGTGCCCGTTTAGGTTGACGGTCTTGATGGCCACGTCTCGGCCCCACACCTTAGCCCGGTACACCGCCTTGGTCCAACCGCCGGCCACGAACTCGAGGTCGGAGGCTGAGTGCACCGCCGAGCACTCGCACCAGCCCTCCGAGGGGTCGTCGGAGTGTGGACCGCCATCCCCGCAACCCCACCCCTCCTCGTCACCCCGCCGGCTCCGCTGAACTCCCGGGCACCCGCTTGTCCACGCCGCCGTCCAGTTCAGTAGGCCATCGCGGTTCGATGCCGGTCGGCCGCACCTTCTTCCGCCGCCGCCCTTGGCCGGCCCTCCCGGTGAGGAGGTCGCGGTCCGGGCGGCGACGGCACTCTCATGTCTTCCTGGCTCAGGGGTGAGACCGTAGAGGAATATGCCGGCGACAGTCAAGATGCCGACGTAGGCGGAAACGAAGAGGCACATGCGAGAGTCTCTTTCTCTCCGTTTCCCTCTCTCTCACACCCTTTTTTTCACTTGAAGTGTCCTTCAGGATTCCGGGAAGGGTCACTCATCGCGCGGATCTCCTCTCTCTCTCTCTTTTGTCGGGGATGAAGGTGGGGAATTTGTTGGGATTGGGGGCAAAAGGGAGGGAAAAAAGGAGGTTAATCCGAAAAAAATGTGGTGTGCGCTGTGTGAGCCGATCGAAGGCCCCCAGCAGTACTGCAACCGGTGGGGAGAGAGAGGTGCGAGGGGGGAGGGAGGAGGGGGGTGGGAAGGGAGTGAGCGTCGAAAGGGATAAGGAGATGCGGGAGGGGTAGCGATGGGGCGCATGCGCAGTGCGGTGCGCGGTGCGTCGTGGTGACGAAAGGGCGAGGTTGTTGCATGGCGGAGGGGGGCAAAAGGCGGTGGTGGACGGGCGAGTGGGGGCTGCTGAGTGGGATGCATAATCTCGAGGATAATCCACCGTTGCATGCGTCGTGATTGCCGTGTCGAGACGGTGCCTTTCCTTTTCATTTCCTCAAACTGCCTCCTTTGTAAATTTCTTTGTGGATCGTCTGGGGCGTCGCCTCATTTTTATTTCAAGGGGAATTTTTTAAATTCTCATTAACTATTCCCTGAAAAAAATTTCCCCGTCTCAAAAGTGGTACCGTAAATTTCATTGCCTCTTGGCCTGAAGAGAACATTGTGAGGGGAAGATTTGTCGTATATGTTCTTCTCCATTCTCGTTCTCGTTATCGATTTCCTACGAGAATTCATTGACTATCGGATAAGTTATTATAAAGTGCTGTGTATCAAATTAATCCTAGGACGAATTGATTGTGTTGATTATAGGCATGCTTAAATAATAAAATAAAAAAACTCTGTAATTCTCCACACTGCTTTTAATGTAACTCAACTGAATTTATCGTATTCACTACAAACATTTATATATATATATATATATATATATATATATATATATATATATATATATATATATATACTACCTTGATCAAAAATTTCCCGGAATTTATTCAGAAAATTAAAAATACAAGTTTATTCATCTAAATCTATATTGTCCCCTTCAAAGTAATCCCCATCGACTGCAACACACTTATGCCAGCGCTTGATCCAATCCTCGAAACATTTTTTATATTCGGTTTTCGGTATGTCCATCAGTGCTTCCTGCGATGTTTCCATTAGTTCCTCTCGGCTGCTAAAACGCGTTCCCCGTAATGGTTTTTTAACTCGATTGAACAGAAAGAAGTCACAGGGAGCCAAATCAGGTGAATTCGGTGGCTGTTGGATGGTATTTGTTGCATTTTTCGTGAAAAAATTACGAATAATGATAGCACTGTGCGACGGTGCGTTATCATGGTGCAAAATCCACGAGTTTTCTGCCCACATTTCTGGTCTCTTTCGGCGAATTGCTTCACGCTTCACGTCTCATAACGCCCAAATAATACTCTTTGTTTACTGTCTGGCCTTCTGGCAAAAATTCATGATGCACTACACCGTTGTAATCCATGAAAACCGTCAGCATTGCCTTCTTTTTTGACTGAAAACGACGTGGTTTTTTTGGTCTCGGCTCATTTGGTGAACGCCATTCACTTGCCTGATGTCTGGATTGCGTGTCGTACTCATAAACCCACGTCTCGTCTCCAGTAATGATCCTTTTGATGAATGTGGGATCGGATTCAGCCTCGCAAATCATGTCTTTTGCGACGTCAACACGGTCTCTTTTTTGCATGAAATTGAGGTCTTTTGGAACCAACTTTGCTGCTACACGACGGAAACCCAAATCATTAACCACAATGTCTTGGGCGGATCCATAGGCAATGTTCAAGTCCTCCGCTATTTCTCTGATGGTTAATTTGCGGTTATTGACCAACATTTCTTTTACTTTATCAATTTTTTCACCGACTTTCGATGTCGATGGTCTGCCACTGCGTTCATCATCTTCGATTGACTCACGACCACTTCTGAACCGCTCGTGCCACTGGTAAACGACCGTTTTTTTTAGAGAATCGTTGCCGAAACACTTTTCCAACATTTCCAACGTCCGTGCGCCACTAAATCCGTTTTTTACGCAAAATTTAATACAAGTTCGTTGTTGCAAATTTAAATCCATTTCTGAAATTGTAAAAAATCGCCAACACACACAGAGATAGATGTACTCTTGGCTACGTAACTTTTGCAAATGTCAAGTTATGACACTAAGATTTAAAGGGAATATCAACAACAGATGTACCAATTTAACAAAAAAACAGAACTCAAATCGGAACGATGGGAGCGCCACACGGTGGTTATTCCGGGAACTCTTTGATCAAGATAGTATATATATAGTAGCCAATATTATATTTGTACACTGGAAGGCGCCCTGGAAGAATGAGGGATTGGTTAGGTAAGAGAGATGTGACGAAAAAAAAGGTGAGGGGTAAATGTTACGTATTTCAGAAAGGGGATTGGAATAGTCCCATCACACCAATGTTAGGGTCTTTGAGAAGTTGTTGAAGAGGAGGTAGTAAACACAATGAAAAAAAGTGCTGACATTTGTACACCCTCATCTAAAAATTTCACCTCATACAATATAGAGAAAGTTGCTGTTTCCAACTTTTCCATGAAATCCAATTTAGCATTTTGAGCACAAGTATATAACACTATAGAATCGGAATCAGTATAGTGCACATTTATCAATCAATTACTGGTAGTTTTTTGCTTTATTGTCTAGTTTAGACCGAGACTAAACTTTCCGTCATTCTTACTCTGTATCTCCTTCCCGTTTGATTAACATAAATACAATTTCATTTTCGACGTTGTGTAGCAACGTAATTAAAACTCTTTTGAATAAAAGCAATATATAAATCGATACAGAGTTATAAAACACTTACTTTATTACTGAACTGCTGCTTATTGCACTATTAAAATGTTTCGTTTATTTTATTTTTTAAATTTATTCAAATTTGGTTAAATGTTGGTTATGTTATTTGTTTTATTCCTTTTTCCTCTTAGAATTGACATTTTTTTAGTCATGGCATGAGGGGTACTTTTAATATGAATGTAACTGAAAAGTTTGTCAATTATAAATCCGCAGAAAAAGCACTTTTATTCGTAATTCATACTCCCTCCTTTATCTTCGTCGTTGATCATGATCTCTATAATTTTGATTTTTATTGTTCCCTTATTTAAATATTTGTAGGAAACTATCATCGAAAGAACATAAACTGTAGTGATTTGAGGTCATACTGCAAATGCTTTTCCACAGAATACTCATTCGTCCAAGTCGATTTCTACTCCCGGATTATTTTGGATTTGCTAACTAGTGATCAGTTATCCCAGGAGGGCGTTGTATTTCATTAAAATATTCTAATTTGAAAATATCAAAATTATATTTTACTGGTGGAAAATATTCCTTACAAAAACTTGATGAATGTACTTGTACTCTGCTTTATTACAGAAATATCGAAAATGCACCACAATGCAATCACTATATAAAATGTTCAAAATTCTCATATACAGCATCTTATAGTTACGTTCCCCTAGGTGATAATAAAAGATAGGGTTTCCTCGATTGGGGGCAAAATTCCTTATTTCCCTAAGTATCCCGTCCTGTTAGCTTAACAACTCCTTTTACTTTTATTTTTCTGCGAAGAGAAAATCTGGCGCCGATATTGGATATTTTTCTTATGCGTCTTTGGTTTCAAACGTGTTTCCAGGTCAAACGTAATTACGAGAAACAAAGAAGGCAGGGTTTTCCTTGGGCCAACGTGGACTGAAAAGCGCTTTGAACATTTCATGCCACGACCAACACCTTCGATGAAAGTCCCAAGAAGAAATACTGGTGGGAAGGAGTGGATAGAAAACCTGAAGTTACGTGACCGGACTCCTGTGGCGACATTTGGCGCATCGAGGCGAAGATTTTCTCATCTTTTTCACTTATTTCCGCCGGTAATCAAGTATTCTCCCCGGGTTCAATGCGAGCCATAATCACTTGCCGCCGACGTATCCAGGTCGACTTTGAGGCGAGGACTTCGAATTCTCCGTCACGAGCGGGCTAGGTCCCTGCACGGCGGGAGACAACCAAATTAAAGCCAACCTTTCTCCCCGCAGCGATTGTTCCCGTTATTGCCTCCGTCCTCCAGCGATCCGCCGGTTCCGGTTTTGCACTTCCCCACCAGGAACACGGGATGCAGTGGGTGTGTTGTGTTTTCGCTCCCAATTTGCCCGCCGTGGTCCCGCGTGTGGGCTCCCAGATGAAAGTGCAATATGCGTTGTGCGGATCCGTAGTAACCGAGGGACTTTATTAACCCGCACACTTGCCACACTCCCGGGACGAATATCCTTTTCAATCCGTATACCAGCCGTCTCACGCAATGATTAAGTCAGCTGGGACGTATAGAAAGGCTTAGCGCCTCGGAGACCTTTCACCTGAAGGGAGAGTTCCCTCAAGGGCACGGGAGGTAGAAGGAAAACTCCTATTGGGAACAAAAAAGGAAACCTGGTTCGCGGGGTTTTCACGAGTAGCTAGTCATTAAATTTGGTCTCCGAAAAAAAGTTTCGGAATTCGACTTATGCGGTTTCTTTTCTCCTCGTTGGAAACATTTTGTTCGGTGAAAAACGTAGCGAATTCGCGATCGCGGTATTTTGGTGTCGGGAAAATTGGATTTGTATGTTTTCACTGTAGATTTGGAGAATGCAAAGATGTATGTTGGTCTTAATGCGTTATTAAATTCGAAATAATTCTTAAAGGCACATTCAGTATAATATAATATTCTTGTTCATTATTTTGAAGATACAGCAGATTATAACGTGGCGTAAGTATCTTATTTTTACGCTAAAATTACTATCCATCGGTATCTATTTTTTAATGAGGTTTTTTTACGGTTGAAATTCATTTGGAAAATATCTGTTACGATTATAACTATTTTAGCATTACAAGAATATCGTTAAAGTGACAATAGGGCATGAAATGTAATATGTAGGTGGTACTTAGTTTAAAATAGACCAAATATGTGATCATGAAAAAATAAATGCTCTTTTGATTATCATTATGTTCAAGGCTTGATCAGATAATGATAAGTGTCCAAGGGTATAGGATTAGGAAAACTCCCTCTTCCTCCTTTATTTCAGTGTTCATATATTCATATATATTTTTAATCAGTTTACGGGTATTTATATTATGCGTCAGCCTTTTCATTCCTTCGCTGTATATCATCTGAAAAGGAATCACCCACCAATTAAACCATTTTATTTTTACATGTGCAAAATAGATATAAAAAGGCGACACCGTTGGCAAAACACAACCCAAAATTATCCTTCGGACTCTCTCAGCGTCTCTCTTTGATCTCTCTAGTCTCTCATTTGTTGCGATAAATGGTAGCAGATGTTATCAATAATATAGTTAATATGTTTTTCAACCGTGATTTGCGTTCTAAACGTTACCAAAGAGTCTGACAAAAATGCTACTCAAAGAGCTAGTATCCGTTGCCTCTAAATTCTCTGAAGTTTACATGGAAGGTCATCTGAATACGTTTTTGGATTCATGACCTATTAGTGGACTATTTACAAGTTTCTGACGACTTTTTCTTTGCTTTTTTGGCAGTCTAGGCTTTTTGCCTTAAAAACGGACATTATATAATGGGCTTATTTTCCTGACTTAATATGGCTTAGTAAGTTAGAAAGGAGATCCTCTGCAAAAGGAAAGCCTAAATTAGAGCAGTCACAATTAGAATATTACAATAATTTACTGGGGATTTTTTCTACAAACTACGCCGTGATTATCGTAAGCGTATTGCTTTACTTCATTCCTTCAACAATTACTGATAAAAATGAAACGTTTTGACGAAAAATAAGTGACGTATGCCAACACATCGCTCTTGCTGCATGCAGTTAGAAATTAATTATCAATGAATTGAAACAAGTGATAAATACACTGATTATATCAGTCGAGCTTGCACGAATAAAAGTTATTTTATGCCAACAAATCAAGTTGGAAATACCACATGAAAGAATTACGTGTATTGCGTTGGACGTGGCTCACTTAGATGACAGGGGAGGGGAATTCATTGAAAAACCACAATATTCACAGGAATAGACCTCCCTCGTGAATATAGCCTCAAAATGTCCAGGACTTTTATTTTAGCTTTCCTCGATTGGGAAATTGTAATGAAACCAGGTGTTGGATCATTGCTGTTTAATCTTTCAAAGAGTTGTATATTCTCCATCGTGCGGATTACTCTGTGTAAAAATTCCTTTTGGGAATTTTTGGTTTTCGTTTCCCATCATATCAGCACGTCTGTTCCTTTTTCTCCCTTAAACTTGGATAATGTATTTTGCGGGCTTCATATAGTTATTAATACACGCTCTTTTCCAACCTGCATGAAATAGGTTTTATTTTAGAAGCTTGATTATGGGATTGCTGGGAAGGATCTGACTCAATGGAATTACGAAAGTGTGCTTTCGATAAAATAACCTTATGTAATCATCTGAGCATCGTTGTCGTTTTATACTGAAAGGCTCAAAAATTTAAAAAATCTAGAAAATCAGCTCTTTTTTGTAAGATTATGATAAACGTCGTATGTCTTGTATTTCAGCTATCTAGAAAATTAATTGTAATTCTTTAAAAGAACTGCAATATTAATTTTTAAAGCCTCTTCGTAATTTTTATTTGAAATAGTTTTGGTATCGTAATTTAACTTATTTGAATGAACTTTTCCCGCTTTTATCTCCCGTAGAAACTACAAAGGATGACAAGGGGAAATGCAATGGTTAGGGTATTATATTGCAAAGTGTAAAATTTTCTGAATAGTTATTAACTCTTTTGAGAAAAATTGAAATATTCCTAACTTAATAGGATTTTCACCAAAAATATTTTGCTTTTTAAATTAGGGTCTTGAGAGAAGATATTCCATTTAAATTGACCTTTTTGGGAAAATTACAAAAGGCATTATTTCTCAAATGTGAAATTAATGTAAAAGAATTTCTCTATTTTCAAATGCAAGCCATGCTTGTTTGTTGAGGTTGCGTTCTGGGGCACCTCGGTACTTTACACGGTATTCCTGTTTGAGGATGTATAGGAATATGCTGTGGGCATAGCCTTGTTTGGATCCCCATTTTGTATTAGGCCATTTCGGATATCCGTGCGATTGTGATTTGGTCCCAGGAGTGGAATAACTTGCTCTTAATCAGAGCTGTAGTGCCCGCGCCCGTCAGAAGCGATGAGTTCGCGAGCAAGCGTTTCCCCCTACTCGCCATGGAATTTTCGAGTTGAATTAATTCTTCGCGTGTATGTATTCCAGCTATTCTGACGTTTTCGTTACAAAATATTTTTTTACAAGTGATGTTTGATTGGAAATATGCAATATGAAAAAAACATATTTTGAAAGCTTCAATATTTACCTGGAAAACAATTTAGACCATTTGTTAAACTAATCAATTCTGATAATTTACTTTGAGTCACAGATTTTATTTTAGGTTTATGAATAATACAATTTCCTATTAATACCATAGAAATTAATTTAGTTCATGTTATTGACCGCTATTTCATATCGGCAAATAGATTAATGAAAATATAAGTTACTACTCTATAGATGACTTTTAGCTAATAAAAGTATCGTTTTACAAATCTAAACAATTGGATTTTTCATCCTTAATGTTGTTACTGCTTGAATTTCTATAATAATGTACAGAGCCCATCGACCAAGTTATTCCATCCTCCTCTGTGCCAATTATTTGAATACTTCCTCTGCTTATTGTATTGTGTTGACATTTTTAAAATTAAATTTTAGCATTCCTAAATGATCTTAAGTGCCTTAGGCCCTAACTTTGAATTAATTCTCCAAGAAATACTTAAGGTTGAGCTGAGTTTGAGATACATGAAATTCTCATTTAAATTCAACTTTAAAAATGGTAACGTCAAAGGCACATATTCAGACTGAGTCAACATTTTGTAGCATGCTTGAAACTGAGAAAATAGATAGGAGGGACAGTAAATATATCGTTTCAATAAATACTTTTCCTGAGCTCTAAACCGTTGAAATATAATCGTTTGTCTTTTCGTGGTCATCTCTAAGAACTCATTCCGCAGTAAACGTTCTTTCCATACGCCGCCGAATTCAGGCATTAGGGACTGCAGTCATAGAAGGGAGGTATTTATTCTTTCATTTTACGACGTCACAATATTTTTTCTTCTAATTTTATATACATGAATATATACGCATATATATGAGTACAAATATAACAAACTTGGGCAGCAACAAACAATATAAGAAGACATAAAAAGATCACTCACAGTTTATTTCTTGATCATTTTGACGGAATTCAGCTCCGTCTTCATCGGAAGAAATAGAAGTAATGACTTGAATAGGAGAGACAGTGAGTGTATATATATATATATATATATATATATATATATATATATATATATATATATATATATATATATGTAAAAACAGATTTAGATTTTTAGAATATAGAAACACAAAGAAAGGACACTCATAATTTGTTATTTGACGTTTCGACAGCACGGCTGTCGTCTTCAGAATGGCGTTCTCGGGGAAGAGCGGAGAGGATGTGCGGGGGAGAGGTGGGGGAGGGAGAGGTAGAGGGACCAATAGGAAATGAACAAGGGGGTGGGGGGATATGTAGGCAGCCAATTGATGCATTCAGTGGGCTTGGTTCAGCCCGGGCGGTTTGAATGATTGGGCCACCCAGATATGCGCCATCTCGCGGGTTCTCACCTCTATTATACTCGCAGATTTGGGAAGGATTTTAATCACCGAAACGGAGAAGCAGTCGTCAAAAGATTGATTTTGGGAAGCAGTGTGAGTAGGGATGGGATAATTAAGAAAAGTGGGAGATTTGGTGGAATATTGGTGGTTATTCACGCGGAGGGAAAGTGCGGTCGTGCTTTCGCCTACGTAGAAGGCAGGGCAGAAGTTACAGGAGAGGCGATATACTACCTTGATCAAAAATTTCCCGGAATTTATTCAGAAAATTAAAAATACAAGTTTATTCATCTAAATCTATATTGTCCCCTTCAAAGTAATCCCCATCGACTGCAACACACTTATGCCAGCGCTTGATCCAATCCTCGAAACATTTTTTATATTCGGTTTTCGGTATGTCCATCAGTGCTTCCTGCGATGTTTCCATTAGTTCCTCTCGGCTGCTAAAACGCGTTCCCCGTAATGGTTTTTTAACTCGATTGAACAGAAAGAAGTCACAGGGAGCCAAATCAGGTGAATTCGGTGGCTGTTGGATGGTATTTGTTGCATTTTTCGTGAAAAAATTACGAATAATGATAGCACTGTGCGACGGTGCGTTATCATGGTGCAAAATCCACGAGTTTTCTGCCCACATTTCTGGTCTCTTTCGGCGAATTGCTTCACGCTTCACGTCTCATAACGCCCAAATAATACTCTTTGTTTACTGTCTGGCCTTCTGGCAAAAATTCATGATGCACTACACCGTTGTAATCCATGAAAACCGTCAGCATTGCCTTCTTTTTTGACTGAAAACGACGTGGTTTTTTTGGTCTCGGCTCATTTGGTGAACGCCATTCACTTGCCTGATGTCTGGATTGCGTGTCGTACTCATAAACCCACGTCTCGTCTCCAGTAATGATCCTTTTGATGAATGTGGGATCGGATTCAGCCTCGCAAATCATGTCTTTTGCGACGTCAACACGGTCTCTTTTTTGCATGAAATTGAGGTCTTTTGGAACCAACTTTGCTGCTACACGACGGAAACCCAAATCATTAACCACAATGTCTTGGGCGGATCCATAGGCAATGTTCAAGTCCTCCGCTATTTCTCTGATGGTTAATTTGCGGTTATTGACCAACATTTCTTTTACTTTATCAATTTTTTCACCGACTTTCGATGTCGATGGTCTGCCACTGCGTTCATCATCTTCGATTGACTCACGACCACTTCTGAACCGCTCGTGCCACTGGTAAACGACCGTTTTTTTTAGAGAATCGTTGCCGAAACACTTTTCCAACATTTCCAACGTCCGTGCGCCACTAAATCCGTTTTTTACGCAAAATTTAATACAAGTTCGTTGTTGCAAATTTAAATCCATTTCTGAAATTGTAAAAAATCGCCAACACACACAGAGATAGATGTACTCTTGGCTACGTAACTTTTGCAAATGTCAAGTTATGACACTAAGATTTAAAGGGAATATCAACAACAGATGTACCAATTTAACAAAAAAACAGAACTCAAATCGGAACGATGGGAGCGCCACACGGTGGTTATTCCGGGAACTTTTTGATCAAGGTAGTATAATATTTTTTGAGGTACAGGTGGCGAGTGGTTGGGAGTTGGTACTGAGTGAGGGGGAGGGTCTTAAAAGATGACAGCATTTGCAGCGTGGGCGGTTGCAAGGTGCGGATAGGGGTGGGGGAGAGACGGGGGTGCTTGAAGTTGGATTTGTGGACTTGAAGATGTCTCGCAAGTTCGACGGGCGTTTAAACGAAACAGAGGGACAGTGTGGGAATAAAAGTGATGTGGACTGAGTGTTATTGATAATTGGGAAGAGGTCACGGATTAGATGTTTAATTTTGTGTGTTCCGGGGAAGAAAGTGGTGATAAGATTAGGGCATTTTGGGCGGTTTGGTTTGGGGAGGGGAGTGTATTGGGTTGACGGTTTGAGGATTTTACTATTTAGTAATTTTTCAGGGTACCCACATTTTCTGAGGGATTCATGCAGCTGGTCCAAGTATTTCTGTTGGGAGGGGGTGTTGTTGCAGAGACGGAAGCCACGGATTGAGAGTGAGAATGGGATGCAGCGCTTTGTGTGAGGTGGATGGCAGCTGTCGAAATGAAGATATTGTTGCTTATTAGTTGGTTTAATGTGGACTGAAGGGTGAAACGTATTGTTTTGGAGGTGAATGTCGATATCTAGGAAGGTAATATTCGAGTCGGATATGGAAGAAGTGAATGATACTGAGGAGGAGGAGTTGAGAGAGGAAATGAAAGAGGATAAAGTTTCGCGTCCGTGGGACCAAAGGAGGAAAATATCATCGATATAGCGGGCCCAGAAAAGTGGTTTTAGGGTTTGTTGTTGCAGAAAGTCGTGTTCTAGTTTACCCATAAAAAGATTGGCGTATGCAGGAGCCATACGCGTGCCCATTGCAGTGCCTTTTATTTGTAAATATATTTTGTCATTGAATTGAAAAGCATTTTTGGTAAGAACGATTTGGCTCAATTCGATGAGGAAATCTGTGGATGGGGTGTGTGGTTTGGATCGTAGGGAGAGGTAATGTTTCAGGGCTTCTAAGCCTTCTTTTTGGGGAATGGAGGTGTACAGAGATGTGACGTCTATCGTGGCCATGAGAATGGTCGTGTTGTGCGGAATTGGGATTGAGTTTAGACGTTCCAGAAAGTGGTGCGAGTCTTTAATGTAAGAAGGGAGTGAAGTTGCTATTGGTTGAAGGTGGTGGTCTATTAATGCGGAGATTCGTTCAGTGGGTGAGTTGATGCTGGAGACAATAGGGCGTCCGGGGTAATTGGTTTTGTGGATTTTGGGTAGCAAATAAAAATGGGGAGTCTTAGGATTAGGTGGTGAAAAAATGGATATGTCTTTGGAGGAGAGACCTTCTTTGGGACCGAAATTGGAAAGAAAAGAGAGAATATCCTTTTGATAAGAAGGGTTTGGGTCTTGGGGCAGGGGGGCATAGCAGGAAATGTCATTTAATTGGCGCAATGCCTCGGCGTTATAGTCTACTTTGTTTAGCACGACAACGGATGACCCTTTGTCCGCCGTCGTGATTAAAATATCTTTATTTGACGTTAAACGTCTGAGAGCTTGTCTCTCAGAGGGGGAAAGGTTGTCTTGGGGCTTAAGGGAATCTATGAATTTTTTGTCGGAAATCTTTGTCAGAAGGAGATTGATAAAGATTTCAATTGGGTGGTTTGATGGGAGTGGTTTGGGTTCGTTTTCTGAGGCTGGATGGAATCGGGTAAGTGCTGGGTTAATGGTGGGGGAGGTCGAAGGGAAAGGCTGGGATTTCCAATGATCATGCCAGCGTAAATTTCGGCAGAAGTTTAATGTTTCGGTGACAATGTTAACGTGGTTGGTTCTCGGGGTGGGAGAGAAGGAGAGGCCTTTACTTAGTAGCGAAAGCTCGCTATTGTCGTGGGGCACGGACGAAAGGTTAACTACTTTGTTTCCGTTTTCGGGTGTCGGTTGCTGGGTCGGGGACTCTTTCGGTTGACGCCTGGGGAAAACAGGTGTTTTGCGCGGAGGATATGGCAGGTTTTAAAGGGTTGCTAGATCCGGTTTCCATTTCGAAGATATTTTATATATATATATATATATATATATATATATATATATATATATATATATATAACGATTGTACGGAAAAACTCACACGAGCGGCACAATAATGGGCTGACACAATATAACACAAATAGAAAAGAATAGACACATTTAAAAGAACACTCACACGGTAAATTTTTCGAGCTTTCGGCCCTCTCAGAGGCCTTCTTCAAGAGAGACTGCTCTGCAGTATATATGTATATATATATATATATATATATATATATATATATATATATATATTCATTTATTTATATGCATACATATATATATTTAAATGTGGGGCGAGGTAGTCCAGTGGGTAGAGCGTTGGACTGTTGACCGGAGGGTCCCGGGTTCGATTCCTAGGCAAGGCACTCTGGGCACCTGCAGCTCCACCCAAGCTATAGTGATTTTTCGGGTACCAGGTCTTCCTGGGAAACCCTAACCGGCACAGGGAAAGGAATTGGCCCCCCTACCCTGATGTGTGAATTTCACACGCCGTCGGGCTTAGTACTGGATGAACTCTACCATCACCTACTAAACCGACCTTCGGGTTGATTACTGTGTTTATGTATAATCATTCTTAATCTTAATCAATATTTTTATATACTTTTGCGTCGCCTTATATATATATATATATATATATATATATATATATATATATATATATATATATATATATATATATATATATATATAATGTATAACACTTAGCACTAGTGGACACAGACAAAAACACTTTCTTTCGTTTCTGTGTTTTTGTCTGTGTCCACTAGTGCTAAGTGTTATACATTATTATTCACGTCCGTGAGTCTTTCAAAAAGTGTTATATATATATATATATACAAATAAATAAATAAATATAAATATATAAATATAGATATAAATATATATATATATATATATATATATAAGGCGACGCAAAAGTATATAAAAACGTTGATTAAGATTTTTAAACACAGAAACACAAAGAAAGGGTAATCACATATATATTTTTGATAATCATGAATCTTAATCAATCTTTATATATATATATATATATATATATATATATATATATATATATACACATATATATATATATATATATATATATATATATATACACACATATATATATATATATATATATATGTATATATACATATATGTATGTTTATATATACACATGTGTATACATGTATAAATATACACATGTTAAATATCCACCGTACAGTTTATCATCTAATAAATTGGCCTTATAAACTCGTTATCCCTCTAATCATTGCGAATACAAATTCCTTAGTTGAGCAGTGGAACTCACCTGATTACTATTTCCAAAATTAACCCAAACACAGCGTACTTCATGAATTCAAGTGCAAAGTAGTTCAGCTCATTCAGAATATCGATTCGCGAGAGCGATTACCACGCTCGTTTGATGGAAATGAGTCTTGCTTGTTAACTAGTTCACGATAGTGTGTGTCCAGCGGGAGTGTGCCTTATTGATGTATTATTTTGATCTGTAGCGAATTTGCAAATATTTGTGGACCAAAAAGTCCCCCGTACGAAAAAAATGCATAATTTGGGGTAACTCACGTTGAGGCATAGTTAACAAGCCTTTGATTACCTATGAAATTCGATTTCGGGGCTTTGCCCTTACGTCGAAAGCGAAAAATAAACGAATTGCCATCCATGGAGGGGAAAAAATCGACGGGGTTGCCCTTTCCTCTGCGGTATAAATGTCAGAGAGGGGGAAAATTTCGAGGGTGCGCGATCCCTGGCGATAAGCGCCAAAACAACACGGGGCTCACGTCCGAAGTGCACGGGGCGGGAGGAGCGCGGGGTGACAAGGCCGGGATGGTTCTTCGACAAGCCGAGGGGGTTTTATCGCTACAAATTCCAAAATGGCCACTGTATCAAACGTATCGGTTTTTCCGAGCGGAAGCGATTGAAATAGGCTTCGGTTGGGGACCGGGGGGGGGGGGGCAGGAGGGTGGTAGCGGCGGATGGAGCTGTCGTTGCCATGGTGATGCATCTTTCCACACATGAGCTCTCGCGCGCGCTCGCATGGAGCACGCACACATCTGAGAAAAACACACGTGAGCACGGAACACGCATCATTCGCACACATGCGCGGGGGCCGCGGTCGCGTCGTATGTGGGAGTTAGGGATAGGTGGGAGCCGTCTATGTGAGGCCGGAAGGGTGTGAGGGTGACGGTGGGGGAAGAGGACGGGTTGAGCCGGAAGAAAGAGAAGTGCTTGCGCGGGTGGTCGTGTGTAGGGGTGGGCGGTAGGTGCGAGGCACCAGCCCACGGTCTCGGGGAGGGGACCGATTGGTCAGGGGAGGAATGGCGAGGGGAGGTATGCGGGAGCCGACCGCAGCTGGAGGGGGGGGGTGAGAGTGGGTGCAGAGGAATGGGTGTGGACGATTCAACAGGGGTTGTCGGCGCGGATTGAGCGAGACAGCGTCGACTCCGCCTGCTCCATAGAATACGCGTTGCGAGCGATGCATTGGGGTCCGAGTCAATTAGCGTGGAAAGCGCGGCAAATCTAAGATTCGATCGAGCGCAATGGTTTTGATCGCACGAGGGCGGGGGAGTGATTGGAGAAGACTCTGGGTGACTAGACTAATTGGCGTGGTTTTAATTTACTGCCCGCCCTAATGGCGCCACATTCCTTTCCACTGGTCCGTTCCAATCGGGTGAGAGAGGAAGTAATGAATGCTCACTTTGATGTAATTTTATTACTTCTCCAGTCTCAAGAAGGGAATCACGGTGAGACAATAAATTTCCACCAATCGCGTCGCGCGTGAAAATCGTCGCTTTCGGCCGTCCTAGGACTAATCTATGGAGTGGGAATGAAATTGGAATATTTTGTCGAGTTCAGTGGGAAAAATTAAGGCATTCCGATGAATTTCCCAATTGAATTTTCATTAAATCTGGTTTCAAATTGAAATATCACCCTTCGTGAACTCATTACTACGCAGAATTTTTGCATGATATTCGTAGCAATTACTTAATCACTAATGCCACCAAATGAACAACGAGCCTACTCTAATTAATCAATTTTAGCATAATAAAATAGCACTGATGTAATCAATTGCTTCTATATCATTCCGTGTTTTATGTGTTGCTGTAATTTTGCCACTATCAAGGAAGTAAAATATAAATATCCTCACTTGTCTCTTCTATATATGCTGGAGATAATTTTATTAGGAATTCATGTTAAAAAATAATGCATCCGTCGACTACTCGTGTGTAATTATTACACATTGCCCTATCATGTTAAATAGTTTCCATACTAGTTCCGTTGACGAGTCTGAGACTAAATGATTCGTAATTCTTCGCAAATATGATTTGTTATCGTAGAAGTCGCTGAAGCAATAAATTAATTGGTTCAAATAGTGTGTAATTTGTAAGGATATTTAACTTCAAATTTGGAAATCATTTTTTATGCATTTTGAAGGACATTTGATGGAATTAAAGCTCCTCCTTTTCGTCGTCCTTTTTTGTTTCTGCTGTGCATCACTACCGAAATTATCTCATTATCATTTCTCGCCCTCTTCCCAAACATACTTTCAGTGGTTGATGCGGCCAAAAATTATCGAACGAGGATGAATTATTAATGTCCTTTTATCAAATGCGGGCTCCGCGGACGTAAATAACCGGATTAATGCGCGGGCCGTAGCTTCTCATCAGTGGAATTTGTTCGTGATGTGCGCTTAAAAAATACCATAAATGCCTGAACGGATACACAATGACATCAGGTCAAGGACTTGGTTCCGTCATAGCTCATTGGCATAAGAATAAAAGAAATAAATCCTTACCGTGTGCTACTCAAGATGAGATATTTTATAAATTATTTCCAAATAAGGGCGAGAGCCACAGAGTTGCTTGAACAAAGTAAACTTACCCCCAAGTACTTAAAAGTTTCTCCCTAGCGTCGCCAACGCACGCCGTCCAAGCGAAGTTTCCTTCCTCAAAAGATTAATTAAAATAAACCTCCCGCCCGCCTGAAACTTCGCCCTGGGGATCTTTTGCTTGCTTGAACTAGAATTGGCCCTGCTTGTAGCGGTGCGCCTTCAATTTTGACTGTCCTCATCAATAATGCATTACGGGATGTCACTTGATGAACATTCAGGGAGAAATTATCGCGAGGGTGAAGGGACAGCAAGTCAGGTTCCTTATTAAGAGACGTCCGGGGTGGAAAGTGCAAACAGCCTTTTGATAGACGTCCATTTACATCTAGATTGATTGAAAGAATTTTCCTTATCTGAATTGCAACACCAGCTATATATTAACTGAGTAGATGCCTCGAGCATAATGGCCTCCGTTAGAGTTTATTGGTGGCAGAGCTTCATTTATTTCTTCTTGGTATTGCATCAAAACAGAACTTTCGTTGGTGAGAGGGATGAAAGTGGGTTGCAACAGTGAAAATTCGGACGAGCGTCTATCTCCCTTCAAACTCTCCAACACCTGGTGAGTTAGTCCCGCATTTCTAACTGATGTGCTGAGAAGCTTGCTGAAATTTTGTTAGTTAATCTGGTTCAACCGAGTTACGTCAGTTGTTTAGGCTGTTTGCTAAAACATCGCAATATACTTTCACGTGAGATTTTTTATTCCATAAAGTTTTTAATGTAAAATATATTTATGGTTGAGGTGAAAAAATATAATAGTTATATTTTTTAAGGCATTGATTGTTTTTGCTGGCCTTTAAAATTGTAATTTGATAATAATATAGTTGATTTAAACTGACATTACAAAAGAGCATTTTAATGCCCAGATTTTAAACTAATTGATAGCTAAAACCAATTTTCTCTGTTGCAATATGCTCATATAACATTTAAGCGTCATAGTGATTTGATATCTCAACTAAATTTTATAGTGTCGCTGAACACTAACTGGTATTTGATCCTCATACACCTATTTCGCAGTTTTCTTCTATGCAGCCGATCCAATAGGTTTATCCTCGTCTGTATGTTTCTGAACCATCATCGACTTCAATGGATTGATTCATGTTAATAGGTGTTTCAGAGTTCGTTTCGCGTTTAAAGTTTGAGTGTGTTTGTATTTTCGTGCTAAAAAAACTTAATGATACCGTTAACCTTAACAGTCCATTTCACAGGTTTTTGGATTACAAGCATCCTAACGGGGTCATATTACGGGGATATTATGGAGATTCACTGTCAAAATAATCCCTCGTGCTACGAAATCAAGCGAATTGGTTCAGATTGGCCTGGTCATATTTGTATGCGTAATTATTTGCCTGAAAATCGACTAATACAAGCCATAAATTTTGCTCATAAGTTTCGAGCACAATTTAAGCGCTTAACCTCATTTTTACACTTCCCATAAAATTAAACTGTGGGATCATAATATTGAGGAATAATTTCGGGACCACAAATACTCTGGATGTTACATGGAATCCGTAAGATTTGAGTCAATCTAATTTGATATTTTATCTGGCCATTTAAAAAAAAGTGTATTACTCTCTTAATTACTGCATTCTATCAATCGTTCCGTAGTCGTTTTTTATATCATTCATGTTCATGCCTGTTTCCTTTCTTATCCTGTGATTACCATGACTAATAATAGTTGAGGTCTATTTTTGATATACTCAGGAACTAAGAACTGATAGAATTCTACGCCAAAACCAACTGTATTAAATAACCTGCAACCCCGTATATATAATGAACCAATTTTTCTATTTCACTTATTCTCCATCGATCTTCATTTCATTCTTCTGCTTTCAATCTTTCATCGTCCACTATTTGTTTTTTCAAACTCATAAAATCAACAGTTTGCGCTCTTATCCCTCTTCATCTGTTACTATTTCCGTCCCATTCTCTCCAATTAAGCACACCTATCTACTATAAATAGTTTTAATGTACTCCTTTTGTTATTTTTATCATTAACTCTACTGAATATACATTGAAACTTTATTTTGAGCCATGAAATAAAATGATCTGCACACATTAAGAAATATCTTTAATATCATTAGAGTCATTCCATCAAATCGTCGAATTGAGCCGGAAGTATGATGTGGGTGTGCTCTAAAGAGAAAAGGAGAAATAGTCGATGGAACTTTTAACGTAAGGTTTTCTTCTCCTATCTTAGGTTTTTTCAGATATCCCGGCGGTGGATAACCGCCTTAGCCATTTTAAGGTTAATAGAATTTTTTTAGAGCAGGCTCTTCCCATTTCAGAGGGATAATAAAAGGATTACCGTCGTCTTCATCCCTCCCCATCTTCCATGCGCATCGCTGCTGCACCACATTCGTTAGTCCATGGACGGTGCGCTTATAACCTTCAATAAAACGACGGCGCCACGACCGCGAAGTGTTGCCGCGATGAAAGTCATATACCATGTTAATTCAAAAAAGATTTCCACGGTGCGAAATATGATGAAACACAGACAGGACGAAGCCGTGCTCATACAGGTACACAAGGGGGCACGGTGCGGGGCGTCGCCTTCACGGTTCCCATCCACCTTGTTCAAAGTATTTCCTCTATCCCGCGGCGCAGTGTTTTTCGGGACCGCTGGGCGTATTTTTCCGAGAACGCCTCCAGACGTTCCACAGGAGCGTGATAAAACAAAGATGGGATACTCCCCTTCCCATAAACCCCGCGCGTTCTCAAAAAGATATCCATCCCTCAAGGGCTCGGGAGGCCTCTTTCCTTCTTTTTTCCCCTCTTCCCCTCTCCCCTATCTCGCGGCCGAAGCGAGGGAGAAGGGAATGAGAAAAGTGCCGTCCTTCTCACTGTCTCCCTGCCACCCATATCCTAGCACGCACCCCGTTTCCCCGGCCTCTCCTTCTCCGATTCTTTTTCCTCGACCCCCCTCCCTCCCTCTACTTTTCAGGGAACGCAAACAGGCGGGAGTGGGGGAATGTGTGTGTGTGTGTATGTGTAAGGGGACAGGGAGTGGAGGATCGAGGGGTGGAAGTAGTGTGGGGGGTGGGTCTTCCTCTCGCGCGGCGTTCTGTGCAAACAACCCAGCCAATCTCATCAATAAGCCCCCGCATTACACAACCCCTTGTATCTCTTTTTCAAATACACGATACCGGCGGATTTCAATCTCTCCTTATCGAGCGACTTTCCCTGTCCCCCTCTTCCCTAACCCCCCACCCCACCTAAGGTCCCCCTTGCCAGGGTTTCCTGGTACTCCGCCCCCTCCCCGCTTCCCCTGCACATACCCCCGATCCCTTTCCCTCCCCTTTGCATCTCCTCTCTCCCCTCCTCTCCCCATCCCGTCCCATGTCTAACCATTCATCCCCTCTCCCCGTATATCTATCCCCACCCCATTCTCCCAGTCAATTTCTTCACACCCGAACCCCTCTACTTCTCCCGTCGCTACCCCCGGAAAACCCTCCCTCGGAGTCTCACCCCTCGGAGCATCCCTAATCCATCTTAACCCGTCCCCGTGTTTCGGCGAACAAATCCAGCCGCCTGAATTTTCCTCGCCTTCTCGCGCTCCTACTTTTCTTCCCCCACCCTCCTCTCCCCTCTTTCACTTCACGGACGGGGTGACCTCCCTCACCCCTCCCTTACTCCTCCGCAAGATCCGTTTCTCCCGCTCCCTCTTTCTCACGCCGCCGCCGCCCGTGCCCTGCGCCTCGCGATGCTCATCTTTTTTCCGCGTCCATTCCACCCTCACTTCCCCGGCGAACCTCCCTTCTAGTTCTTTCGCTCCCTCGCTTCTTTCCACCTCCTCCCTCTCTCTCCTTTCCCCACGCCCCGCCAATCATCTCGCTCCGGACCTTTTTTTACTCGAATCCCACGTCACTTCGCATCTACCACCACCTCTTCGCCCACCTTCTGCTCCTTTCCCTCTTCAAATGCCCCTGAAGCGAGAGTGAAATTTCGATTTTGCCTTGTTAGGGAGACCGATTATAAAAAAGGGCAGGCCAAAGGAAAATCTGAAGATAGGTGGTAGTTTTAGTGAGCGTTATATTTCTTTACCAATACGTTTGGAATTGACTTCCTCCAGTGACTACTATGTATATGGGTCAGTATTTATTAAGTCGAGTTAGGAAAATCATGAATTTCGCAATGAAAAAACATTTTTAGAGCCCTTCGAGATAAAAATAAATGTTAACCACCCCACCTTCCTGTTTTATGCGCATTTATGCAAGCAATTGAAAAGATTGGCATATTTAACAAAAATTGAAAATGGAAGCAGTTAATTTAACTTTCTATGAAATATATTTAGTCACAAGTTTAGGCCAGTAAACCCATTAAATTTTGGAATCATTTCCACCCTTTTTCATAGTTAAGCCTCATCAATCATGAGTAATATTAATTACATGATTACGTAAACTCATTAAAAATGTACATGTACTCGTATAACTAAAATCGACAAACAAAAGTATATTGGCCTCATGACTGATGCTAAAAAGGCATAACTGTGGAAGTTTCGAAAAAGAAAGTGCAAATTTGGTTGGGGGTGACATTTTTATTTCATTAAGATATGTCCCTTATATTGGCATTTAAGTATGTGCGTGAGATATACTTATATATAATTAGATGATCTTAGTATAGATAATAGGAATAACTTAAAAGTAAATTATCCTCCTGGGAACAATTACCAGGTTATTCAACTCTGCCTGATTTATCTTTCAAAATCTAATCCCTTATCTATTAATCGTGTAATAACTACAACACCTTAGCGATGGCTTGCAGGGTATATGTGGATGAATAGATTCATAGAAATATCTGAAGTAGTAGATGAATTTATAGTCTTTTGAAGTGGCAATGATTTCACTTCAGTGAACAATAGAGCATTAAAATACAAAGTTTGCACAGTTGATTATGCTAGAAAAATGATATGCCTATCAATGTTATTTGCATAATTTTTTGTGCAAAAATTCATTGCATATATTACTGCAGTTCAGTATATTACATCTTTTCAGTACAAATTTCATTGATTATACTCTAGTATTGTGTCAGCGGAATCCCTCAGTTTCCCGCTGGTAACAGTGGAGATGACTAGCGATTAGCAGTACACTGCATATAAATTTTGCTTACGTATGAACGACATTGTCTTACGTATTTCAATGCTAAAAGAGGCTTACGTAGTCTTTTCTTTCCAATTTCACTGCTAGAAAATGGTTGAAAAAGTTTTAGGAGGGAAGGCAATCAATTACAAAGGAAGGTTGACCCGGAGCTCCTGTCAATACTATTGCGGAAGTAAACATTACCATCACAGCTGTCATTGTGCGAGAAGATGATCGAATAAGAGCACCATCAGAAATATTAAAAATTTCATAAGTGTCACCAACACATTGTCAACTGAAAAATTTCACATGAGACGTATTTGTTGGAGGTGGGTTTCTTGAAACCGCCCTGAAATGGCGAATTTCTGGCAAAAATCAATGTGAAGTATTTCCCTTATCCACCCTATACCTCAGATCTAGTCCCGGGTGACTTTTTCCTGTTCCCCAATGTGGAGAAAAATGTTCGTTTTTCATTGTCAGAAGCAGGTGTAGGCAAACTGATCATGTTTCAACTTCCAAAGGCAGCGCTGATACCTGCTAAGTTGTATTCCAAATAATCAAACGTCTACCGGATATACTCCACACATCACGTTAACAATATGACATACAATTACATGTTTGCGGAATGAATAAGGTGAATTAAATGATGCGTGACTACTTTATGGAACAGAGCTCATAATATCTCTGGGATTGAGTGTATAAAGTCTTGATAAAAACTCCAATTTTTCAAATTTGCCCGTTATTTCTTACTTCATTCTGATTTTTAAAAATATCTTGGCATAAGTTTACATACCACGTGGAGGAATCGTCTTCATTCTACCATATAAGATTAGATTTTGGCTCCATTTCGGATTTTTTAGATTTCCTAATAATTCACATGCTGTAGGTAATATCCTTGAACTGATATAAAGCTCTTTTTAAGCAATAATTTTGATTGACAATGCATGTAATATATCATAAGCACCTACCACAATGTTCAATGCTTAATTATTAAGTGTGGAAATGGAGTGATAATTTGAGTGTAATTTACGTATAATTTGCTGGGCAAAATAAATGTATAGTATTTATGCTACGATTAATTTTCAAGGCAAGCAAAATGCCGTGTTCATTTCGCTAACAATCGTACGTGCATAATGAATAAATAAATGATCTTAATATATTTTCTCTCACATTTAATAAGAATATGCCGAGGGAACTCAGGAAGAAAAAGAGACAATTTTTGAGGAAGAGGAAAAGTAAAGTTATTTTCGAGAGTTATCTCCTTTCCCCTCGATATCCTCTTGGCCTGTGACACGTCGTCAAATATTCATCACTTCATCGATTATGAGCCGGACGCTAGGGACTCCACACCAAAATGAAGGCACTCATTTTTCTGTCCCCTCTCTTCTTCTCTCGCTTAATTTACTCCCGAACTGCTACGGCGACGGATATGTTGTGAATTACCCAGCGTCCGAATTTTCAGCAACCCACCTTCGTTAAAACGAAGCTTCAGCTTTTAAAAATTTCACTAACGTTTTACGCATACGATCACAGAAGAATTCACTTGATGTTTCCAGTATTATTTGCGATGTGAATGACAAGATTTTCTAATCGTATATTCTTTAGGTGTTTGAACTTGACGATTCAGAGGAACAGGAGAACAGAAAAAAATAGTGAGATGGCAAGGTTTAAAAGTGAAATGAAAGTAAGCATTAAGTGAGGACGGTATTACCGAGGAATGACATATTCGAGTTCCTCCTAAATAAGCCCCAAGGCCGAAGAGATTTGAGAACAAATGAGTTTTACTGTCACCTGGAAAAGCTTTCTAGAAGTCTTCCTCAATTATACGAGATATCCCTTGCGGTTAAACTTCTGTGACACTTATTCTTGTTAATTTTTTAGAATTAAATTTTTACCGTTTAATTTGTACGACTCAGTGTATGAGGAATGTGAAATGTTTTCATTTCGTGGATTATTTATTGGAAATTTCATAAATTTATTCGTTAATTTTGCTAAAATTGCCTGTTTTTTTTATCACGCTTGATCGGAGGGAAAATGCTTTTGCTTGATAATGGTCGCGGATTCGCTTTCCCCACGGAGGGCCAAGGCGTGGATATTTGTGACCGTCTCTTGTTGTTGTTTCTCTTTTTAAATCCAACGTAAATACTAATTTGACTGTTTCTCTATTGGTTGATGAATAAAAAAACGGGATTTCCAGTAAGCTCTCATGTTTAACTATTCATTTTACGACGACATAAAAGAACGCTTCATGAAACATAATACAAATAATTTATTGCCCCCCCCCCCCGGTCTCCTATTTTGGCTCGTAATAAAATCCAAGGTGGCTGAGCTACTCAAATTCCGCACCGAGGACTGTAGTTTGATTCCCGTCAGAGGCAGGTCTCCCATAGATTGTATCGATCCATGGGTACATGTTATGGTATCTTGCCAAGAACAGAGCGCCGTCATTCAGCAGGGAGACCGAGCGGCACGACCCGTTGTCCGACATGAACACCGTTTAGAGTAAGCTAATGTGGGCCTCAGTATTTTTTTGCCGTCAATGCCCGAACTCGCATACGCTTATGAGCTTGGCTGTTGTATTCTGCTCCATGTAGTGAAATACGGTTCGCCTATATTGATCGAGATATATAGTTTTAGGCGATGGAGTGGTTGAATTTACGCGTCCCTTTTGGTCTGTGTGGGATTAGGGGGGGGGATCAGAAATGTTTCGACGCCGGAAAGAATTTATTTCCGGCGGTCAAAAGAACGTTTGCGCTATTGACACGCATGCCGAGAATAACGAAGATAATGCATTTTATATTTTTATAACCATTCGGAATTAGTGTTTGTGATTAAATTTTTGGACCTGCGATGGCGAAGAGCGGAAATGAGATGTTAAAAAAAAATAAACTTTCCCAGTAGCCGAGGAAGCAGACAAAATTGGTCTGTTTTCGCTGCGTGGGAGTGGTGGGTGGGGGAGGGGGAAGAAACGCTTTCGTATAAGCGTCAATCTGCACTTGAGACCGTGGGTGGGAGGTGGGGGATAAATGATCGTTGCCTTGCCTTTAAACAGTACAATTTTGGCCAACGGCCCATCTTTTGGAAACTGCTCTCCTCGCTCCGTCTCTCTCTCTCTCTCTCTTTTCCTCCTCTTTTCCCGTCTTCCACTTCTTCCCTCCCCTTCGCCACGTTCGCATTATTCTCGAGCTCCGCTTTTCCCATTTGTTCCGGGGGGGGGGGAGATTGGGGAAGCTCCCCCATTCCGTCACCCATCATGCAACCACCCCTTGCGCTCACACCCTATTTCCCCACCATTCCACTCCCTTTCTTTTGCTCAATCTTCATCCCGTTCCCTTTTTTTTCCACCCCATCTTCCACGCCTCCCCCCAACCGCGCCGCCCACCTACCCACTCCACCCCGCTCTCATCCCCCTCTCACCTTCATGCACATTATATATTGATGACCGACTATTGCCACCTCTTTTCTCATCCATGCATTATGAAGTAAATAGGCGATTGGAGTGTTTTCCTCGCGCTCCTCGGAAGAATTTTCCCGCACCTTTCTCATAAAATATTCCATTGTTCACTGTCGCAGTCCTTTTTCTTCGCTCCCCACTCCTCCTATATTCGTATCTCTCTCTTTCGCGCGTAAAAGAGACGAGAAACGACCTCGTTCCCCCTCTGTCACTTTCTCTCTCTCCCTCCCTCTCTCCGCTAATTCTTTCTGACGAATAGCTCATCGAAGTTCTTTAGTATTCGCCCAATCGCCAATTTTTTTGAATACCGTCCTCTCGCTGTTTACCCAATTCGGTCATGTCTAAACCATTCGTCCCCATTCGTTCGGGCTTGCTTCAAAATTTATGGAAATTCCCACGCTCGCACATACATTCTTCTAAGACTTTTCTTTTCCTTCGTCCATAGACTCAATTTTCATCGAGGGGAATGGGGAGATCCACTGAGGTGACGTGCTTTGCTAAAGAAAATGCCTTCCTTTCTTTTCTCACGATATGTTTTTTGCGCTCTTATGAAAATTTTTTTCTCACTCCGTTCGGGGATTTTCGTTCAGGTGCAATGCTAAACCCAAGCTCACGCGAACGGGAGTTTACACACCACGTGACAGTTGATATCCCTAATGGTTGCATGCATTTAAAGGTGAACAAAATCACGAGTCACATCTGATAAATTTTTTCCATGTAAAGTGGATCATGTGTCCATAATGGCTTAAAGGACGTCAAAAATGTCATCTTAATGTTTCCTATTCCACCTGCAGCAGAGTAGAGATTTACTGAAACATAGCCGAAAAATATTCCAGTCTCATAGTAAATTATTAAATTATATACGGAATAGTCTATGTGTATCTTTTCAAACTTTAGTTCAATCATACGTGTTACATAATTAAATTTCATTTCGTTGTTATTGATAATTCTCAGCTGAAGCTCTTTTCCTAATTCATAAGCATGGTGTTGGATGAGCTAATATTTTATGGATGAAAGAAGGAAGGCAATCTAAAAAGCTTAAGATCTCAAGCCTTCTCTTTTTCTCAAAGCTTTATTTTCTAAGTGTTAACAATGTTCCTACAAATTAATGTCAACTCGAACTTATTGGTTGCCGCTGGCAAATTGCTCCTTTTCAGTTAATCAGGTAATAATTCGTTTCTGGTAAAGTTCATACTAATGTCATATTTCGTGCAATGATTAAAAACGATCAATGGAATTCAGCGGTCTTTAATTAAATTCTAACGGAAAAAAGAAGATTAATTCAGAAAAAAGTCCTTGTCACCTAATCATTCGCGAATATTTTTAATCGAACGACAGAACTATGCCGAAAAGTAAAGCACCTCGTCGTTTGGAAAAAACGGATACATATAAGTATTTGATGGGTTTTCTAAGTAAATCTGCCCAAATATTCCCCTTGTGTGTTTCTTTGGATATGTTAATTCTGGTTACATTCATCTCCTATGTTAAAACTTTGTGTTGAAAATATTTGAATAATTTTAAAAAGTAATCTATGAAATGGGGAACCATCCAGCTTAGTTGTAAGAAAATAAAACCGTGCTATTATTTAGATGAGTGATTTGGCAGGTAAAAATGCTCAGGAAATTGAGTAAATCCTGCATCAAGGATTTCAGAATTATGACTCAGAAATAACCTGTTTTTTTCCTTAAAGCATTCCAATATTGTTGTAGAATATTGATTTACTAAATTGATTTTATTAGTAGATTATCCTCCCACTGATCAAACAATTACCGGACAATATTACGCTAACCACCTGGACCAAGGACAGCAGAAGATACACGAAAAATGGGCAGGTTTGGCAAGGAAAAAATTCATCTTTTATCGAGACAATTCATGCCCACCCACAAGCGTCGTTGTCATGGTAAAAATGTATGTAATAAGATACGAATTGTTGCCACGCCCAAATTATTTGCCTGATTTGCCTCCATCAGATTTCCATCTCTTCCCCAAGCTCAAAATTTTCCTCGCTGGACAGATTTTCTCTTCAAACAAAGAATTAACAGCCAAAGTGGACGGATATTTTGTAGACCTGAAGGAATCTAATTTTCGAGATAATATCAAGACATTGGGACATCGTTGGACCAAGTGATTTAGTGTACAGGAAGGCTACATTGAAAAATAAAAGAAGTGTCGCTGAAGTTAGTCGTTTATTTCTATTCCATTCCGAGAACTTTTCAAATTACCCTCGTAACACAGAATTCTCAGGAATATAAATATTCAGATTAAGAAAGTGAAGACCCTTGTAACGCTGTTCATTCGAGCCATCAAAGCTTTATCTCATTGGTATTCCAGCGCATGAAGTCAAAAAGCACCAAAAATTTATAAGCTAATGTCTAAGGACAACGGAAGTCAAAATTTAGGTCACATTTAGGGCAGCGAATAGCGAAGAGATTTTAGGAGCGCTCTAGAAATTTGCTAATTCAAAGGGTCTTGTGCGACGACGTCGCAAGGAAAAGCATACATGGACTGAGTATGACCCTTTGGAAACGACCTACCTCCCTAGCCTTTTTGTTCATCTGGCATCATCCTTCTGAATACTTCCGCTGCCTCACGTTATACGGCGGGAACATGGTTCATTTTACGTGGGCTGGAGCTTCACATCTAAGTCAATCGGGATGGCACTAGCATTGTGCCAGCAATTAGGTCGATCATTTGCTTGACACATCACCCGCTGAAAATTTAGATGACGTATTAATACGTGTTAATGGGTGTTATATTCTAGTCAAGCTGAATTCGACTCACCGTATCAGGTGGTTTATTAAACGGGACTCATCAAAGGATGGATTACGTTAATATCCTTCTTCGAAGTCGGTTGCAATCATGTGATTGGGATGGGTGATTATACCTGTGCTGTGAAATAATTGTTAGCTGAGTTTGGGCCGCAGATGTAAGCTAATTTCTGTCCCGTGACCAGACTTGCATGAAGTCACGAGTGATAATTCTATTTTAATGACTCAGCCCGCCGCGTTAAGGGAGGGCTCTAAAATTCATTAGGTCTTAAAAATTTTCGTTAGCTCCTCTGCCATCAGCACATAATTTTTTCAAGGTGGGTGGTGGGGTGAATTTTTGAGCGTCATTGATGAGGTTATAATATTTTATCTCTAATTCATGGCAACGAGAGTCATTTTATTTTATCGACACTCAGTAGGGATTAATTTGAATAAATTGAAAGTATTCTATTGAGTGCAAATGGAAAATATTCTGGTAATGGATTTATGGATATATGATAATTTCATGCTTATCTAATAGACGCAAAGAATCACTAGGAAACGTATGGGCAATGCCTACTATAATGCAATGTCTAACAACTGTGTTTGATTAGCCAGATGGATTTGTCGCAATGTGTGGTGCTAAATACATTTCTGAGATAATGGCAAACTTTGTATTCGAGAATTACGATCGAAGACATTTTGGATGAATCAATCGAACCTGATGCACGGGTGATGCTTCTTATTCTCCCTTTGAAATCCTCTTCCCCAGTTACTTATGTTACCGTTCTACCGTTATATTGACTTGGTCCTTTCAGAAGCGTCCTCTTCAAAGGAGACGTCACGGAAGTTTCCCCCCTACTTCCTTTCGCTCGATCGGAATGCCGCTTCTTTTACTTCTTTTCCCATTTTCTTTTACCCTTCTTCGTCTAGTGCAAAGGAACTCATGGACGTGTGTTGGTTTCACGTATGCACTTAGTGACAGACAACATGGAAGGGGACGTGCGTCGATACCGTAACACCTCGTAGACGGACGAGATGGATTGGGGGGTCATTTTGGGTTTGGCTGATGGAATAAGGTTTCGCAGATGGTGTTGTGAAACTCAGTATTGGTCTGAGCGGAAGCGGAAGGAATCATAATGCTCTTTTGGGAAGAAGTTGTGAAGAAAGAAATCGAAAGTTTAGAGAGAATATAACTCCACCGGATGCTGTTCTTCCTTCTAACTTTTTGATATGGGCAGCTCACCATATAGAAAGATAATCTCGAAGGCTTTTACGTGAGACACATCTAATGGCTCGCGACTGCCGGAGAATGAAATTCTTTTAAATCGAGGAGCTCTACGTTTGAAATATTAGCTCAGTATTTTTTCAGTTTGTCCAGGTAGAGGTTTATTATTTTATATTTTTCTTCTCGCACATTTAATTAACGAATTTCAAAGAGTTGAATGTACATCGGCTAGACTAAGGCTAGTAAAACATCAAACTCTCAGTCAAAATTTTCCTCCATAAAACGCTAACTGTAGCTATTAAGTTTTGATCCTCGTAATACGTTTACTAGAATCAATACTTAATTACCCCCCTTTTTCTAAATAGGGCATCTTGTTTGCGTGATATAAATGAAGAAATGTTGAACTTCAGCCATATTTAGGTTAAATATTTCGCCCAGAATTCTTAATCTGGACTCACCTTTCGCATGTAAATATGATGGATACGTTCTCATTGTTTCGGAGGTCAATTTTTCAAGTTATTAATAAGGTATTATGACCTATGATTCGATCCCTTATATTTCCACTGTGATTAAAAGTAAGTCAAGGTACATATATAATTTATCTTGAAAATATTCTGGTGTTATTCTATTAATAGCAAAGAAAGGCGTACTACACTTTCTTTCAAATTAATTGATGATACAGGTCGCATTGTAAACTAAAAGAGTTCGTTGAATCGGAAGAGCGTACAGTCATTGGAAAAACGATGATGGTTGTATGCTCACGCTGACCAGGGTGTTTGTTTTGATATGGAAGAAGGTTCTCTCCCATTCACCGCGCTTGGTTCGTTCAACTTCCTCCCGATAGGACCCTCGATCACATTTCATCATGGCTTGGATGCACCGGAAGAGACGCTCTCCGATTTTGTCCCGGGATGATAGGGGCTGCGGATGCACTCATCAACGGCGTCTAATTTATGAATGTGCATGCCCTAACCCCAGAGTGCCAACATGTTAGAGGGACGCTAACGACGCCAGGCAAGAGCGGTAGGCAGGCCGAGGTGACATAGAATTTCCCTTCTCTTGGACACGGGCTTTGTTGGCCATTCAATCACTCCCCTATTCATTTTATCTTTCCATTTCATTTTTTATTTTCCCTTTACTTTTACGTCCGGCGCAGTGAATGGTCTCAAAGTATCAAAGAATAGAGAAGCGTGCAATGCAAGTAGAATAATTAAATGGTTCTTGTAAAAACTTAAATGTATAAGGCCAACCAAATGGGTTCATTGACCAAAACCACATACCTCTCACATCGATTATGAATATTTTGATTGAAAAAATTCCCTAGAACTCACGAAACATGACATTTTCATGAACACTGAACAATTTTGGCGTAGAAATGTTAATTTTTGACGCTTTTGGAAAATTAATATCACTGCGTAGAGCAATCGATGCAATTGGGACCGATGTTTTCGAAAATGATTTGTTTGACGTAATTTTTTATGCGAACGGAATCCGTCAGTGAAATTTCAGTCTTAGTGCAGTTGGATGAGCAAACAAATTCATGCAGTTATTTTGGAAGAAGTGTTGCTCTATAAGTAATTGGCCCTGCCAATGAGCAGCAAATGACTGCACGATACGACTGAATATCCTTGTCGATAACCAGGATGAGAAATGAAAGCGGGCATGCTATTATGTTCAGAGGTTTACAAATTCAGATTTCGATCCCCAGAAATATTATGAAAACCAGCAGTATTGATCTTATTGTGAATTATCATTAACAATCGAATCTATTTTCACTTAGTTTAGGTTTAAGCATGCTAGTTTATGTGCTATTATTTCTTTATGCATATCATTATTTTAGTTACCTGCACGTATTTGGTTTTCTCTTGAGATTTTTACCACTTATTTTATTGCCAGCTGTTTCTGGATTTTTTTGTGATTGTTTCACGCGACCGTGTGTATATTTCCACTTATTGTTGTTCATGTAATTCATGCCGCACACTTACTATGATTTAGAAATACATTGAATATTTTATGATGTTATATAACACAGTTATGCAATATAACATGCTGTGGTATGAGAAGAAGGCTTATAAAATACTTAAACCATAGAAAATCTTCATCTTTTTGAACATTAAGACTTTAATCAACTCACTCATCGCAGCGTTAATGGGCCAATTTTTTATGGCTCTGTTGTCTAGGTTTATCTAGTCTACCTGTATCATCATCAAGGAACATTTAACTGAATCCAGTTACACTTTCCACAAATTGGTTGGTTTACAAGAGGTAGCTTTTAGAGGTAGAATGGCTTGGTTTGAGGTAGAATAAAATTAAAATCGACCATAGAAAGATACCAAGCCTATCTTTATCAATCTACAGTTAAGGAAGTACACTTCTATAGAATTGGTATTTCTCCACCTTCTTTGAAATTATTTCAATCTAATCCTCACTTCATCTCCTAAAACCTTTTCGATCACTAGTTTGAGAATAGATATTCAGATTTAAAAGCGCATTTTCTAATCGATATGAGCAATTACACTTGAGAGATACTTTATGTGAAACTATTTATTCTTATTGACATATTATGCCATTTTGCAGCAAAAATAAGGTGAACTATTATTAAAGGCCAAAATAAAATTTTCTTACATTTCTCGCTTGAATTATCCAATCGTGAAGTGAAATGGTGAGCTCAATGTAAGAGTATTGGAGTTCAATGATTAAGTGTGAAACCTGCCGTATAAGTTCGCAACCACATTGCAAATTTATCTATACCCTCAAGAATTTTTCGAAAACCGTCTTTCAAATAATTTCCACCCCGCTCCTTTGATCTTATACCCTTTTGGCTTCTCACAAACATTATCCCGGTGTCTTAAAACGCCTGATCCATCTTTCTTACATCACTTAACTTCCTCGTCTGGTAGAAGTTTTCGAAATTTGCTCTACAGCGAACGTCTGCTGTAACCTCAGTGAACAAAGTCTTCGGAAAAAATGTAGAGCTCTTACACCCCATGTCATTGGTGTACTGGTTGTTTTTGGGCGAAAGGAGCTTGTTTTTCAAAGATTCTTATGTTTTGTGCCATGTACCGCTGCATCAATGCGCCCTCTTAAATAAAAAAAACCACTTCGTCAGAGGGCATTTACCTATTTCTCAAAGCAGCGGATGAAAGTACGGGAAGGCAATTGTGTGTCAGGGTTGGCAGTAGCATCGTCGCGAGGTGATCTCTCTCCCCACACTCGCCTTTGATCTCCGACGGTGCCTCTTTCTTCTCTCGCCCCTCCCTCCTCTCTTCCCCCTCCATTCTTTTCCCTTCAGCGAGTACGAACAATCCCGAAAAGACGAAGCGAGCGTCGTCGCCGGTGGGGGAAGAGTCACAGCGGCAATCGAGGCGTTGAGAGGAGACGGAGGGGGTCGCCGCGATTTTGTGTGCAAGGGGAAGGGGCGGCGGCGCCCATGTCAATTGGGGTCGATGGGGTGAAACTTGAATCGATCGCGGGGAAATCACGCGAAACGTGTAGGGAAAGAGGAAGGAGAGGATTACGTTCGCAGGTGTATCGGATTCGAGGGGAATGATTGGTGTCCTGGGTAGCCGATTCGATTCTTGGAGGAGGCAGGAAACGAAATTGGTGTCCGGCTTCGGTGAGACCAACATGACCACCGATTAGAGCCGCTGTAAGTTAAACTTCGTGTTCTATGCGCCGTGCATTGGATGGCAACTAAAACTTTGCCCCCCTGCTGAAATGCATTACCGGAGTGATGTCAACAGTAGATTGCTCTCTGGCCGGCTCTCTCCTTCGAAAAAAAAATTCTACTCACTTATCTACCTCTTTACGGTACATGGTTTCACTTAGTAAGATCTCATTATCAGGTAAGATACTGCCTCATGGAGATTAAAATGATATCCCAACAACACCATAGATCTCAGTTGGGTTATCAATGGTATTCCCATAGAATTTCAAATTTGAGGTATTTTGCAAATGCTGGTAAACTAAGGTTTGCTTCACTCTAAAAGAACGTTAGATTGTGGATCTAGATGGTGCTTATATTAACCCTTGGTTATCGTTTTGTCAGCGACAGGTTGTGTTTTGTCTGTTTTTGTACCCTTGATTGGTTTTTTCCGTCCCGCCATTTTGATCACCTATTCTCTTGGTGGTTTCATGAACAGGGCTGTAACTCACGCGGGAAGATGTTATTTAATTTATTGGAGAAAAAGTTTAGATATCTTATTATGAAATATCGGATTTATTTGAAACTGAAATATGGGCTTCATCATGTAAAATTAACATAAAAAACAAATGTGATAGTCATGGAATGAAATAATTTCAGTTACACTTGTACACGTATTTTATATTACTTGGCAATTTTTTTGAGAGACGATAAAATACATAAATATTCCTGTCAGCTCGCCATGAGACTATCGAGGAGGTTTCTGCGAGAGGATATTATTTAATATATTTCACCTTGATTGAGAGTTATTATTTAAATGCATAGTAATTAACATTTCAAAAATGTAAAATAACCATTTCCCTAAAATAAGTAGAGTTGTAATTGCATTTCATGGATAGTGAAATTTTAGCAACCGCTGACAATATTTTGCCATCGAAATGATTCCATTCACCATCCGTGAGTAATTGTAAAGAATTTACCTGTAAATTCATATCCTGGAACCAAGCCATTTTAAGTTTATTCGCCTTTAAAAAGCTTGCACGTTATAGTCCATTAATTAATATGCCGACAGAATTTTCTCGGCGGCTATAATGGATAAGTTCAGTTCAAATAGGCAGCCCTCTCAATTCTGTGTGTGGTCTTTCAGTTTAGAATCCCTCCAAATACCAATTATATTCCAAATAGAATGGATTTCCAAGGCCCGTTAGCCTAAAGCTAAGCCAAATAAGTTGCAAAAGCTCGCAGTAAAGAGGTACTGCATTAAATTGCCAAAAGTTGTTAACGGTTATGTTATGTCATAAGTTAGAAAACGCCTCTATTTGTATGTAAATCTACGCAATACCTTGCCAGCGGCTGTAAGACCTTGTGGAGTGGGGCGTTAGCTCACCAGCCATTTATGCAGAATCCAAATCATGCTACCTCTGCACAAACATTAGTTTGATCGTGGATTCGATAAATTTTAATTACCCGAAAGAAAGTCCACGTATGCAACAATATTCAATGTTTAGTTGTACTACGAAGTTCCCATGTCTTGGGCACAAATTCAATGATTGTAACGGGTATTTTTAAAAGTATATATTTTATGAAGATCCATCCATGGTTGCGGAAATGTGGAAACATTCACTTTCAAACCAAGTGGATTCCGGAGGTTCCTATTGGCCGTCTCGTGCATTTTTATAATTCTTTCCCCGTTTCATTTAGGTTCTAGCGAGTGCATGGAGACTTCGCAATCTTACGTCGGTGTACATTGTTTATGCCAAGTTAGGTATTATTTTATAGAAATAAAGGAAGCGCCTGGCAGTCCTATTTTCGCCCGCCCCTCTCCATCTCCTTGAAGCTTTTTTTCTTGCATCCCCAGTATCATCGCAGCAGAGCAACATCTCCACTTTCCCTATTTACATGCGAATGGAATTCAAACGGCTACTCTTGGGCCACTGTGTTTCGTGGAAAAAGCAAATCCGTAAAGAGCAATTCGTGGAAGTCAAAAAACCATAAACCAAAGCTACGCGTATCCCAAGCGCGCACACACACACACAAGCATGCACAGAGAAGCCCTTAGGCCGACTACTTCAGAGTCAGAGGGAGGGAGGGAAAGAGGCAAATGTTCCAAGCCAAGCGAGTGGCCAAATTCTCGCCGCTCCGTTTGATTACCGATCCGGTTCCCTTTAACCTTTTAAAGGCGTCACTTTAATGCGTCTCGTTTTCGTACGCATTCCTTCCTCGCTGTGAGGGCCAACAATACGTTCCCGCTTATCGTGAATTTCCACCCGCTCCATCCCCTCTCGTTCCCATCCCCAAGAATCTCGCCTCCCGGGCTTCATCCTATCCCCATTCCACTGTCCCACTCCCCTCCCCTGACCAGCGGTGGGGTGTGTTCCTAGGGCAGCAAGCTGGCCGGAGCATTCCGCGGTCGCGTAAGGGAGAGAGCCTACCCCCATCCCCCCTACCCGCTATCCGATTGTACATTCGCTCCATCTCCTCCTACCCCCTCTCCCCTTTGTCCGTTTTGACTCCCCTTTTTCTCTCCCCCATTCCCATCCATCCCATTCATCTCTTGGCTTTACTCTTCCCACCCCATTCCTTCCCCTCCTTCTTTTCGAATCACTTCCCACGTTTTCGCCTCCTTTCCTTGCGTGATGGATTATAGGGGGTGGGGTTGATATGCCAAGGCTTGGATTTCATTGTGACGTGCCATACATTGAATCTCTGATTCCTCCGTTGATATTGGTTGGCATCGATGTGCGTATAATTTGATAAAAGTCTGTGGACAAACTTGGTCAGGCTGCCAAATAGTGAAGTTAGAATGTATGCTGTCACTGAAAGATTCGTAGCGTGAGAGGGAAAGGGAGAGACGTGGGGTATGTGTTTGGGAAGTTCGAGGAAATTTTTGGAACCAAGAAATTTTCGGAACCGAGAAATTTTCGTAGAGATGCAAGCTGGAATCGAATTGAGACCACTCTTTTATTTCAAGGAAAATTCTCAGAATCTGGACACAAATACCAAAAAGAATTTTTAATGCTAATGCCAGAACACGCTATGGTTCAGCGGAAGTCCTCCAAAATATCCGGCATCCTTAATAAGTTTTCCATTTCCCATCGCCGCCGTCATTCAAACTTATTACCCAAGAGCAAGGGGATAGGAGGACGAGGATAGTGAGGAATGGGGATAATGGAGTTTACCAAGCATTCTATAACATGCCACCAAATAATATTTTTCTATCAATTGAATGTAGCTCACAAAATGTGAAAAATAAAGAATTTGAGACCAAATTAAAATGAAGGGTGTAATCCAAAACATTCCAAAATGCTTTCGAATCTATGCAATGGGAAGTACACTGCAAAACGAACGTTTTTGGAGACACCATAAAGTATTCATGTTATTAAATTATCTATGCATTATATTCATTTGAATGATGCTTTTTATTTGCTCACTGGTGTACAATAATAATTAGGTAATGGATAGAAATTTAAGAAAGGTTGATTGATTGCATGTTAATTATTGCATAGCGATTGATTAATTTTTTTTAAATCACAGGGAAAAATAAAAATTATTAATCCTCTTCATACACTCTCGGTGAGTGAATTTGTATTAATATGAATGCATTTTAACAAATCCGTGGTCGTGTCAATGTTCAATGAAGCAAGCAAAAAATTTGATAATCTCTGACTGATTAGATATCATTGATAAACGAATGAATGGAGATGCATTTTATGAATAAAATAATCGAATTTTATTTTGCTTATTGTCTGAAAAGAATGTGTTATATAAATCCTAGGTGTCTCATTGGTTTGTTAAAAATAGCGCATCTCCTGCAATTTTCCCCTATTGCGTTTGTTTAGTGTCAATGCCAATCGATATTTACCTTCAAAATTTAAATTATTTTTCGAGTAACATATACCATCAAAACTAATTGTTGCTAAAGCTTAAAATTATCTGCAATATTGGATTTCGTATTTTTGAATTTTATCGAAAAATATCTCTAAAGCTCAATCGTGCAGTTGAAACATTTATTTATTTTCCTTGGATTTAGGCATTATGTCCTTACCCACGCTACACTGGATATTATGGCAATGCAGCATAAACTTACCCAGGAGAAATAGCAGTGGCAGTTGATGAAACATTTAGAACTTAATGCACCCTAGGATTTGGGCATAGTCATAACCAGATATATCACGAGTGCAGATACAATTTCTCGTCTTTGGATCTCACCTTCCAAAAGTTGTCTATAGGATGATGGGTGGTCTATATTTGTTTCAGTGGGGCTAAAATTCTGTAATCCTTCCTTGATATCTCCCTTTCACTCGAACTTCCAAAGCATTCCCATGCTACGTTTCACCTACGACACTTCGAATCACGCAAGTGCCATCATATATTTTAACTTTAATCTCGGGTCATAAAAGTCGCGACCTAACTTGTCGCCCCACTTTCATTACCTGACTATGCACCTTTGCAAACACACATACACACACACACATACATACATATATATATATATATATATATATATATATATATATATATATATATATATATATATATATATATATATATATAATTGTCGCGGTCTAAAATAAACATACACTGTGCATATATTCATTCTCCAGCTAATATATCTGAATTTTAGACAGTTGCTTATAATTAATTCCATAATAATACTTTAAAATGAATCTTGAGAATTGATCAGTGCTAAATATTTCATTTTAAAATATTCAATTCCGTTTGGATGGAAAAAACCAACGTTTTTTGTGAAATTTGGGGAAAAAGAAAGAGAGTTTTTATTACTAAAAAAGGAAAAAAGTTCCTTCACCAAACCCCACTTACCATTATCATAATGCACACCCAATGATCATAATTTGAACTCCACCTTTATCAGGATCACTACCCTTCCACTAGTATTTTTATGTCGATTCCCTCTCTTTTCATACACCGTCCGTTCCTTTTATATTCCTTTCTCCCGCTTTCCACTCCCACACTCTCCTCTTTCATTATCGCCATGCGTTCCTCTCTCCCTGGCTCTTCTCGTACACTTCCTCCTTTTCCTGTCCTCTTTTTTTTCTCCTTCCTCCGCAGCCTTTATTCACTGGCTCTCCCTCCCTCTCCCCCTTCCTTTACCTTCCCCTCCCATCCGCCGCGCACCCCCTGTCTCTGGGGAGATATGCTGCCTCCACCACTTCCGGAAGCCGCGGAAGTGGACCGTAAGGAGACTTGGGTTCGCACAACCTTTCCGTTTACACCCTTCACCGTATTCCGCACATTCATGGAAGCCGGGGATTTGAAGAACGGGGTATTCCAGGAGCGGGGTTTTTTACATTTTTTTTCCCCAGTAAAGAGGAGGTGGCGTAGTGACGTAGTGCGGGGAAGGGATGGTTTGTGGAATAATAAAAAAATGTAGGGAAGCTCGCTTAAGTAGGAACGCTTATTTGTGAAATATTAATCGCTCCATTTTCATAACCGGTTAACATATTATCCTCATCCCCTTCTGATGGAAGGTAGAATTATATTTTTTTCCTTTCCAGGCGGAGGAGAGGAATAAGTTCCTTCGTTGCGGAAAGTTTTCAAAGCTTGTGAAAATTTAGATCATTATTCCAAGCGATTCTAAAGTTGTTATAAATGACCTATTTCTTTCGGTGAAATGATTTGTAATGGCTTAAGATCTTATCCCTTTTCTTAATTGCTAACTTTGATTTCTTATCGTTTCATTTGAAAACTGGAATCTTGCATTTTTTCGGCGATCTTTTGTACACTGCCTTGCTCTGGAGGGAGTAAAGAAAGCTATATGGACGTTTGATTCTAGAGAAAACCTTACTTAACCGTTCCTGCTCTTTGTTTTTGCTTGAAATACAAAGAGTTCGGAAAGTTGGAACGTTCGCGACGTGATAATCCCCTGCTTTCGTCCCACATACGTTGCTGTTTTCTTCGATGAACGCCATTTTCATCCTTGAGGGAGTATACTTCAACGCCTTTCTGCTGGAAATGTTAAGAAATTTCTTGAGAAACTTTCTAAGTGGCCTTTTTTGTTGATCGAAACTGCTAAAACCGATTGTTCTTTTCTGTGTTGTCTCTGATTTCAGAATCCTCAAAATCTATCGTCATTTAAGGATAAAACTTTGCTCTATATACATCCTCCACGTTCCTCATCCTAGAATTGCTGCGTATCGCTCTAGTTGTCGAAGTACTCTCGGTAACATCACTTAGTAAGTCCCTGTGTAATTCAGAATGAAGAATGAGAAGAGAATAAAGAGAATTTTATTCATCTAAACAGTTGGTAGAAACTCAAGGAAGATAAGCAAGGTATTTTAATTGTTATTGAAATGGCAAAGACTGTGAAAGATGTGAGAACGTTTGGCAGGCAAAGTAAGGCGATAATTAGGATAGGCATTTTGGAGAGAATGGAGGTAAAAGGCATTCGGTATTGCAGAGCAGTTTAATGTATTATGGACTGATGAAGCTAGTAAATGTAACAATTGTGTCCGTTTCCATTCAAAACCTACTTCAGAGTAGCCATAATAATAGTATTATTCCACTGGAGTAAGGGATTATTTCAAAATTGTACATTATATTTAATAATAATTGAAATGTTTTGGTGCTATCGTTCCGTGCAGGTAAAAGACATTGGATTAGACTTCAATTTTTCATTTTTATTGGGCATATTAGTTGAACGACAATGAAAGTGTTTTTTTGTTATTGCCTTACTTAGGTACTCATCGTCAGAACTATCCTGGTGGACGGTGAACTTCGAGAAAACTTGTTCCCCTATAAAAAATTTTAAAATTTTTGCTTGTGATTATGTCTATGTCTTCGTTACAATCTGTATCTCTATGAACACGATTTTATTATATCCATAGCAGAATGAATGGGGCTATGAAAAATAGGGGTGGGGGAAAGTTGGCATTCGCAAAAGTCTATATCCTGTAAGGTTTCCCTGAAAATTTTCTGTGTGCATAAAATTGAAATAGCCTATATCTGGAAATGGTAATACTGTCCGATATACTCAGTAATTATTATTCCGGAATAGCTTAATACCTTCAGCCAATAAAGCTTAACAAAAAGCTCCTTTATCCAAGATACTAAAAAAGCTATTAGCCACGTACTAGTGTATGAATTAATAGATTCAACGGTTAATATCAGAAGGTAAATTTCCTATAGAATGGGAAATGGCTAATGGCAAGTCTATTTCCAAAAAAATCCAACTAAAAGGAATCGAGGTAAAATGTAATCTTTTTGACTTTCATATCCCGTACGATCTTAAAAAAATACCGTCGCAATTTCTATTGAAGGGAATCCTGATATCATAAATTTCACCAGCAATATCTAGCACGGAATTAGATAAGTCCGCTTGCGAGAGACTCGGTTGAAGCTTTTTTCATCTCATCTACTAAAATAGAGCGATAGCATTATACAACCTGATGCAATTTTCAGAGATTTTTAAAAAGCTTTTGACAAAGTTCGCATCCGTAACTTATTTATGAGTCGCGGACTATGGTAATAAATTCAATAAAGATGTCCTTCAGTACGACGAAAGGGAATAGTCTTCGGTGGTATTAGATTTTATGCCATTATTCTGTTGGCAGGTGTCCCTCAAGCAACTGTAATTGGGGCTATATTTTCCTGAATTGTAAATGCAACTTGAAATATATAATTAGCAGGATAAAATTTTATATTTACGTGTGACTTGTTATTTAACATAGTAATAAAAAAACCATAAACACAGTAATCAACCCGAAGGTCGGTTTGGTAGGTGATGGTAGAGTTCACCCAGTACTAAGCCCGAGACGGCGTGTGAAATTCACGCATCAGGGTTGGGGGGGGGGGAGCAGTTACTTTCCCTGTGCCGGTTATGGTTTTATCTTTAGAATATAATTCGTAACATCAGGGTTTCACATTAACTTGAAATGAGGTGACAAATGTCGATAATAAGTGAATTGTAGCGATTAAGTTGTTTTTTTTGCGAGATAGAATTCTCAACGGAATCTTGTATTTGACCTGCGTTACCTGACTAAGTTTTGGTACGTTTGTCTCGTTGAAGCCCATTGTCTGAGTAATGGATTTCATTAAACTCATTGTTTTGGAAAAAGGGATTAAAAAGTTGAGAAGCGTTGCCATCTTACGATTGTTTCGTTTGTTGCAGGATTTTCTCTCAGAATATTTATACACTTTGCAAAGGGCGTTGGCCTATCATGTACCATTACTCTACAAATTGAAATAAATTGGAAAGTCTCTACTACTAGCAAGTTTGGGTCTAAAAGCGGACATACTTGAATTGGAATTCTTTTAAAAAACTCAGCGGCTGAATGTGATCCTAAAATTCAGGTAAGATTGGAATAATATGCAGTGAAATACGTACTGATAATCGAAAAACGGATATAAAATAGGAGCGTCGTTGCTGGATATAATAAATTTAGAGATTCCTTTTATCTGTGGGCACGTATGCGATAGAATCAACTTGAACTTTTTCACCCGAAATCCAGTCTCTTAAAACCCTTTCCTATACGCATCCCCGCACATTGTCCTTTGCGCTGACAGTCAGACATCATTTGACATTCCATGGGATATATGTAGATGCGGATCATTATTTTGTAAGCTACAGATATGTTGCAAACATATTATTCGTATAAATAAACATATAAGGCATATGCCACCCTCGAATTATGGAGAAATGAAAAACGGCGAAGTTAGTCTTGTTGCCTCCGTTAATTTCAGTTCTTCTGGGAAGGGGTGAAAAAAGTAGTTCGTGTCCTTGTCTGCATTGATCGTGGAGCACTTTAGGCATCCTTGGTTATGGCATTCTACCTGAGAGACTCCGCATTAAAGTTTCCTAGTCTTTCTTCTTCAGGCACCTGAATAGCTACGGGGATAGTTTCAATAAGTAGCGCGTGACTTTCTTCTCAGAACTAAAATTATGATGCGTGATTGCACACGTGGAGCGAAATTAATTGGATATTAAGTGGTAAAGCCTCAGAGTGACGATGTTTACTAGCGAGTTTTATGACAAAGTCCACCTTGCAGAAGTTTAATGGTATCTGGATGGGTGTTAATCCCGTGTGGCCTAGAATAAACGTTTCATGAGAAAGCATGCGGTAAAAAAAAGAACGTAAATTACGCTTGAAAGAATTACTTAGTCAAAATTTTGACAGCAATTTTAAATAATTTTACAGTGTCTTGTGTTCAAAGTGTGGTCTCTAAATTTTTAATGCCTTTAAACAAGCTGAATTAGAAATTTTTTCCAGGAAAACGCACACGTAATTATTTTCCATACGAGGTATTTTATCAATGATGATTTATTCAAGTGCTACCTGAAAGAGCGGTGTGGTTTTTAAGATGAGACATACGTGTATGAGGGTTAATACTTTATTATTGATGACTTTCCCTCTGGTCTCATAATGAAGACCAGTAATCCGCTAACTATGCACCATCTGGCAGCATGAAATTTATTAAATTTCAAAGAGTTTGAGTCGTTTCAGCCGAAAAACGGTTATCATGGTTCATAATTACCCGTATTGCTTATGTTTTTCGAGAGGAAATCTACACAATTTAGAATACAAGGTGCAGGTCATTACCTTAAATTAATTATCTGCTTTAGGTGAACAGCGAAATTGATGCAATGCGCACTAATACTCAATGTGGCGAGGTAAAATTAATGAAAATCAAGTAGGATATGTGGGACCAAGCTGCAAAGAAATGATTTTTAATGCTCTCTAAATTTGTTAGAGAAGAATATTAAACTCTGAATGTTTTAAATGGCTAATTGATTTACGTCCTTAGGCCATTGCTTTCTTTATGAACTTGGGATTGGCAGCATTAATTCCAAAATTGCAAACATCATCTGGTACCCAAGACTGTAAGTTGACAGTACTCTCCGACTCGTCCTTAGTCTTATTTCTTTGGAAGCAGTGTATCTAAATGAAGCTCCATTTCTCATGCAGTAATAGCTGCGTTATGAATTTGGAAAACGGTATCCTTGGTGTAGTAAAAATTAATTTTTCTGATGAAAATATCGCAATTAATTTTATAGGTAGCTGTTCTAGTATATCTTGAACCTAGTTTTTAAGCGATAAGGCAGTACTTTAAACTGATATGGTACTCACATACTGTATTTAATCTAATCGGAAGCTACAACTTCAATTACATTAAATCAAATTCAACTTTAGATACAACAACTATAGGCATTTTTACGGGGTAGTTTAGTGGATAGAGCAGTAGTCTATTGATCGAAAGTCCCATATTCAAATCTGGGGACTAAAGGCAACGTAAGCTTAAGTTAACTTTAGATTTATTACTGTGGCTTAAGCGTTTTTATGTTGAAAAATATTTTGATTGGAATGGACATCTAGGAAAATAAAATATTTGCCTACTGTCTTGAGGTCGTTTTTATTTAGGATATAAGTAACGTGTCATAAATACGTCTATATGGTTGAAGCTATCGCCTCCCACCAATGCACCGAATGCTTGTCCAAATGCGTTCAAAATGAGCTGAGATGAGCATCTTTAACGGGAAGTATCATAAAGGAGAAGGAAAACGTACGTCTTCTTACCTTTTCGCTGAACGCGCGTCAAGATATCAAGAGTCATCCAGAATTCCTGTTCGCTTCTCATGCACCCAGTCCCTACGACCCGTCAGTGGATCACGTGTCCAATCAACTCATCGTTTTAAGCGTGTCCGCTCGTAGTCAAACCCTCCCTGATATCCTTACTCCCCAGAATCATTGCCATCCCGTACCTTCGCAAAAGAGCCCTCACACTCCGTTTCTCTTGCGCATCTCTCGAATTTGGCCTCTGGAAAAGGATACAGGTCGTTCCTACGGGCCGATGTCCTCCCTTTGATACACGCTGTTATTCCGAAGTGGACCGAAAAAAAAGAGTCAGCCAAAGGGAACTCAAAAAGAAAAGGATATACAAGAAGAAGGGTATCCTTTTGTCGGAGGAACGGCTCCCGAGCGCTGGACACGTTTGCTTCTCTATAATTCGTTTGACACCCGAGTTGACTTTGGGATAGTAGGTAATCCTCGTTTGTTTAGGAATTCCATGGAGTTGAAATTCAATTTTAGTCTTTTGATCAAGTTTCGGGAAAGAGGCGGAAAATGATTTTAATAGGAAAAAACTATTTATTTGGTTAAATCTCCATTGCCGAGACGATTATGGCTTTCCGTTTGGTTTAGAAATGCCTTGCTTTAAAAATTAATGTAATGTGTTTTGTGTGTTCCTTAGTAATACCTCGTTTGTTCATCTTGTTTGTCCTCGCTTGTTAAAATTTTGCAACAAAATAATGTTTAATGCTGAAGTAAAGGCTTTCTTGAAGTAATGGTGTTGATGGAGAAGGTCTCTCGGATTTTTCTCCGCTTTGATTCATCCATGTCAAGAACTTATAATACCCAATCAAAAAAATAATGTCTGTTAGTAATTTATTAATTTGGTCATGTAGTTTTTGAGTCATTTTAAGATCAATTCACTGTTGCGAAATGCATTTGCCAGCATATAATACGGTGATTTTGAAGAAACAATAAACTTGCCCATTTTGATGACCATAAAGGGATAACTCTACATCTAAACTTTATGATCCTTTTTGAGGAAAATGAAATTCCTAGCTTTTTAATTTTCGTCCTTAGAAGACTTTTGTTTTTTTAATGATCATTTCATTAATTAATTAAAAGTTCACGAAATACGTCAACAGTTGATATCATTTTCCGTTTTTTTGGAAGCTATTGCTTTATTATACCCCCTGTTAAATTCTTTGCAGTTGGAGTATTTTTTTCTTAAAAAAACCGTAAGATTGATGGAGTAAAAATGGCTAAGAGTAAAAAATACCGTCAGTACTTTAATTTCATTATTTCCATGTGTTTAATGCAAAAATAATCAACTTGGGAAAACAATATCCTAAGGAAGATATTTTGGATCGAAAAAAGGAAGGCAGCAATTCGAGAATCAATTTCAAATGAGAGATAAAGGTTTTGTTTTGAGCACCGTCATAGCAGCTGAAGTAGAAGAATGAGCTGGGATGGGGGTGTATTAGGCGAGGACTACAGCATGATGAACCGGGTCCGGAAAGAAAATCTCACTAGGAAGAAGACCTCGAGTAGAGCATAGAAAACGCTGGAAAACCCAACTGAAGGTAGCGATGGGAAAGTTGACGGACACAGAATAATACACCTGGGGAGAAATTGGGCAGACTGTTGACAAGACCAAGTACCACTTCTGGCATAATCGTATATGGAAGTGAGTTAGTGAGTGTGTGTATAATAAGACGAAAAATTAAGTGAAGTTTTTCTAGGGAATATTACAGTGTGTTGTTGTGAAACATATATTTCGCACATGGAATGTTTAGTATACTGTAACTCGGTATGAATAAAAATGACATTTGATCATATCAGTTTAGATTTCCAGCAGAAAAATCTTATGAAAGATCCTAAATATTCACGCACTCTTCAATCGAAATTGATTTTCTAATTGCTCTGATGATACTCATATACTGCTGATCTTACTAAAACTGTTTAATCGTGCAAAACTCAATACTTTTTCATGTTATATTTCACCCTCAAAATTTTTTCTGCCCTCTGATATTGCAGGCTGCTTGAACAAAACCCAGGGTTATTCAGTTTCCATCGAGAATTAAAGGTGTTTGTTTGAGTTTAAAAAATAAATAAACATAAAACACTTTATATCAATTCATGAAACCTTTTGGTATACACTCCGCTGCGATTGTTTTAAGTGATTCTAGGTCCTTTGTTACCAATTGAACTTCATTCGGTCATTTGATTTTTTAATAAAGATCTTCCAATCTTTAGTTTTTCGGCTGACAAGCGAACGCTTGAGCCCGATTGTCTTCTTGAGTGCTTTGTTTTTCTCCCCTTAATGTGGCAACAAAAGAAAAGATAGAGTCGTCGGAAAATTTAGGAATAACTTAAAAGTGGTGATGATTCAGATGCGATAATAAAATCCCAAAGATGCGTTGGCGAGTCTGGTGTAGTCTCTTTTCCGTCTTCAAAACCAAGCATCCTCTACGGCTCTGCTTCGTCGAACGACTCTCGGTTTTTTTTTCTCTCCAATGTCACCAGAAAAAAATAATGAATAATCTCCTTTCGCGATAATCCAACGACGACGTCAGGATTTCCGTGCGTAATCGTGAGGTGACGACGGTTGACGAAGCATTTTCTAATCGACAGATGTGCTGTAATTATACCCAGAGCCATCGATCGCTCTGGTAAGCTATCGAGACAGCAAGGCCAGCGAATTTAAAGCCCGCCCAAACCCCTCACGCCTCCTCGCCTCCCACCCACTCGTCTCTTTAATGAGTCGCGTATCCAATTAGTAAGTGGCAGGGGGTCTCTCCTCACCCCCTCCCTCTCGCTTTTATCCGCTGTGTTCGTTCGAGTGCGTCGTGGGATGAACGCCGACCCCTTCCCCTTCCCACACCTCCTACCTCCTGTCTCACCTCCGCCCCCTTGATCCCCACTCTTGCCCTCGAGGGAGTGTTCGCGGTTGACTTGGAGCTCCCCCCCACCCGAAGGGGTCTCTCTCTCTCTCTCTCTACCCCTCCCGACAGCCACTTACTCCCAACTCTCTTGTGAGTTCCCAGCACGCGATGCACGCTCGTGTATACCCCCGCGGGGAGTGCATCACCGCCAACACTACCACTGCCAAACGAAATGGTGAACGGGATGACACTCCCGGCTAAGTGCGGCGGTGTCGTTCACCCGGTTCTCTCACACCGGTGGGGCTGGTCGAAACGCGGGAGGAGCAAGGTGTCCACCGTCGAATGAAGCTATTAGATTTCTTTGGCAGGAAGTGCCGATGCCGTCGACCATATCTGGGGGCTACGCTCCGCTCCCCACGAGTGAAGTTCTCCAGAATAAGCCCATTAGTGTTCTCTTTGGCGATCCCGAAAAAATGAGGAAAAGGTCAGCCTCGTTTTTCGCCGCCTGATTTTTGGTTTGACGAGTCCGTGAGTTTAAGCTTCAGTGTGGCATTGAATATTCTAATCCCATTAGCAAACTTTAGTAGGCAGAGTGCATTAATCGTCATGTAGTATTTCTCAAAGAATCACGAATTCATGCAGGAAAATGTTCACTGATGTGTAAGCCATAATACTTTATTTAATTAAAGAAAAATATTTCACAAAATAGTATCAAATAGTGTTCTGTTTTATTTGCGAATCCATGCAAAAGCATGGAAAATATTGATAATTATTAAATAGAAATAAAAAATAAACATTTATTTTAAATCGGGTATCTTGGAATAAATGTGAATATTCAGAAAAATTCCAGTAATTGGAATTATCGGAATATTTTTCAATCATCAAAGTCGCCTAAGTTGTCCCCTTTGATCATAATACTCTTTGATCAACCCAGCTATTAGTGGCAAGGCACAGAAAATGTTTCAGGAATAAATGATAAATGCTAAGTAAAATGTAACCTCTCATAAAATATACTTGAGTGAAAATCAAGTAGGTTATACCTGAATCAATTATCACCGTCGCAATTTGGGTGATTCAGGCAGTAAACGGAATGATCGAGTCATCGCATTTCACATTTACGCCTTCGACTAAGGGAAATGGACGAGACTCGAGCCACATTAAATATTCAAACCTATTGCATTTCTCAAACGATATTAAATATCTGGTAAGGGCAATTATTCGAAAATACTATCGTTAAATCGTTATAATCCAGCTGCACGTGTAGCAGTTTATCGGCTGTCCTTAATGGCCCCCTGATACACGAAGTAACACACAGGATCAGCTAAAAGAATTTTTAATGAGTCTTACCTGTCTTGTGACGATACGTGCGATCATGTACCATCAATACGGTTACGGCTTTTGCGTATAACCTTGATTTAGCAACCAATGTTTTAAAAAAATCTGATATAAATCTTAATGAGGGTTGTGTGCATAATATTATTTGTGGAATAAAATATAAAATATATTTAATGAAAGAGTTGATGAATATTTTCAATTCATTCGACAGAGGAATTTGACAGCACATTTCAGTTTCACCTCTTAGTTGTTAACACCACCCAATTTGTGTGAAGGATCGTAAGATGTTATAGTTTTGCATATGTTACACAAAAGCAATGCTCAATTCAGATGGCGTGATTTTTGAGACTTTTAAAGACGATTTTTGTGATTCTCCTACGCAAATGAGAGATTATCCTTCAAAGATTATGAATGAACTTGAAGACTGGTAGCTTCGATTCCTCTGGGCATGTAAGCTTATCAAATGGTTTGCTGCATCTGCTGGCTAGTATTTTCTCCTACTTGTTCAACAGGCTCCCGACAGCTGAATTTCGCGCCTAGATTTTACAAAAGAAAATCTGAATTTCGTACTTCGCAAACTTTGCGAGTCAACAAAAGCTTCGGAGATTGATCCCAGGCGTACTTTTCTATATCCCTTGTGGTAATACGTAAAGTTTTTTAATTCGGCACCAAAACCTATCCTCCATGCTATTTCAAGAATCTACGTAATTGAGTTTGCCGAAAAATGTTGTAGTAGCGCTGCGGAAGAAGAATTCGCTAGTAATATTTGAAATTTCATGACATGCTCAGAGGTAGTGTTAAAAATGAGTTCCTTGGTTGTTGTCAAGAGCGGCGGTAGCCCAAGGTCGTGGTGAACAGGATCAATAAATCTGTGTTCCAACTCATATTCAAGTTGTTGTTCATCGCATGTTATTTAGAAGATATCATATGGAATAATATTACTGAATTGACAAAATTGAAAATTACTCTAGACATATGATGACAGTTTTTGAACAGACCAGTTATATATAGAATTTCAGAAATTTAAACCATCAAATGTTAACTTCAAATAACGCATTAGACCTCAGTGGACCTATTTGTTTATTTCTGTGATTTTTAGATGGTTTACGTATTTGCGTATTTTTCGGATAATTTACGAACTCAGTGAATTGAACTAATTTATCAAACTAGAGAAAGCAATCTGTTTTATTGTTAGAGTACCTTCATTTCACATATGGAAGCATTATTTCTGAATTTTTAGTATCCTTAGTGAATTTCCCACCAGTTGTAACAGTTATCAATCATGATAGAAAATGAAAAGTGTAGCAGCTCTAAATAAAGGAAATATTGGCAAGGGGAATGGGTGGCGCCCGTTCATTAAGTGTATGAATATGGTTTGATCACCACGGAGAGTTATGGCATTTTCTCCTAATATATTCTCATTTCTTGTGCATTGCATTAATTATTTGACAGTTAAAGTCAAAATTTAATGAAAATATTTCTTTTTGTGATAATGTAATGTTGTGTATGGTTTAGCGTCAAAGAGAAAAATATCTGACTAAAATTCCATCACCATTTTGTGGACGCTCATTAGAGCAAGCAAGATAGTGTTCTCGGATTAAATCTAATCTACTTAAAAGGCTGTGATTATCTAGGGACATAATTCATCTCTAGCGCATCAAACCAATGATTCATTCAGTATATCTTGGATCTTGAATGATTGAATGGCCAAGGAGCCTTTATCGTTTGATTTTAATTGAAGGCGATTTTAAAATGCCTGTCTTCCTACGCTCTCATTTATGTCATTTCCTGCATTTCTCAAGTTGTTCATATGTGTTTAACAGAAATATCATAGGAAATTTGGTTGATATATAAAACATCACGTTGAATTAAACTTCAATAAAATGTGTCACGTTAGAAAATAATGATGCGCAGAGTTAAACGCATGGCATTATGCGTTATGAAATCCATTTCGTATAAATATTTTCGAAAATCCGTGAGGATTTGGAGTTGGTATCGAATTTTAAAAGGAATTGAAAGGACCACCCACGTATGCCAAAACTTTGTATGTGGCGATATCAATTTTTCATCTTTCATGTTCATCTGCATAGGTAGGTGCCTTCGTAAGCCTTTTTCTGTCTGAGAATGAGGGCGACATGTTTGATCTATCTTATTCGTCTCTGAACTCAAACGCAAAGAAATTTCTTCTTGGCTGTTCGCTTGTCATCTTCGTAAAAGCGTGCGATAACTCAGACATTCTTCTATGAAGTAGAATTTCACGGGGAACTTTACGGTATTCACCAAGTGCGTTATTCATCCTTCATAACAGCGGTTCTCTAATCTCATGGTCAAGAATGACGCTTGGAATCCGCGAGTGGATCGTATGCTACCAAATATTTGAAAAAATGGGCCATATTCTCATATTGCAAAACCCAAGTTCAAGAGGGCCTAGTTATTCATTGTGACGCCTAAGGCATATGTTTTCAAAACTTAGGAAATCTCTTCGTTAAATTAGCTATTTTTTGGTGATCAGTGTTGGTCCTGGATGAGAATTTAGACTAAGTGGCGCCAGTTTGGGATTGATTATTAAAGGCCGTAATTTCGAGTTACCTGCCGTTTGAACAGTCGTTTTTGAATTTTGTATCCCACTAAAGGATTACTCTAATGTAAAAGAAATTTAAACATTCAAAGTACAGATTTGGGAACATGGATCAAATATTTGATCCTGGATGGCATTCGTTTGATTCCATAGCTTTCCAAATGATACATTTTGAAAATGTTCAGTTTTTTTATGCCGCTACCGCGAAAATTTATCTATCTCCTAAGTTTTACAGCTTTGGCATGTTTGATTTTCGACAAAATTGATCTTTCCTCCGATGGCTTGCTACGAAATGTTATTATATCAAGGTCATGATTCACTGAGTCACCGGGATCATGTGTCATATACTGTACATGTACATATATCGGACAAATAAGAGTATATATTTATTTATATTTACACTCACTGCCTTATTCACGAACTCAATTCTGACGAAATTTCACGCAAAGGAGGTTGAACAGCTCGTACCTAGGTTTAGACCCACACAATGATGTCATACGTTCTATTTAACTTTCCTGAAACAAATTCTATAAGAACTTAAACATTTCCAAATCACGTACATGTATATCATATTGGCACCCTAGAATTTTGTCTAAATTGTACCCGTTAAGGCGTACGCTATCGCAAGACGATTTATCCCAACCGAGTCAAGTAAAAGTCAAATATCCTAAATCAGGCAGGTATGGTGATGCTCTTCACTTGTCTCTTTATATCCATCTTTGGAATAACTGCTTCTATCACTATACATACTGGGTCTACCCCAATTGTGATGAGTGCGGCCGCTCAATTTACTTGAGGCACACCTTAGGTTCTAGGATGCATACTTAAGGTTTCCGCGCAAATCCACGCGACGAAACGCAGTAGCATGAAGGTTTTTTACGGTTTGCACCCTCAGGACGGATTGAGCATGAAAATGTAGGCTGCTCAAAAGAATTGACGTTGACTAATCCGGTCTCCATCACTTTATTTGAAGAGGACGACTGGCCAAGCGAAAGCTTGCTGGGAAAAAAATCTCCGACAAAGGTTATTGCTATCCGAGCATTTCACGCAAAGCATGGTACGGTCTCACGCAGAAAATTTCGTTTAATTATCGCTTCAACTTCTCCGTGACTATCGGGAAAAAATTGAAACTGGGGTGGGGAGTAGGGAATGGTGTCACCATGCTGACCGGAGTGCAGGTCCCGTAATTACAGTCGGCGTAGGGTGCGGCCGAGGAGAGGGGAGGGGTGAACGCGTGCAATGCGCGACGGAATAGGCCGAGAATTACCCTGGGGAGGGGGTGGTGGGGGATGGAGTGTACCATGGGAGTCGAGTCTATTCCCTCATCCTCAACCTTATCTCCCTTCTCCCTCTCACACTCTCCGAGGTCGACCGCCCGCAACCCCACACCCCCTCCCGTCCCCATATTTTTTGTTTCCCATCTCCTCTTCCTCTCTCCCTCCCTCTTTGCCTTCACCTCGATCCGCTTAGCTGCTGGAGAGGGAGGGAGGAGGGGGTTGGTGCCCCTTTGTCTTTCTTTCTTACTTTTTCTCGCAGCCTTTGATGCTGCGGTCCAATACAAGAGGTAAAGAATAAATTTCTGAGTTGTGCCGTCGAGGCCATTTTAATATTAGTTCAAAGGACTCCGTGGGTTAATTCTCCCACGGTTAAATATCGGCGCAGCAATTAATGCATAGGAATTTTCGGGACGAGAATGAAGTTGTTTTTTTCTCAACTAAGCAGCATTGTGTAAATCCGGTGTAAGCCTCTTAAAATATAATAAAAAAAGCGCCCCACTATCACCCTGCCCTCTCTTATTCACCCTCCCTTGTTTTCACTAGCAGGTAAAAATCCAAAAGCCCCGGGAAATTTTCGTCAAAAAGAAATCGTGACATTTTTCGGTGACAAGTGTATTAAAAATATCAAATTTGATGCTGCGCCAATTGAAGAATGGCATGGCAATTAATTATTTCTTTTTTTTGCTATTGGAATTCCTGAATAGAGTTGAAACTGACGCCTGAAATTAAAGGAAGTTTGATTCATTCTCAATTCATTATGGTTTCACAAATAACAACTTTAATTGAAAGAATAGAATATTCATTTCCATTGCGAGAACATTTTTGTGCAATCACTTCTTGTTGGTGCAGTAAAAAAGGGAATCGATAGATTTCAATACCATGTGCTATTAAATTATTTTTTCAAACAAGATATTCCATAAGAGATTATATTTTCAGTTTTGTATGATGTAGCTGGATAAACAATCCTTTTGCAGAATTCAAAAGGCAATAATAACCAAGATCATGGTTCTGTTCAAATAAAATATTTTTAATAATTGTTGATAGTACGTTAAAGCAGTGAAAAAAGCAGGAATTAAATTTAATTTTTTTGCTATAGTCTTTATAGAATTATACAATCATTTGTCGTAGGAACGTTTCATTACGTGTCTAGTTTAGTTCTCAGATATTTTTATGCTCATTTTTGTAATAAAAACCGGAAAATATAAGCACTTGCAAAGGACAATCAACTGTTTTAGGTATATCATTGGTATTTTGAAGTTAAATGTTGTGAATTTCTATGCATTGATCTTCATCGACGCACATGAATTAAGTCGTCGAGGTATTTAAAATTTAAATATTAATTGTTGTACATTCAATGCATAGAACTACGTCTTCCTGATTATAATTATACTCTAATACTTACAATTTAATTGTTTGTCGTAATCTTTCGCTGGTCCTCAGCCGTTGCATTTTTCACCTATTGGATATTTTAAAATGTAGTTTCTGTACTTAGTAATACACCGATCGACAGTGAGTTGGAATCAATGATCAAGAGTCGTTAAATTTCGATAAAATACAAATACAGGGAATGTGAACACCCGATTGTAATAACTGGAACGTAGTTTCCACTAACCCTTCCTCTGGGGCTCATTTCCTTGTTTAATTTTCACTCTAGTTAAAATTGGCTCTTAAATTTCGCCAAAGTCGATGAAACTGCGGAAATATTTTTTATCGACTATTTGTGTCTAAACCTTTATAATTGGGAGAGCATCACGAGGAGGACCACTTATTTCTTTTTTTTATTCGAGCGTCCGTCGTGGAAGCGTCTCGTATTGGCGGTCTCGAACTTATTTCAAGCTACTTCAAGCTCTTGGAAAACTAAATGACTGTGCTGGGTCCATGGGCTTCGAGTACGCCAGAGGAAGGCTGACGGTTCGGCAGGAAGAGACTCTCAGCCGATGACTTAATCCGGATGACCGTCCAGCTGGCGCAAACAACCGTAGAGCGTTGGAGACGGCGGCGGTGGAGGGTAACTTAGGAGGTGGGAAAGAAGATTGGGGAGGAGATGAGAGGAGTGGGGAGGAGGAGATAGGGATGGTTACAAGATGGAGTCGTAAGAAGTGCTCGGCCAATAGAGCTTAGGGGATGATATCTCCTTTCTCGCCGTTGTGAGCCCTTCTCCAACTCCACGTCATTCCCTCCGCGCTCATGAAGCGAGCCCGGACATCTTCTTTCCCTTTCCTTCTTCGAAGAGCGAAGCTTTTCTTCCTGTTTTAAGAATCTCCTGAGTCGTTCGGCACGTATATACATACATACATATATATATATATATATATATATATATATATATATATATATATATATATATATATATATATATATTCACGTCGTCGCTAAGCTACGCACTTCCAGATACTGCAGTGAATCGCTAAACGTCTTTCATCGGATGATCAACCCTACGGTAGCGTCAACCCGAGTGGAGAAAAAATGTCGGGGAAGGGAAGACGACGCTTCCTTTGCCATGTTTTAACGGTGAAATAGAATTTTTTTCTCCTTCAAAACCAATTGGTTTTAGAGGATATTCTGCAAATTTTAATATTCTGTGAATTTACTGTTTGATTGACGTCCCCGGAACGTGTTGGGCTATGGAAAGAAAATGCTGCTTTAAAATTCAGGGGAGGATCGAGGATTAGTGAGTCATAGGGTGAGGAGCAGAGGATTTATACGGCGTGATTTTGGTTAGGCTTCGTTGTCGAGGAGTTTCTTAAGTCTCGGGAGAACGTGATTTTATAACGCTAAGCTTAATTTCAAAAAGTCTCAGCGGTAACACTTGACCCACATAATGGGTGGTTGGGTGAAAAGCTCTTTCTCGCTGCACAATTCGTATTGTAATGATTTATTTCTTCTTCTTGCATTCAGAGACATTTTTAGCTGGAGAACAGCAGCAAGAGGGTCTTTTCGATGTGTGGAATACGGGGCTTCCTACTCCACGAGCCCTATTTGTTAGACTCACACGGCTCCTAAAGTCATCTCCCACCGGCAGAGCTACTTAGCATTATAAAAAGATAAAGAAAATATATTCTGGGGGAAACAAAACGTTTTCATCATGCTCATTTTATCCACAATGTAATGCAATAAAATATAAAAATGACATCCAGCAACCTCAAAACGCTGTCAAAGACATTTCGTTATATTTTTAATTGTATTCGCGCATCTCTAATATGATATACATTTTGAAGAAAGGCACATTTTCTATTCCTTCGCAGGACTTGTATCAACCAAACAAGGATGGTTTCTAAGAGCACTAAACCAAAGAATACATTTAATAGCGCCGTTCCTTATTTGTCATGTCGTCTTCATTTATAGAGTAGAAATTTAGTTCTGTTCCTGAAAAGATATGACAGTTCTGTTCATCTTCCAGGCATCTTTTGCTAGACTTGAGACGTGTTACTAGTGTGCAGCGTGCCTGATGCACTTTGTCATTCCCAAGGTAGTACTGCTAACACGTCGCGTACAAACCTTTCTAAAACTAATTTTTCTCTCAGTTACTAAAGGATACTAAATTAATTTTTTAAACTATAATATTTCCGCGTTCGCATATTACGTTTCATGCTTTCATTGCATTAATTTAAAGAGTTGTAAAAAAGAAAAGTAATCTCAGCGGTACCATACTACGTCCTAAAGTGATCGTGCAAGGCGGTGCTCGCATTAGCACAGTAAATTACCAGTAATTAATGATACTATGGTGATGGAGAATATGTCCACATAAAATTAATCGAATAAGTAATAAAAAAAGCGACGAATACTTTAAGGTAAAAACACTTTTCCGTTTCGGTGTTGTTTCAAATAATGCTCCCGACGTTCTGACCGTTGGCACATGAAACATTCCTTTATCCTTTTCGAGACAACGGGAAAGATACTTGTCCAAAATTTTATTGGAACGGGGGCATAAATTTCGCATCTGATACATCGGTATTGGGTCGAAAGAGAGAAGCAGTCCCAGCGCTACAAGTAGAGAAATATTTATCTCGGAAACAGATCCACCTCTGGCGATCCAAAAGGAAGCGATCCCGATGTGGAAGCGTTGAGGTCAATGATTGGTGGTTGAATAGCTGGAATCCGAATCCGTAGCTATAAATAACCCGTACACCGATTTCATCGCCCATAAATGCCAAAAGTAGTATTTATAATTCTTGTTTTTTTTCGACATTTTGTAGCCCCTCTCGCGTCTTCATGTTTCATTATCGGTATATGAAAGAAGTAAATGAACAGGGACTGTGATACACGGCTAGGTACGCCCATCGCTAAGGTTATATAGTACCTGATTTATTGGGGGACTCGAATGAACTCATGCCTTGCCGCTCGTCCAAGTTGCTTTTTGATGTAAAAAAACTAACAGTGTCGCTAAAGACGATGATTGTTCGAAAGTATGACAGGTAGAATATTACACATTTTTTAATAAACTGAATAGTTACATCGCCACGGAATGAATATGGCATATAAATGTACCCGAATACATAATATTTTCTCGCTACTTTAAATTAGATTTTAATAGTTAAAAATTAGCTTTATTGTACGTTTTACTTCTTATTTGCGCCATTATATTCATAATTTTTATGAGCGATCGGAATGATCTACTTCAATAATGTCTGTACTTCATCACTTATTGTGTGTTACACCAGATTTTTGGAAGGCATTCATATTCAATACTTATTTATTACGAACTCTTTGATTATAGCTGTTTTGTATATACTCTTTTTATTAAATGTCCAAATGGCACAACAAAGGATTCTGTGATGATGGCGATTTCTTCTTTGAACAGGTTTGCACATTTATTTTAAGTTTTGGTGCACATTTTTACATGGCGTTTACTAAATACTGAATTCTTCTCTGGATTTTTTAGTCAGTTTTGGCTGGGAATTGAAAGAGTTACCTCCAAAATAATTTGCCAGTTATTATTTGATGGCCAGTTTTTAAACCTTAGTTTCGCATTAATCAATACGATTGGGTTAAAATGGGCAACTGTTTAAAATTGAATGGAAGCACAGCAACCGACATGGTGGGTTGGCTAATGGGGGATATGGGGTAATTTCATGGAATTTACGGAAAAATACTTTTTTGACGCAGTGAATCTGTGGCTAGAAGAGATATAGTATTGCAACTGAAACAGCTTGCTATTCTTTGTTTATTACTTGCTATAACCACTCATTTCGGTTTTCAATTTTTTACATTTTGCAAATGATCAGTGAAATAAAATTAAAATACTAAGAGTGATTCAAGGATACTTCTTACGATGGTAAAAATTAAAACAAATAAGAAACCATGATATAGAACAGGATTAAATATATTCATTACTGTTCGCCTGAAGCACTGTCTCAAGCATATTAGAATTAATCCCCAATAGTTTAATGAGCAAAGGGAAATGATCCAAAACATGGAAAAAAAGGTAAAGGAAGGTCACCTAAAAGTTGATTTTTGCCTCTTCTATCCGAAAAAAAAATTCTAAATCTTACAGTCAAGAAGAAGTTATTTTTCAAAATGGAGAAATAACCCAGTGGCATTTTTTATGCATGAAAAAATTGTAATGCATTAATATTCTGCGTATGAAAAAGGAACATGATTTAATTTAGTAGATACTTCTAAGAAAGTGTTAAACATGTATGTAGTTCAGCATGTAAACGACCATAATTATATATATGTTGTATATGTATGTGTATATATATATACATATATATATATATGTTGTATGTGTGTATGTATATGTATGTATATATACATATATATATATATATATATATATATATATATATATATATATATATATGTATATATATGTTGTATGTGTGTATGTATGTGTATATATATATATACACATACATACACACATACAACATATATATACATATTTATATATATATATATATATATATATATATATATATATATATATGTATATATATGTTGTATGTGTGTATGTATGTGTATATATATATATATATATATATATATATATATATATATATATATATATATAGAGTTCGATTTCCGGGCAAGTCTCTGGGCACCTGCAGCTCCACCCCAGCTATGTGATTTTTCGGGTACCAGATCTTCCTGGGAAACCATAACCGGCACAGGGAAAGGAACTGACCCCCCTACAATGATGTGTGAATATCACACGCCGTCGGGCTTAGTACTGTGTGAACTCTATCCTTCTCTTCCTTGTGAAAGGTGGCATGTACCATCGAAAATTCGAAAACTAGTGTGTTTTTCTATTGTATGTTTCTGTTTTTGACTTTTTCGCTAGTGCTAACTTCATATACATTATATATATATATATATATATATATATATATATATATGTATGTATGTATGTATATATATACATATATATATACATATATATATATACATATATATATACACATACATACATATATATATATATATATATATATATATATATATATATATATATGTATATATATGTATATGTGTGTGTGTGTGTACACATATTTATATACATATATGTATACTCTTTCACGGGCGAAGATAAGTGTGCATGGCACGTTTCACTTTTCTTTGTTGCTAATTCACCTTGTCGAGAACAATGAATGTTTGTCGCGAATGAGTTTCCTCTTTGTGCCGCAAGGGAATTCTGGCGCCATAGGGTGTATTGAGTTATGATATATATCCATTTCCTGGCTGGCTCCTCAGAGCCTCAATCAATCGCACCCTGCCCGTCTCCTCACCCTGTCCACCCACCACTCCCCGTCCGATGCCTCCCCTCTCCCCAGTCTCGCCCTGCCTTCTCCTCTCGTCCTTCCCCGCTCTTCCGCAAAAGATCGCAGGAAGAGCATCCAGAACTTGGAGCAGAAAAACACTCGTAATTGAATCGTTCCACATGATGCTCCCGGAAGGAGTGATTCATTGAGTCCGACCAGGACAGGTTCCAGCGAGTATCTGCGCTAGGAGAGAGAGAGAGACAGGGGGAGGATGTGGGAGATCTAAGAGAAAACTCCAATGGAAACAATGTGGCCGAGTTAAAAAAAAATTCACACGCAACACGAGAGAAAAAACGCTGGGGTAGTTAATCCGCGAAATTACTCGCGAGCTCAAAACGGCTACGGGAGGAATTTCGGTAAAGTTTTCCTTGGCTTTCACCGCAGATCTATCAAATGGGTAGGACGTGAAACTCTCCAGAAGAGTGCTCTCAAATGTTTCGAAGTAATACTTTTGAAGCCATTTATTTTTTTCATAATTACTCCTGCTTTTTTTTACTACACATGTATTTCCGGCAATCTGTTGAGAAATCGTTTTCCACAGAATCAGGATTCAGTCATGCAGTCCTTGGGACTAAATTATCAAATTCCTTTGAAACAGAAATTGTGAATTCCCACAGGGTGATGATTTTCTCTGTAGTTTAAAGAAGGGTCATTCAAGGTAATCGCCGGATTTTGGGATTCTATTTTGGCTGTAGGAAGAACGCTATGTGAGGTATGATAAAAACTGGAGGTAGGAATGGGAAATAGGTGAGGATTCCTTGAAATAATTTAGATTTGCGGGTGATTAAGCTTTAGCTAACCATTCAACCAAGGGTCGCAATAGTGCTTTATACATTAAAAAATCAGTGTGATAAGTATAGTAGGAGAACCAATGCATACTGAGCAAAGGCCATGAGATTTCTGAGAGATAGAAAGTTAAAGGGGAGGAAATATGGGAGGGTAAAACCTAGAGGTGGTGGAACAGTTTACCTATGTATTCAGAGTTTAAGACCAAATTGGAAGTTGGTAAAAGTGGTATAAACGTCAGAAAAAGAATTTCCCTAGGCAAAGAATCTTTCGCAAAGAGGAGGAAATTGATGAAAGAGAGATTGTGCATGAAAGTTAAAATTGGTTAGTAAAAACTTCGATATGTAGCTTAGCTTTGTACGGCGTAGATACATCGTCGTTGAAGTAAGATGGTAGGCATAGATTAGCGGCTTTTGTATTATGTGGATATGAAGAAGGATGTAAAAGGTTAAATGGACGGAAAGGAAAACAAATGAAGAATTGCTAGGCATGGTGTGGAAGGAGAGTTTGTTATTGGGAGCAATTCTCAGAAAATGAAGGAAATGTGGATGCAGAGTAATTTAATTGGGAATGGAATGTTGAAGTCTGCGATAGATGGGAGATCGACGGGAAGGGGAGGAATAGGATACGCATTTTGGACGGAATGAAGGCAGATTGAAAATTTAAAGAATGGAGGACAGTTAATATTAGTGTGGTCTGTCATGTCATTCTTTTCAAAGGAAGATGTAGAATCGAGCGATTTTCAGTGTTTGCTCATCCAAAACTAACCTTAAATAGTAGACTAATGATAAGGTTCTGGCTATATACTAATTGTTCATTGAAATAGTGCCTCCGAAATACTATATATCCGTTGAAGCTTGGATTGAATAACTTGGGTTGAATGGTTTCAGAGATTTTAGTATTAGTTCCAATTACCGTGTCAACAAGGAAGATATTTTCGGTCAATTATTTCGGAGTGTTCGAAGGCTTTCCAGAATATAATTGAAACAATTAATTAAATAAAATACAATAAATAATAATAGAAAATTAATAGCATTTAAAAGTGTATTATTTTTACTTTTTATTGAAATAAAAGCATTAATCAACTTCCTACAAGTGTATGCTTATCATAATTTTCACGAATTGCTCCCGACACACAATCTGATATTTAAAAATTGTGGGATTCCGTGAAGTCATTTGTGAGGCTGTCATTCCCATTTTCGGTGTGGAGCATACAAAATGGTTAAATAGGTTAGTTATATATTTAATCATAAACTCGCTCACTTTCTAATATAGCGATAAGTTCTAGCAATGAAAGTCTTCAGAAAAAATTCAATAACACGCATTTTTTTTGCGAAATCATAATGAAAGTAAATTTTACTTCATACCTAATGGAGTTCTCTATCAAGTTGTGTCTGATGTTTGAGAGAAAATGAACAAAACGCTCATCGGTATTTGTGTTTTTTATTGGGGGCCAAAAGAATTGTTTTTCTGTTCATTCCGAGTGACAAATATCTTTTATTTCCGTTTCACCTCAGATTCGATTCCCTGGTTATGAGACGGTGGTCGTATGAGATTTTTTTAGTCTGAGGACTATGGAAAGAAAAGAAACGGTTTCTCGGCGGAAGCCAGTCAGAACGTCAGCCAAAGGCCCTTATTGTGGGCGGAATCGAGAGAGGGGGAGGGTTTGGAAATGGGGCGGGTGAAGGAAGGAGAGCGTTCCATAAAACCCAGACTCTGTAGAGGAGGGATATTAGGCGCGTATGGGGGAGCTAAAGTCGAGGGAAAAAAAAAGGCGAGTGTGGCATTAAATGAGACTTGTCGGAATGGGAATCCTCAACTCTTCAACGTACGTATTGAATAAACACCATAGATTATAATGATGTTTCGAGGGATGTCAGATAAATTATTATCTTCTCAATGGAATTTTTCCCAGTAGATGTTTTACTGAAGAAAAAGACGAGTCTTCTCCATTCTCAACGACAACTTGAAAACGGCTGACTCCCTTCCGGGTTGTCATTGTCTAACTTTGGGGAGGAAATCATCTACTTTTTATATATTTTTTTTGGTGGACGGACGCTTATTTGTATGAATGAGGCATGATGATGACACTTAGAATGAAAAAGCACAAGGAGAACAAATAACTCCGTAATTTATTTCAAAAGGGACATTATTCGGAACGAAGGCCTATAATTGCGATTATTGAGGGAATGAAAGACGGTTGTGGAGGGCACTTTGAGTGAGTACGCCGTCCGTCGGATGGGACGTTAAACTGCGGACCCCTTGGCGCCTTTCGTAAAGAGCAGGCTAATGCCGACGCCGGGTTTCTCTCCACCCTTCATCCTTTCCTGTCCATCCCCTATGGCGCAAATGACCTTAGCTGTCGGTCGCCTCCCCTTAAAACTACTACCCCATGAAAGACGGATGATTTCGAAGCCTCACACTGGGTAAGTTCTGTCACTTATTTTTATACGTTATCTCATTGATCTTGGAAAGCACAATGATGACAACAAAGGTAGTTATATGGAGCCCTCGAATAAAGTAAATTATCTCACAATATTATCCGCTACAAGTGACATCGTCTGAATGCAATTTTTTAAAATTAATTTCGTTTTTACGGACAAAAATTGGAAATTTCATTGAAATCTTGTTTGATTGAAAAAAAAACGAAAGAAATTGGTTGAATTTTCTCGTGTAGTTCTTTCAATGCGCACGTGAATTCTTGTGTTTGGAAACTTTCACGGTCTCCGTATTCATTCCTGCGAGCATTTGAGTGAGAGAGAGATATCCAGAGATATAGGCAACAACGCTAGCATATTCTGTTATGATTAGGCAACCCAACGTACAGGCTTGGGTCCCCGGAGAGTTGTGAGATGCTATCCATCGGCTGCCTAATGAAATTTATGAAGTACCTGCCCCAATCACCAGTCGAATGCGTACCACATTTCACGCTTTGAAACCTGATCAAGTACGCCGCTGTTTCGTCATCGTCTATATGCCTTCACCCCGGCCTCCTCCACTAAACGAATGTGGCTCTCGAAGCTAGATTCGCTCCTCCCGTGGAGGAGTTAAGTGAATTCCATGGTAAGGTCCACTCTTAAATTCTCGAATTGGATAATAAGCTCGTTCCCGAAACAAATACGAATAAATCATTGATGAATTTATGATACCATAAAAATTATGGATAAAGCGAGAGATCGGGATTAATAGAACAAAAATAGAATGTTTTACGTTACATATTATGGGCAAAGGGCTCTTTGAGAGCTTAAACCTTCTTGCAGTTTCAATTCACTCTCTCGTTTGGAAAATATACGATTTTCAGTGTATATCGTGAAAAATTTCAATTTACAAGCCCCTTCGTTAAAAGCAAGAGGCATAAAGGATTATCATGTGGTGTCCTAAAGTACAAGTTAAGCCTCTTACATGTTTTAAATTAAATACGAAAATACTATGACCTTTATAAGTCCGAGTACAAATCCGAAGTGGAAACACTATGTAACAAACTAAAGGGAAAATAACGTTTGCGGCTCCCATGTAAAAGCCAGATAGGACAATCAAAACAAAAGTCTTTTCAATAGACATGCGATGCATTGTGTTCAGCGGCATAAACCTCCATTACAGGCTCCGTCGCCAACCGGTTAAAAATTTTCTTTGTCGTAAAATCACTCCATAGAAAAGAAAGGAAAATGAAATAGTCGTCTGTGAAAAGTCAAAAGCGATAGCTTGATCGCATCCTCGTGACTTTAAATAGAAAAGGAATGCTAACAACGTTTCACGTTCGATGATGGAATGAGATTTAATATTTTTCAGCTCGGAGATTCAATTCGGTACTTTAATGTTCCATGAAAAGCTTTCTATTTCCGAGCAAACGAAAGCTTTGATGACTTCGGTTATTCCATAATAGGGGCATTTTTACCAAAAAGAATTCCATTCCACTAGCGTAATTCGTTGAAACTGTGACTTGTCGTTGGAGTACAATAAATCACCTTGATATTTCACCATTTATATTTGTGAATTAGCTTAGCCTTGAATAATCATTGATTTTAATAAAAAATTCAAAGCATTGCCAAATTTAAATATTCTAAGGTTATTTCAACATTATATAAACTCTATCAATTACAAGTAAGAGTATTTATCGTCGTATTTATTTAGTATTTTTTCATTCTTTGATGAAAAACGCGCATTTCATAAGTGTGCCTTTTCATTAAATCTGGAAAATGTTGAAAAGAGGTTTTATCGACTAACAAGTTATCTAAATCTTTTAATTCTATAGTATCATGGAGTTCTTTCAAAATGAGCGTCAAAATGCTGCGAAGCATTGGTAAGTTCTAATTCCATCATTTGCTAGGTAACTATATTATTCAGATGTATTAAACGATTGTCGATCAATTAAAAAATACAACAATGAAATATTGTTACCAAATTTAAGAGAAAAATATTCAAGTCGAAGAAATATATTCCTAGTATAAAATATATGCGCTTTTTAAATTCTAGGCAAATTCAATCCTGTTACTGAAGTAACTGGCATACCCAAACTTAAGTGTATAATTTGAGTAACCCCTACTCAACGAGAGAAATTCTTTAATTCAATACGAAAATCTTTTCTCCGTGTGACTACAAGTTAAAATACGGCAGGGATAGAAAATTTGAAAGTGTTGCTTGAGTTTGCGTAGGTGCGTCCACACTTGAATTGTTCCTTGCCCGTTTCCAAGTTTTGGGGTGTGTTTAAGAAAATCAAATTGAACCAGTTATCGCTTTATTTTCATTTTTTAGATTACTAATGCACTTTTATTGTTCAACTTGCAAATTTATTTTTAACTTCTTGCGTGTTCACCGCACGCTGACCATCATCTGTTTAAAACACCTGCGAGATAGCATTACGTTGGAATAACATAATTTTTTTATGCTTCAGTAGAAAATTTAAAAAAGTGACAATTTATTCACCGATAAATTTTGGACATAGATACTAAATTGGTGTCGAAGATGGAAAGAAACGGCGATTCAGTTACAGCAGAAAAATGCATGTGACAGCCGTACCTGGACAATGTTGTCGTGCCTCAGCTGCCCCAACAGGACCATCTCCCTCAGTATCTTGGCCGCGGCCCTCCTGTAGCACGCTGACAGCGACCCTCCCACCCTCTGGCACTCCCGGACGTCGTGCCCGTTGAGGTTGACCGTCTTGATGGCCACGTCGCGGCCCCACACCTTGGCCCGGTACACCGCCTTGGTCCAGCCGCCGGCCACGAACTCGAGGTCGGAGGCTGAGTGCACCGCCGAGCACTCGAGGACCTTCACGCCGCCCACCCCGCCGCCGACGCCCGGCCCGTCGTCTTCCTTTCCCCCGCTCTCGTTAGTCACGCCGGCCCCAATCTGCCGCGAGAGGTACGCCGTCAGGCCGCCGGCCGCGCCGCGTCCGACGCCCGCCGGAGACACGGGCGCCCCGTCCCGGAGCAGGTGGCCGAAGGCGGATGCCGGCCGGCCCTGCCGTCCCCCCTTGCAGGCCCGCCCAAACGCGGCCTCCTCCCTCGCCGGGTCGAAGCCAGGCCAGAAGAGGAAGATGACGGCCATCCCGAAGAGGCAGCCGTACGACACGACGCAGAGACACATCACTGGAGAGCACGGGCACGTTGCCATGGCGAACACGTGACGGACATCACCGGAGAAGAGAGGATAGAGATCGAGGGAATAGAGCCGACGCCTGCGGAGAGACCGGGGAGTCGGGGTCGACTGTGCCCGCGGAGGCGGTCGGTCCGTCGGTGGGGGGAAGTTTCTCGGGCGAGGCGGGCGCCTGCGCGAGAGGGGCGGGTCGCGGCCACCCTCCCATCCCCTCTCGGGTCGGATCGGATCACCGTGTGGGCGCCTCTCTTCCCACCCCTTCCGGAGGAGTGTGGGGTGGGGTCGGTGGTGGGTGCCGGTGGCGGACGCGCGGGGTGAGTAGGCGCGGAGTGCACCAAGGGAACGAGACGCACGGGGGGTTGGGGACGGGCGGCCCCGCAACGCGCATAAAGTCGGTTGCAAATGCTCTGGGTGATTGCGCGCGTGGATGTCACTAGCGACGCCCGAAGCCACTCCATCCCGCGGTTGGTTCGGGAGGAGGGAGGTGGAAGTCGGGGTTATATGAGGCCGTCATGTCCCCGGTATAACTTCCTCGACGGCAAATCGCCTGAAGACTTCGAGGGGTAAAGGCACTTGAGAATCAACACCCATCTTCCGCATAGGTCATCTTTTATATTAGATGGAAAACTCTCGTGTCACGCCGCTTCTGTTTTCCGATAGTCTGTAACCTCCCCTACAAACTCAATTTTATGATTGTGCGACCACTAGAAAGAAGGTGTTTGGGCAGTAGTTGTATCGTATTGGGTATTAAACGACTACCGTCTCTTTTGTTAACATATTACTTTGTGTGTTGACCATCAAATTACATACAAGAGACAGTCTTATGACCTATTTATACAATTACTCTTGTCGCAGACATTAAATCTTGTGGAGAACATAACTCCACGAATTCCTTTCATTAAGTTCGCATTATTCATTCGATGTTATACTTAAATAAAAATCACTTAATGTTCCATATAATTTAGTAAAATTATCTAACTGGTTTATATGATAAGGCATCATTATGAAGTCACAAAATTGCATGTCACTTTTAGCCTATTGATGACGCGTAGGTATATAATCCGGTCAGGTGATTTCAATAAAATTCTTGGAAATTTACTCTCATTTTTTAGCTTACAGTGAAGTGATTTCACATAGTTGCCATACCTCTAGCTTATGCATAAAAGATTACTTAAAACCGTAATGGGAAGAGTAATGCCATTATCCTCTGTAATCAACCTAACAACTACTGAAGAGGTAGGGTTGTGAATGACTAATAAATGCGTCACCTTATTTATTGATGTTGAGTGATGAAAGGTAATGTAACAACCATTGATGCGCAGTTCGCAAACATATATGATATGAATACAGATGCTTTGGGCATTTTGATTCTTTCTTATCAATGGCTAAACGTGTTTTAATTTTATTTTGAACTAGTTTTAAGGCGCCTGTTTTTGAAAGTATACGGTTTCAGATGCATTTTTTACAAAATTAATTAACATCATTCAGACGAAGGTGATTAAACGCTGTCATCTTAGCATTAACTCTTACATAATTGTGCACACAATATTAGTGTTTCATGTGAACTACATGTAATTTTTCGTACTATTAATGCATGATTCTTTTGCTGGGACCCCTCTATTTCCATAAGAGTTCTTTTAAAATCTCTGATTTTCGATTGCCAATTTTTGTGAAAACCAACACGGGAAGATCGTATTTTACCCATCGTAATTTAGTAGAAATCACTTAAAAATACAAATTAAAAAAACAATCCCAATAATAAATACTTAACTTTTCGATGCAACTTATTTAAATTTGACGTATCACCTGAACGTACCCCCTATTTATTAATTCTTTGTCAGTTCTTTACTTAACTTGCATCTGAGTTTACATCCTCCAAAAAGCCAGTTGCCTTTCCTCCCTCTCCTCCGCTTACCTTTAGCATCTCAATTCCTATCTATATCTCCTCCATTATTTTACTGTTCCTTTTTCGGATATCCCTCGGTAACTTCCTCTCTCGCCCACTCTATTTGAAACTTGGGCGTTTTTCTTCCGCTCTGTCCGACATATACTCCCCATCATCTGCCACACCCACATTTCAAGAGCCTCCAATCTACGCTCATCCTTTCGCCTCGAAGACCAGATCTGATATCCTTAAAGCACACTTTGCTCCATATCAAAATCTTTACTAATTTTTTCTTCATATCTTTACTCCGTGGGCCCGTTATCAGTTATTTTCTTCCTGTAAATGCCTCTTTCTACAACACAATTCTTCTCATAACCTGCCAACCACTATGCCCCTCCAACGCTAAAATACTGCACAAATTCATGAAGGGCTCCATCTACTCTTATTCATTCCCTCTAAATACTATACAATGTTTAGAATTTAGATTCCCTACCTCTGGAGAGTACCACATTACTTTTAACATCTCACTACGTATTCTCAGGATCTTCCCCAAAAATAAGTAGAATAAAGGCAGAGGTATATTTATAGCGGATAAAAGTACAAATTTGTGTACAAAAATGCTCCTGAGACACTTAATCTTTGTAGATTATCCCTTTTGAATCGAAAAAGCAGATGAATTATTTTTACTTGTAATTGGAGCATATCCTGTATTTTTCGTCCATCTACTTTCTCCTACGTATTCGATTTAAACTTATGTTCCTTCATTTTCTAACTACTTCGTTTGTCTTTGTTTTAGTCTAAATTAATTTCTTAATCCTTTTATATACCAATATCTCATAGGCATCCAACCTACGCTCATCCTCTTGTCTCAAATTTTGGATCCACACACCACTCCATGTTAAAGTATCTATCAATCCTTTCTTAGCGACTTTACTTGGAGCTTGTGACATAAATTCCTCTTTTCTTTTTTTTTTCATTTCTTTCAACCCAATGTTTCGTGAGTACAATTCTTCTGCTCATGTTCCTACTACTTTGATTATTCCCATCAGAAATACTGCCCAAATTCGTGCTTTGAGGATACGAGCAGTAGCCTCCAGGAATCAAAAGCTATTAACCAAATTATGGACCGAAAGAATTTTTGCCTATTATCCTTGAACTTTTTCAAATTTTCGTCATGTCAACTAAATTAAATTTAAAAAGCCCCAAAGTCATTAGAGTAAAATAATGGATTATGAATTATTTATATACAATTTATTTGACTAAAGTTTCCTGTTGATTCTACTTAGCGTTACATTTACACAGTTACTCTTGCATTTCAAGCATAGAGAATAATGGGATCGGAATTACATCTCACTAAATAGTTTTGAATTTAATTAATTGAAAGCTTTTAATGTTTGTTCATGATGATAGTTGAGTATTGGCACAATATTCTAGGCTAGATAAAGAATAGCGATGACACGGGAAATCCCGGTCCTATCTGTAAATTTTACCTCGTGCATTCTGCTTTGAAGTTCAAATAAAATAACGTTACACCACTAGATGGTACAGAATAATAGCATTATCAGTCTAATAAGAGGAAATACATATTTCTATTCAATTTTCATGTTATAATGCCCACTATTTGCGAACGGAAGTGTTACTGTACTTCCAAGAAACTGCGAGAGATTTCGCGGCATTAATTTTTAACGGAGTCATCTGCAAATTATCCAAATTAACGTGAATGGCGTCTTTCAATCACAAAATTTTCATAAAATCGGAAATAAAAATTAATGATTCGCTAAAAATCATAGGCCAATGCAAACATAGAATCCTTTTTCTCCGTTCGTATAATCGCAGTTACGCCCCTCATATTTCCAACTACAGTGCGAGGTATGGCTAGTTTAACGCCCGAAAGCAAACTTCATTCTGTTCAGTCCAATGCCGATTTTGATCGATCTGTGCAGATTTTAAGGGCAATGCTCACTGGCGTCAGACGTAGTTTGTTGCAGGGCATCAGCCTTTGCTCGTAACAGTTGATATTAAAAATTTCCATTTTCAGATTGGCGCTCAACAAGTCTGCAATAACTTTGGAAGGCTTCGGAGCGTATTGAACGATGTCTCCACGTCCTGATTATTAAAAGCTATGTCGTGACACGCGAGATTAATTCTCCCGCGTACGAAGCAATTTGCCAAAGCTCAAATGCGTGACCGCCCTCTAATGTAGCGAAGCGTGTGTGTGTGTCATCTCCATGAAACGGGCCTTCGTTTATCGAAGTCACCGATGGAAGGTTTTATTAGGATGGCTCGGTGCAGTGCTGATTCATAGTTGACCTACTGCTGCCAGACATCGGGATATATTAAAAGTTCGACTGCTTGTGATGCGTATTTCCGTTGATACGTAAAACGACCAGTTCGGTGTGTATTCGTGTAAGTGTGGTTCCCGTGCAGTGGTTGGAACGGGTGGGCGGAATTTTACCATCGAGTGTCGTATAAGTACTGGCCAGATCTGGCCCTATTATCCAGGAGTCTCTACTCCGCTACCGTTCACTGAAAGCCGATTCTCGGGGCGGGATCGGAAAAAAATGTCCCTTCGAAAGAATTATCGATTTTTAGTGCCCGCTGATTAAACACGCTATGTTGAAAGGATTGGGTACGAGTAAATTATTGAATCTTCTTCCCTACTAAATTTGACGATTTTTTTTAACACGCCTAGGCGGCGAAGGAAATTCTCCAGCGAGCCAATCGCCTTAATCGTCAAAAATTAATGCTGATGAAATATAACTACCTCTTCGGTATTGACGGTGCCATGCATAGATATATCATCGCAGGAGTACGTAAATGCTAGAAAACTATTGAACTTGTTTTTTTTTAATTTTCCTCAAAAGCGTGATCCAAAACGAATAAGAATATTTTTCAAGACAAAATACGTGCATGCCAAATTTATTTTTTGGTTGTAATATTTTTTTCATGATAATGGTTAGTTGGAATTCGTCCGGAACCAGGTGTTCAACATTGCTTCCCTATTGGTAAAGGAAGCATTCTTTGTCTGTTTTTAGCTTTTTTAATTCACAGCCACTTTAAATATATGAATATTTATATTAAGCCGGAATAATAAAATTTCAGTGTATCGTTGATGTGAAAGTTATGAATAAGATAAGTTCTGTCGAAGAATAAGCGTTTAAAACAGAATCACAGTTATCAATACAAGGTAGGAAAAGCTTACCCAATGAGCTTTACATTTAGTATTAATGGTGGTTAAACTTATCTCGCTAATTGAAATTTCTCTGTTAAGAACTATGTCTCTTTCTCTCTCTACTAAAAGAAGTGTTTGTATTATTATGGCTCTTCGGTCAATTAACTTGGGTAATGATCAATTTTATTCCATTTATTCATCATCTGCGCGCAAGCGTACGGACAAAATCTGTTCTGTTCTAATTCCCATGGGTGTAATCACGGTTGGAGATACTCAAATGTTGTTCCAGGTTACTGGGCTCGTTTGGGTCATCACAAGAAACTTTGAACGCGGAAGTTCGTCAGTCTTGATTTTTTCCCCTCGTGAGTTGATAAATGCCAGAAAATGAAATGATTCCAATGCTTTACAAGCCATTGTTTGAAGCAAAGAATTTCAAAAAGCACTTCCGGACGATGTTGGAAACTACGTATAAAATTTAAAAAATTGACCCAATTACTAATATTCATGGTTCAAGAATTCTGCAGTGGATTTAAAGTTGGAAGAACGATCGTGAGTTATTCCAATTCCATCGGCTTCTAATGCGAGTCCCCATATCTCTTCGCTTTCTTTCTTCTATCTCATTCAATTGTAACCCATAAAACACGCGCACGCTGCCTCCTGAGGAGAGGCCAGCGGGCATTAATCGGTCTGGAGCTAAATTACTGGGGATGTTAAAAACGGAGTTTCATTATTATAACCGCCCAAGTGTCGAGGTCGTATCTCAAAAAATGACTAACCCTTTCCGGGGCAAAAGGAAAACAAGCGTCGGATAGGCCGCCGCCGCGCGCGCTCATTTTCCTGCAAATTAATAAAAAGCCACGTGCGGCGGCGTCCGGGATCGGGAGAGGGAGAACACATTCGGAACAAGAATTTTGCAGGGAACGCATTGGCGATCGAAAGGTTATTACTCATTCAAGGGATGTGTTTCTAGGTCGAGCGATCCGTTTTTCTTTTCTCCGCCCCTTTTATCTTTTTTTTCTCTCCTTCGTCCGGGCTGGAAATATCGTCCGAAATTAGTTCACGGAGATGGATAGACAAAAAAGAGAGGGATATTAGATGGGGGGAGGAGAGAGAGAGAGAAAGGAAAGAGAGATGGCAATGAAGGTAGGGGGAGGGAAATAATATAGCGCAGTGTAGCAGGGAGTGAGACAGGGAGAGAGGGTGGGGTGGCTTAGGTTTGTTTTTTTCATTTGCCTTGTTTCGCATAGGGAGTGAGGCGGGGGGGGGGGAGTATTCGGTTACGCGAGCTGCGGGAACGTTGAGGATTTCGGGGAGTTTGGGGGATCCGGGAACTAGGGAGGGATGTATACAGGGTGTATTAGTGAGCCGGGGGATCGGGCTGGGTGGAAATGGGGGATGGGGAAGGAGTTAGGTGGGTGTCCCACGCGAGCAAAAGGCATCAAGATGTTGGTTGACGCGGCACCGAATGCGTCCGAAAAGTGACGACCGTAAGATTGAATGTCGCTGTGAATTACTTCTGCGTCGGAGCACTCGCACTCCCCGGCTGACGAAATGTGTTCTCACTCCATCCCGCTCTTTCTCTCACTCTCTCTCTCTCTCTCTCCTTTTTCCTCTCCGTTCTCGATTTATTTCCTCCGCCGTCGCTGGCGCGCTCCGCGGTAGTCATCGCCTCTCACTCTTTCCTTCCCTGCCTCACTCACCCGCACCTGGGTGTCCCTTTAGCACGCCGAATCGAACTCCCCTTCCGCAGCGCGGTTCCTAATGGAAAAAATCATTTGTGATTGGTTGGAATTTCTCCCGCAGCCTTGGATCTCTCTCTCTGCCTTTCCTTTACCTCCCCCCTAACCGCTATCTCTCCCGACCTCCGTTTTCAGTGGCGCATGTAGTTCATCCACATCGACTCCACTTCCACGTGACTACCAGTATGTTAGCGGACGAGCTGAAAAGCCCTAGGTGGGGTCACGGGGTTGTGTAAATATACCTACCCTTTACTCGTCATTCGGTTTGCCTTTTTTTCGTGCCGTGCGAGTTTCCTTCCGCATGATTTCACGGTGACGAGGGTCCGATAAATGACAATAAGACTTCGAGAGGACGCTTGAAAACAAGTGTGCCGTAGCATGTTGATGATACAATTCCAACATTCATCAATGCGAAGTGATCTCTTTCCAACATACTTTCGACAAAAGTGTATGGGAAGTAAAGGTCGATAAAGAATCATTAAAAATTATCCAAAATCCAATAAAGAATACAAAGACGGTGCTCAGAAACTCCTAATTATAACAAATGACTGCCCTCAACATTATAACTACTTTGAATCCCGGCGGTTGGGGAATTTTTCAGAGTTATTCCGAACCCTCCTCGGGTGCTTTTGGAAGAGCACCCCAACTTAAGAACGCAGCCCGTCGGATGAAACGTTAACCTGTGGACCCACTTGGTGCCTTTCGTTAATATCAGGTTAATACCAATACTGATTTTCTCCCCATCCTTCCCCCAAATACCCTGAGCATTCTACCTCAACCAAACCTCGGTTGCCAGTCGACTCCCGTAATATGGTGACTGCAGCTTGAAACTACGTTCCGCTACTTACTCAAACTATTTATTAAAAATGGGTTTATAACAGTTGAAATTCTATTTTACAGTTTGAAAACCTGGGTTTCTGGACTTATGGATATTTTCAATGAAATGTGATGGCATCGTAAAATAGAATATGAAGTAAATGTGCCGTAGATAATTCATTTTACAGTGGTATGTAATTTAAGCTATGCTTATGATATAAAAGAGCAGTCTGGATAATTGAAATAATGTTTACAAAATAGTCCCACGAATTAAATCCTTCATGCGATGCTCCGCAATAGGGAAACTTGCAGTAACAATGGGAATGTATAGTGATTATGACAGAAAGTAAACAATGATGACTATCGGTCAGGATCATTTCAAAAGAGACTGCATATTTTTTTCGACTAAATGATTATCTTCTTCAATAGCTAATTATTACAAATTGCATTTCCAATCATAAAACAATTTTCAAAACGGTTATGAATAGATAATGAGTTTAACGATGTTTCTCCTATTATACAGGCCCCTGTATTTTGGCATGTACTGAATGCCTCCTTTAACACTCGCTAAGTGGAATCATTAATGTTTAAACTAAGATAAAATAGTATTTGTAATTTTAATTTATTGTTGTTTTGTACGTTACAATGATCGTTACGAGCGAGTCTTTGTTCTCCCTGCCTATAAAAAATAATAATTGCCGCGGGATGATTTATGGACAATTTGGAAAGGTATTTCTGTATGAACTCATGGTTTTTTTTATCAAAACTATGTTTCACCATCACTCACTAGTTATGAAAAATAATAAGTAGGAAAATATTCTGTGGATTTCAGAAAATGTTCTAATGGAATCAACAAACGCATTTACTGCGAGATTGATTTCATCCATATTATTGAGGCAAAACCAAATTCATTGGAAATCTTAACCTTGTGGTCATTAGACGAACTAATAGAAATGCATAAAATAAATTATTTTTTCATCATTTCTATTACAGCTCTAAATCTCTCTCCTTAGTTATCCCATATAGTTAGTTATAGTTGTCTTCATTCGCAAAAAAACTATTACTTCATGATCCCTCGCTGCTGTAAATTAAATGATCGAAAAGTTCTTGGCAATATTGCTAAATTTAAATTTATTTTCTTTCTTGCTTCTCATTCCTTAGTGGTTAGGTGGTAGAAGAGACTCCTTAGTCTCAATCTCACCCCAGAATAAAGACCACTATCTATCTATCTCATAAGAATAACACACACGTGTGGATCTCATTGGACACGTTTAAAAAAATCTTTTTACTGATAACGTTTACAGTTCTCTAAATAGCCGTGTTCTTGGATGAGCAATAAATACTTTTCATTTGGTATTTCATTTCTCCCCCGGTACATAAGTCTTAATATAAATTATTCCTCACAAAGGATTCTCTTTCCCGTTCTGCGTGATGTGTTATATTTAAAGCTGCAATAGTGCTTAGAGGGACTTAGAAAACAAGCATCTAAAGTGATATATGTAACATAGGTTTCAATTTTGCATTCGAATTACACTTAGTCACTTAATACAAGGAAGATGCAAACGACCCATGGTCATTTTTTAGGAGAGAGAAAAATTTACTCCGGCGGAACACAATAAAAAATACTAAAAAAAGAGTGCCTGCATTAATGAGACACGCTGACCATGGCGGTTACTCCCCATTTGCCATGGTTTCACAAGTTTGGCCCAAAATGAGTCTTAATTCGGAATTGAGCCGGCATTAATTTTAATTAAATGATAATATCAGTGAAGCAATCATTTAAAGCAGATTTTGATCCATAATTGATTGGAATGTTTGACGCGTGAAAAATTTTCTGTAGCTTGTCCTTGTTTTTCTGCTCCCAATCTTACCTTACTCCGTTCCTAAGAAATCTTCCATGGTATTTTTAAATATAAATAACCTCCGGCGAGGGAAATGCCATACCAACCGATGCTTACTTGGTATGAAGAATCCTTCATTGTAGCAGCAGTTGTTGTTAGTTACAGAAAAGCATTATGGCATTGTTAAGTGAACAGAAATCCAGTAGTGTAAAAGATTTTGGACTTTAAAATGGAGAACACGGGGGCATTTCTTCCGAAGGGGAGTAGTTTTCAAACTGGAAACGGCCATCCATTCGTGATAATTGAATATGAAGAGAGCGCTGAGAAAAAGTACCAGCTGCTCGGGAAACATTCTGGTAATGGAGGGAGCCCATCGAAGCCCGACGCCATTTCAAACCAAAAATATTGAAAGAATGAGGGGCAGGTGTTTAAATTTGTTATGGGCGCACAAAATGACTAGCAGTAGCGGACAAGTTTCATAAGCGTGAGGTAATTGCCTCCATTTCTCCTCCCCTAATTTTATTTTTATCGACTGTTATGATTCACTCACGTTTTGCCACTGGTATATGGTAACGTACTCGTCGTAGGGTACCCCGAAATCTATAACAAACGCAAAAACATTTAAATATCAACAGTAGCATTTCGAAACAGTGATTCAAAAAACGGCCTGATAGAAATTTTTTTCTCCCGTACCTTTTTTTATTTGCATCGTGAACTGAGGATAGGAAAATATTGGTGAGCTCACTGCTGTCATAAAACGCAATAAAATATACTTGTGCATCCAATATTTCTAGGAGAAATGAATGAGTGTGTACCTGAAATTTTAATAGAGCTAAATATCAATTAACATTGCACAATTTTCATTGTATGTTTTAGTATTAAGAAAATCGAGCAAAAACCCATAAAATAATGGTGATACCGTAAAAACAAAATACGTATTTTTGAAGGTGCACAGTTCAAAATATCATATTGCTAAGGACGTATGTATTCTTGTTTTATTGTTTATTAAATCACAATTAAATGTATCGCGAGCTTATTTTTGCGGAAAAGGATGGCATCTCTCCGAGTAAATATTTTTTACTTGTTCTTAATACATAGTGTATGGATGAGTGAGTGGAAAATTTAGTTGTTTCAATATAGGATTTGCATTTACTTGGGATACTACCAAATGACGCTATCAATCAAATATAATCACCTCAGTAAAAAAAAAATTGGTTGAAAGCTGGTTATATTTGTCATCTAATATTCATTTATATGGATCGATTGCCATAAAGATGTAAAACAGCGTATGGTTGGATGACTCTTACAATTTCCTCGCCTTCCAACATAAGACTGGTTAAGGTTCATTCTTTGATGTATGAATCAATAAGAATTTAGTGGGGAATTTTGTATGTGATGATTTTTGCGGAGAAAAACGTAGCCTTTTGAATGAATTTCCCTTGATGAATTTTTTGTGGCGAAAATTTCGGCCAACAAAGTAAAATTCGTTGAATTTAAATTGGAATCTGCATATGGTGTGAAAGTTTGTTGTAATATGTTGGTTAAAGTTACTTGACAGTATTCCATCGTAGAGGAGAATAGATGAAAAAATAAAGTACTCAAATCTTTGCAGCATATGGTGCATTTATATTTTTACTGTAGAGAAACAAAGAGTCAAATTTTCATAATATTTCGAGCCATATTTTTGCACCAATTTTTTTCGTCAAAAGTATGCAGCTATTAAGATTGACTCTAGTTATTTCAGTGTGTTAAAGTTGTATTAAATTTCTATAGGCCTTTTTATTTCCATGCACCTTTTTATTTTCTAGGATTTCATGATGCTTTGCGATAATTAACTAATGCATTTTACATTTTGTGGAACGATTATATTCATTTATTAGTAAATAAATTAAGGTTAAGAAATAAGTGTCTGTCTAAGTAGGCGATATTGAAATTATTTGCTTCTTCCTTGTTTGGAATGTTCTTTTTGTATACTATGATCTCGCATTTGTAAATCATATATTAATTGGCATAAATACATGCATCAATATAGAAACATGATATGTTTTCAAAAGTAGATGCAAAGAAATGCAAAATGTTATTTCAAAAATGACCTACTAACCAGGGACATTTCTTTATCTATAGCATCATTAACACAGAAGTGAAAATAAATTAAAATCCAATTCGCAAAAAAATCTAGACCAGCCCTAGGGTAATACAGGTACAAGGCTGAAAAGTCCATAGATTACTGGGAAAATTAGAAAATCTCAAGATAGCGGTCGACAAACAATTACAGAGTAGGTAACCATGCTTCATAAGAAAGCACGAAAAATAAAGAAATGCCGTGCTTAGAAATCTTTTGAGTATAGAATTTTTACTTTTAATTTGTGACTCTTTCCCGCTGCTTCGCCTATTTTTGTGTCTCTAAAAGAATGGCTAAGGAATCCAGTGAATGAATGAGCTCTATTTTATCCGTAAGGCGTGGAATCCCCTTTAAGTCGGCTGATTATATTATATCCCTGTCTCTCTAATCCATGATTTCAGATTTACTTAATACTTAATTAAAGAAAAAGTTATTTTCATCACTAAGTGTACATTGTCCAGGATATAAATGTTGTCGAATCAAGAACGTTTGATTTCCAAAGTGATCTGGTATCAGGTGTCACACTATCTCATTCACTTGAACTTAATTAATTAATTAATTAATAATTAATGAATTAATTAAGTCATTTATTATTTTTTCCAATAACAAGGCATCAGCATCCTCATTCATGGCTTACTCTTATGCATTCGTTCGGGAAAACTTATAAGCTATCACATTGATCCAACTTTGGTGGTTGATCATTGAACTGATCTTTAACACCTTCATTTCAACGATTATTGCATACAAGCATTGTATATTATATATTGTATTTATATTGTTTCAGAAATGAACCGAATTGCCTGAAGAAATTATGAATGATTGTGGCATAACGGAAGCTTTGAAATGATTACCTTAGCCGAGAAACTCAAATAATTATTGAAGACTTTATGGACTAACTTTTATTTAAGAATATTGTTTCTGAAAGGTTTCGTTTTCCACTTGAATTTAAAGAACCCATCCCGGCTAACCCACCCACACGAAAATCGTTCAACAACACGCTGCGATGCTTTCAGTTACATTGAAGTATGGGTGTCTCTGAAAGTTACAAGTAATGGGAAATGAATCAATCTACTCTTGGAAACATTAAAATAGAAGTTTTTTCCGTGACAAGTCATGACAAATGAACTAATGTTTAATGTTCGGTGCAGCTTTTTCAATTTACTAAAAAAACAGATACTAAATCCCTAATATGACAAGTTTAGGTCGAGAGTAGTAGAAAACCAACCGTAGGATTTGGCGACGTGGGCATCGCGTATCTTAGCACCGAATGCGACAAGCGACGGCAAACGTAGAGCTTAAAACTTGCAAGTAGAGATGTATACGCGACGCGGTCCCGGTGCTCTCTGCGAGCGGGAAAGCCTTTGAACTAACCCCCTCTAGCACCTGATCCCCTTAATGCCATTTCGCCGATGTAAATTAAGCCTTCTGAAGAGGGATGTACCCGAAAGCCTCGGTACCTCACAACGATGCTAATCGTGTCCCGGTCCCCTCCTCCCTCGTCCCCCCGCAATTCTATTGTGCGTATTGGAGCGAGCGGTCGCACCTCCAAGGCAATTCCTAAAATGCTTCACTTTTCTTTGCGTCTCATCCCTCTGGAGCTCACGCGCGCCGTTTCTTCCCCCCCCCCCGCAACCCCCCCACTCCCCTTTCTGAGCCCCTCCGTCTTCCCGAACCATGCTCGCCGTGGCGAATTTTTCTCATCTCTCCCCTCCAACCAATTCAGTCCCGGCTTCTTCTCTTATCTTTCCCTTCTTCATGCCGTCGAGGCACACTCCTTCTTCCTACCCCCTTTAACCTACCTCATCCCATCCACCCCTTCTTCCTTCTCATCCCCCTTTTTCCTCGAGAGAAGCCTTCCCCCTTTCATCCCCGGCTCTCCCTCTCGCACGTCTCTTCGTCTCCGCCCTTTTCCTGCTCCCCCTTCCCACTCTCACCCTCGATTGCTACTTTTTCCCCCGACACTCGCCCACGCGTTCATTCCTTCCCCATCCCCCCAATCTCACTGTTCACCCTCTCCGTCTCTCCCTTTCTCTCTTCCTCGGCACCATACAGAGCGTGTCCCTCGCATCCTACACGTGCATCCCCCTACTCCTTAACTTCTTCCTTCTTCCCCATCCCCGCCATGAGCCCTCTCCGTAATGGTGTTCCCTCCGTTTCTATTCCATTACGGTACTGGCGACGTTTCGTTTCCTAATATTGCACTTCTCCGTCTTCAGAATAGTGACTTAAAAACTGTGTGTATGGGCAAAATGACCGTTTTTTTCAGCTGATCAATATAAATTGGTCAAACAAATTCTGTTTTTAGGTCGTAGTTACATGTTTATTCATAGCATAGGAGAAGATCAAACAGGTACAATTACGAGAATCGTTTTCATCGCTTGTGGAACCCATATTTAATAGGGTTGAATCGATATCTCAATTGAGTTTTGGGAACAAAAATTATCGATTATTTCTTCTGATTCATTGTGCTCATAAAGGTTTCCTAAAAGTACTATTTAATAGATGTACCAATGAATCCCTATGATCCTATGTTATGTTTCGCAATAGGGGTCCAAGCGGCCATTGTTTAAGGCTGCGTTCAAATGATGGTGCTCGGGGCAATCTCCCTTATCTTAGCATCTCGATTGTGCTCCCGAACGCCAAATTGATGTCATAGAGTAACGTTATTGAGACCATATAATCCTTTTTGGCCCGGTGATCGACTAGTTCTTTTTCAGTATCAACATCTATGCACCAAATATTTGTACTTTGCTATAAAAGAGTAACTTTTTCACCTAAAGGTTCCACGATTGTGCGTTTCTCGAATATTTTGTTGCAGTCGATTGATTCTAAGCTAAATATATTCTTCAAATTAGAGGTATGTTCCTGTAACATTGTTACCGAGGTTAATAAGAATGAAGCTGACTGCTAAATATCGGGTAATTTTTTATAGAAGAAAGTCAGAAAATAACAGTCACGTAATGTAAACAAAGTGTGATTTTGAAATAAAACCAAGGATTTACAATATTTTATATCACATGATTAGGCCAACTTCTTCTTCGTGTTCTACAAATGTATTTGGCTTTTGTTTTGTTTATCAAAATACACATTTTTTTACTTTAAAATGATCGCTTTTCACTATAAACAGTCTTTATCATCGGCTACTCACTGTAAGTAATTTGGTTAATTCGTTGAATAGGTTGAAATTGAGCAGAGTACTGTTTCAGATGGCTAAATTGGTGCGTTAACTTTGGTGTGTTATAATAACGGATGTATCGAACCCCCTCTTCTCGATTATAAAGGAATGGCGTGAAAAAATCTGGGCGTATAAATCTGCCAAGGGGCTCTATAATATCCTGATGATCTTGTCCATTTTCCGTGAACCGTTCATGTTTTAAACTCACTTCATTCTACGAGAGAAAGAAATCGTTAATTGAACCAATGGTATTTATTTTACTGATTGCCATAAAAAGAATCGTTCCAGTATAACATGTGCGTCAGCGTTATACTTGGAGTGCCGATGTTTGATATAAATGTCAAACATGGTTATAAAAACAAGCGCTGCAGGCTCACGTGGTGGACGTTTTGAAAATTCATATTAGAATACAGACGAAGGAGTACTTTTCCGCAGATTTAAACCTCAATACTTTACATTCGTGGAAAATTTATGCTTTTGAATGTGTTTATATGGTCAGTACCGTTCTTAATGCGAACATTACGACAATATCGGCAATGCCTGCGGACGGTGAAAAAAATAATTTGTGTATTTTTTTCCTTTGGGTAGAAGGTAGATACTTATATAAAACGACAGAGATGAATATAGTGAATAATTACTAAGGCTCGGAGAATTTAAAGATACGCCTTCACAGATTAAATTTATCGAGAAGGCATTTTTTTAAAGCTTCTTTCGTACTGTCTCCCGCAGGCGAGGCCTTATTCGAAGAAATTAAGTTGTTAAGCACGAATCGAAATCTGATCATTCATAATTATTGTAACCTAATTACCTAAAATTAATTACTCTCTCATATGTTCAGGTTCAACGTCTGCTCGTTTCAATTGGTAAAGCTAGGTTCTCTAACCCTCGGAAATATCTCAGTGGTGTTTGTTGAAGCATCTTCAAAAAGATGCTCTGAGGAGCACGAATGAAATGCGTCGTCACTGGAGTCCCTTCACCCTGCATCACGAGAGGGCAAATCAAAACCTTTTTCGAGGGGCAGTGTAAATATTGAACTCCTGTCGGTGGTTCATCTATTCGTTGAAGTGCCAAATATGAAACGTGTCGGAGCTGTCAGGACGTCAACAGAGATGCATTACATGAGAAAGGCAATGAGTACGGAATGGAAAAAGTGCAGCTGTCCCAAATACAAATCTGCATTGGAACTTTAGAAAAGAATATTACGATCAAATGCATCATCACGATATCCCTATGATAACGGAAATGATATTTGAGAAGCATCATGCGAATGTTTCATATTTGATGTTGATAATGACTCAATCATCGATCGTTATTCATTTCACATTGTTATCCCGAGCTATTGCCAAACCGACGTTTCTATTGTGTCAATCACCTTTGTATGCACACGGACGTCATGATTCGTCAGGAATATATCTCCGACCTTTCTTCCCATCTAAGAGAAGCCATTTTTGTTTTTCTTTAATAGACACTTTGACACTGTAAAGTTATTTAATATTGTAAACATTATGTTAAATATTGTATTGATTTTCCAATCAATCCAATATGAATTTTTTGAAATTGTATAAAAGATATAGTAAAAATAATTAATTATAAAACTTTTGAAAGAGTATTATGGATTTATATCCTCAGAATATGTCTGCACGCACACACAACTGTTTGTGTTACGCCTTCTTCTTGTAATGTAGACTTTCCAACTCATGGGGCATAAACTTTCTTCATTTTGTTGACGTTAAGTGTCAGTATGCTGTTTTGAAGTCCTTGCGGTGTTCAGAAGGCAACAATCTTCTTCTTTATGAAATAAAGCTCCACTGCTTGAGAATCTTAGTTAAGAAGACCGTGATAAAAAAGTTTCTTTTTATATTTACAACCTGGTTACGAAACATACTGTCTTAACCAAGTACGTACATAAATGTTTTGCATTTCTCCGTACGTATTAAATCAATAGTCTATAAATGATTTTTCAATTTTCCAAATCATTTCATGTGTGTTTTATATAAATATATATATATATATATGTATATTATATATAGTATATGTTATATATGTTATATATATGTTTTATATATATGTATATATATATGGAAAAGAACCACCGTCGTTATAACAGTAAATCATTGAATGCCTGCTACCACTAAGACAAATGTTTGAATGATGATGTTTATTGTCAATGGCATTGATAATTACATTTGCTTTAATGTCTTCCATAAGTACTTAGCATGAACTTAAAATTTCAAGTTGGAAACTATTTTGGAAATAGTGATATTCGAATAAAAATCATGCCATTGGATTATAATTATCAATATTTTTATATTATTATGTAACGTTCATGTAATTCATTAAAGAAAATGAAATATTTCACTTCGTCTTTGACTGGAGCCAACCTTTGCTTGAGATTGAATTAAACCAAAAACATAGTAATCAACCCGAAGGTCGGTTTAGTAGGTAGAGTTCACCCAGTACTAAGCCCGACGGCGTGTGAAATTCACACATCATACTTACTTACATACATACATACACTTACATATATATATATATATATATATATATATATATATGTAAGTATAAATTACATATTTTAATATGTTATATGATAAATATAAATATGAATAATTTTATTTTGTTGTAATTCAAAAGGTGGAACAGCGTAGAAATTAACGGTCGTACTCCTTGTAATAATGAAGAAAGCCATATTCCCATCTAGTCCTCATATATGTTTTATCATGCGTTTCCACCCTTCGATTTTTGCATTTTTTCGAATAGTAAATTTCAACCGTAGGGAGTCCCTTGAAATTTCGGACACGACTTAATCGTCCCATAGTTTCCCGCTCAGTTCAGGATCCCCCGCGGCGATTTTCCGCCCACGTCTCAGCTCGGGTCATGATGAATTGAGATACGACTGAAAACGAAAGAAATGCCTCGGTCGATGGTCTGCTCCTTTTTATGCTGTCGATGTCGAATGGGCGGGTCAGTGGCGTCAGAGAGCACCGAAATCGATGCATTGTAGGAACACATCGCCCGTATTCCCTCCTCCCTCCCCACTATACGCTCAAGCCCCGTCCCTCACCCGAACATTGCCTCTTACCTCCCCTTTCCCTCTTACCCTCCCCCAAAACGTTCGCCTCTCTCCCATCCCTTGTCTCAACAACCCTCCCTTGCTCCTTATCCTTTCGTCCGTCCGTCCCTTCTCGGGCCCAGCCACCCCGTTCGCCCCACTCCTTACGTTCATCCCCTTCGCCCCCTCTTCCTCCTCCTCATCCACCTTTCTATCTCTCTCTCTCGCCTCGTCCGCGGAATTCCCTTTCGTCCAGAGGTTTGCCCTCCCCACGGTCCGACGGTGCCTGCTGCTGCTGTTCCTGCTATTGCATGTGGCATGTTGCGGGGGATGTAGATGAGGGTGGAGGGGGGGAAATGGGGTGGAAGGGAAGGTGTGGTGCGGATAGGGAGACGAAGACGGGGCAGGCCAGAGGGGAGGGAAGTCGAGGAAGGGAAAAATGAAAAAGAGAATGGAATGACGTCGCGCCTTCGTCCTACCTCCCCCTTGTTCTTATTTCCATTCCCCCCTTTCGTCCCCTTCCTCGGTCCACCGTTTTTGACCCGCTCCTCTTCACTATCCCCCCCTCACTCCACTACTCGCCTACCGTACTCGCAATTCGAAAAGTTTTTCAAGATGGCATTCAATGTCTATCGCGATGCATAGGGTTGAAGGGAGTCTAAAGTGGATGACGCTAGCCAATTTTCGGTGGATTTCAAGATAAGAATTCTTCGTGTTCTTTTGTTGCTTGCTACGCGTAAGACCGTTTTGACCTCGGGGCCAGAAATATAAATACCCGTATTGTTCGCGAGTAGTAAAACGCTTCTAGCTTTCCGTGCTATCCACGAATTGGAGGTCCTTCCCTCCAGCAAGAACATAAGTTGTCCAGGTGGAATGAAACTTGGAAATGCTTGCTCGAGTGGATTTGCGGATGGAATGCGGTTGTTGTAGACTCTAGAGTGGACCGCATTTGCCTCTTTTTGCGGAGGGTTGGTTCATTTTTGATTCCCTTCCAGTGAAAATGCTTATTTATTCGACGCATTTGCGTTTCATTCATTTTTTCTCCTCCGTGCTATAAAGATTTCCCCGCATTTCCGTCCGCTGTGATTTTTCCTTCGCACTTTTTCCCTTATCTTCTTGCGGGAAGGAGGAGAGGAACTTAACAGAAGGAACTTTAGTAGTTTTCAATGGACACGCGTTTTAAATAGAATCTTTCTATGCTGCTTGAATGCGTTTTGAATTCCGTATAAACTCTCTACTTGAATTCTAGAAATAAAATGTTACCCCTAAGTCGTTAATTGATGAGCATAAGTTTTAAAAACGGGATTCACCCGTCAAGATTTTTTACGGTACTCGGGATGCATTCAGCGTGGAGTTTCTGGGAAATAATTTTGTAGCATAAAGAAGGTATAGTAAAATATCCCTGGAGTTTGGTTATGTTTAATTTTTAAGCCAGTACAATTAAAGTAAAATTATTTCAGCCGGAAAGAGTAATATGAACGAAACTTTAAATTTCACGTCTTTGTGAATTCGGAATTTTTCTTATATACTCGTACTCTATCCAATACCAATGTATAATTAGAATTAATATTTATACCAATATGCCGCCACCGAAAAGTAGATGATTTATATACAAGGTCTGTCTCAAAAGTAATAGGACTGAGTGGATTGAAAAATATTTATTTCTAGAAATGATACACTCCCTCAAAATCTTCAAATAACATCTTTGTGCTTTTTCACACACCGTTGCCAGCGGGTTTTCCACGCCTAGTACGCCTTTCTGGATGGCGGCGCACGGAATGCTGCGTCACGACCTGTTGTAACGCTTTCACTGAGTCACAGTGACATCCTGTCAGCCAGATTTGAGGCGGGGGAAGAGGAAGAAGTCTGGTTGGGAATTGCCTAAAATATTTACATCCTCACTCACATGGTCGAAAAGTTGGCCGATCCGCATGCGACTTTCCTTTTGTTCGTCTAAGAGGACTCGCAGCGCCAACTTTTCACACACCTTTCTCATGCCCATGTTTTCGATCACAAGGCGATACACATCATTTTTAGGGATGCCAAGTTCATCAAAAATCTCGCGAACACTTAATCTGCGATCCCTGTTCAACAAAACCTTCACTCTTGTAAGATTTTCGTCATATTTTGAGGTCGAAAGACGTTCTGAACGTTAGGTGTCTTCAACATCTTCTCTACCCTCCCGAAACAACTTGTACCACTCAAAAACACCCGATCTACCCATGGCTTATTCACCATAAGCTGCCTTGATCATGTCATGAGTCTCTCCCTGTTTTGCCCAGTGTTTCGCAAATTTGATGGCGTAGCGCTGTTCCAATAACCGGTTGATGACGGAGCGTAACGAAGTCACATGATAGAGGTTTCTTAAACAAACGATACGCGCATCGCAAAGGCTGGGAGCCAACTGCCACCGGCCTCCAGCCCTTCCTGAGAGTCCCCTCTATTGAAACCAGTCAGAGAAACCGCCGCTCGTCCATCTGTCTATCCGGGAAAAAAATGCATTATAACTTTTGAGACAGACCTTGCAGTATAACCTGCCTACCTCCTTTTAGATCGACTGATAAACACTGCTTTTAGCCGTATTTATACATTTTATTAATTAACTTAATTAAAAAAAGTAATCGCACACTATGGAAAATTACTCCTTTATATCAAGGACATCGTTCGCGGAACTCTTCGGCTTAAGTCTAAATGTCACCTTTAGGCCCCTTCCTCTTTTTGCTGATGCCAGTCCCTCCTGACCTCTCTCTCAAATGGGAAGCTGTGGGTTGTATATTACAATTACCTTCACAAGTATTCTTTCCACATGGAATATCAATAGGAAGCCGTTCATATTGACAAACGATCAAAATTTTCAAAAAAGAAAACTCCGTCACTCCGATGCACTAGCGTATAATTTCCGCTTTTCTTGTCAGTGCTTAACATAAGCATCAGTAAAACTTCAAATATTGTTGAAATATCCATTAGTTGTGCTAGAAGGATGGAACAAGGAATGATACGAAGTCTAGATTACTTCCAGTCTTACGAGTATTTCGAGGGAGAGTTCCCCGTTGTACTGCAGATTTCTGGTTGGAAGTTGTTTAATAATGCTTTATCCTGCATATCGCTTCATCAGTGCAAAATCGATGCTGCTTATGGAGGTTCTCTCATTTCCTTAAAAATATGGTTTCAAAGCGTTTTTTTCCGCAGAGCAGAATGAAAGCAACAAGGAATTGTATGTTAGGGCTTCGATTCTCTTTGACTCTTTGAGTCCTGATGTGAATACGCGTAGCAAAAATCCTCCATGCTTTTTGCTACGAGTATTTGTTTTTCGTTTGAATCTTCAGAAGGACAACTACCACGATCGCTGTGGCCCCATAGTGTGTTCCATTCCTTTGCAGGATAAAGAAATCGCTCTCGGTTCCAGCTTTAGGATCCCCGATATGCCCTTCTTGATCATGCTTTTCCTTATACTTCCACATTTTCCCAAATGCGGCATGGATTTCTTTCTGATTTTTCTTTTCCTCTCCCTCGCTGACCTTTCCTTTTGCTGTCAGAGACAATTCTGTCATCTGTGAGTTTTCAGATGTTTAAAATACCGAATCATATACAGTTGCCGTTAATAGTTTTTTTCGATATTATATTTGGTTTTTCTTTGCATAGGTTAGTATACATTTTTTTAGTTTTTACTACGTCATTTTTGCCTGGGAAGTGTTTTTCGATGTTATTTAGCTGAAGAAAAAAATTCCATAAGAATCTTTGAAATCGTTGTGAAAACCGGCGTGGTTAAACATGTGGTTACTTGGAATAACCATAATTTTTTTAAGCATTAGTGAGTGTTTTTAGCTACTCTATTTAATCACACATTACGCGGTATGGGCGCTAAGGGAATGTGAAAATGTTAAAACAATGGTTTCCATTACATTTTTCGATGGCCGGCCGCATCAATGTAAAATGGCTACCCACATAAATAGCATAAAGGCGACGCTAATCCATGATTTGAAGACAGTGGATGTGGCCTCAAGGTCAAAGATTATATTTGAAATGTTCAGACGGTGTGATAAAATTTAATTCACTTGCTCAATACTTTTTAAAGAGAGGGTATGCTTAATCATTGCATTATGCAGGGGGAATGCAATGAATAATGTAATCGTCCTTGGGAATATTTGTCTCCGATCAATGAAAAATTTTTCGTTCCCCCTCTAACCCCCCTTCCGTTTCCATCCCTACGCCAATGTCTCCCTCGCCCCTTTTATTCCTTCCCAGCATGCTCTCTCGTTCCCCCGACCCCACCCCCTCGCCGTTGCCCCACCTCCCGTTCCCTCTTCCATGCTCATCCCTTGTGGATTCCATTGCCTTTTAGGTATTCAGGAATTCCAGAAAATGGGGAGGTGGAGGGAAGTTTGCGCAGCCTCGAAGGAGGTCTATGGCACAAATGTGGGAGTGTGCATTTATATAAGTTTCGCTATATGTTACATTGCTCGAGTTCTGGGCGTTTGATGGTATCTTGATATTGAAAAAAAAGAGGCTGTATTATTATTCAAAGTACGATGAAAATCTTTCGACTTATTCCTTGCGTCACATCTAAGGAGATGGGCGTCAAGCTTTACTCATGGTATTTGCTTTAGCGGAATATTTTTCTTGACCACCAAAATTTTAATCGGGAAATGATTATCTTTGGACTATTTAGAACTACTTCCAATTTAATTCATGACCCCAATTTTATTCATTATCCCTCATCACAATTTTCGTTTGTTTGTTTCGCATTGAGAAATCATTGCCTTGATTTTTTTATGGCTGGGAAAGACAACCATTCACTTATGGTGTGAGATTGGGTTCATTTGAAATTTACTGTAAACTAATGGGGAAGTTTTCACAGGACTGGTAAAAGCTTGTTATACAGATACCTTATCCCCGAAGTACATGCCAGAAAGATGTGGAAGTACGACCAAGATCGGTACGACCGATGTTTTGAAAAGGGTGAGCCAAGAGAGGAAGTTACTGGAGGGAACTCCGAAAAAGGCAGAGAAGGTGGATGGAGGAAATATTAAAAGATAATGGCATGTTGAAGGCCGTGATAGTAGGGATAGAGTTGGAAATTCGAAGTAAAGGAAGGGAGAGTGAGGGCTTTTTAGACACTATGAAGGCTTGCAAGAGTTACGAAAAAATTAAGAAAGAGATAGGTAATTCCCAAGATGCTTAGATGTAAATAGTCATTAGGGACCAACCAAATCCTACTATAAAAGTAGGGAGAGTACCCTGATTGAGTGGAATTGCAGTAGTAGTATTTAGGGGAGGCGACCGACAGCTGAGGTTATTTGCGCCATATGGGATGGACAGGAAAGGATGAAGTGTGGAGAGAAACCCGGAGAAACCATTAGCCTGCTCGTTACGAAAGGCGCCAAGGGGCCCGCAGCTTAACGTCCCATCCGACGGACGGCGTACTCACTCAAAGTGCCCTCCATAAAGCACCTCAAGTAGGGATCGAGATACCACTGAAAAATATTCAACATCGCCGGGATTTGAACCCGGGCCCTCTGGGTGGGAAGCCAGTACGATAGCCAACTCAACATCTCAAACCCTTTGAGTGGAATTATTTAGTCATTTAGTCACATTATGAAATGTGGAGAACCAATTTAACGATATGCTATGTGCATTGGAATAAAAATCAAAATCGCGAAAATAATTTTCATATCGGTGTACTGATGCATTATAGCACCTATATTCAGGGCAGCACAATGCAACCTATGCATAGTTTGCTGACATATTTAAAATAATGAAAAACAATTAAAGCATTAGCAAGTAGGAACATACATTAGCTCATCACATCAAAGTCATGTTAAGGACAATGCTCCTGATCTCTCGATGACATCATTTAATAAATTACTCTTAGTAATTTTATGCATACGACAATTAATTTTTTCCTCTCATCATCACGTTAAATTAACTTATTAAGCGAATTCTGGGAACAAGACTGTCCTAATGCTCTTTTCAAAGTTTACCAGCTTTAACGAATTTCGGGGAAATGATAGGGATTTCCGGTCTGTGGTAATGCTGCGTCGGTTGCCATTGACGGGGACATCTTGAAATGTCAATGTTTTCAAGGCGGATATTCTGCTCCACTGAAGATATCAATAAGAACAAGAATCCGTATGTTTCATAAGATGTTTATAGAGGATTAGCTAAAAGATCAGTCAATCAGAAATATTTTATCCCACGTCTCGATCCCCTCCGGCTTCCAAGATTTTCCACTCACAGATGGAGGAATAGACTCACAGAAGATAACCAGTCGACCGTGTAAGCATGATGACAGGGTCAGCGTATTCGACAGATTGAAATTGCGATATGAAATCTCAATTCTTTTAGATATGCTGAGGGAAGCTGTTTCAAATGGAACATCACTTAATGTAGTCACGGTTTGACCAACTCATTGGTAGTATGTAAAAAGTTATGATGTTCTGATGATTTTCTATGCGTAATATTTCACTGATAAACAAATAAAACCACGTACACAGAAATCAACCCGAAGGTCGGTTTAGTATGTTATGGTAGAGTTCACCCAGTACTAAGCCCGACGGCTTGTGAATGTCAAACATCCGGGTAGGGGGGCCAGTTCCTTTCCCCGTGTCGATTATGATTTCCCAGGAAGATCTGGTAAAATCACATAGTTTGGGCGGAGCTGAGGGTGCTCAGAGAGACTTGCCTGAGAATCGAACTCCAGCTCTCCGGTCAGTAGTCCAACGCTACACCCCAGGACTACCGCGACTCACGTTTATCAAATATTGAACAAAAATATCCCACTTTACATTGCTCGAGCAACGTGTTTCCCTATTCCTTCTCTCGCATAAGTGGACAATGTATACCGGTTCAAATACAGGCTGTGGCCTGCGGATCAGGTTGTATAATGTTAAGGTGAAAGAATTTTCATCTGAGAAATAGCAACTGGTACCATGAAAGGAACCTCTTTCCTAAAGAAAGGTATTTAATTTCTTTGGGCTTCAAAATGAATGAGCTTTTCCTAAATTGATTCTATATTTCGCCTTGATGGCTATAATCAAAATGAGAATCTAATGTTAGACATTTAAAATGAAAAAAATGTACCAGACATACTCCCGGCACATCATAGTCTTATTTTGGTTAAAAAATAAAATAATAATTTGGTTATAAAATAGTAATTTATCTACATTTATTTAGAGTAATGAAGACAATTTTTGACAAAATAACGTTATAAAATCTTGTAACGATTATTTTAGTTTTTTCAATTAGCCTGCCGCATGAAGTAGGCTTTAGAAATTAAAAATAGTACACCTTATCCTTGACTTCTAAAGGAATTCCATCCAATAGAAACATCCATTTCCTTAAGCTATTTTGTTTTTCTTCCCCTTAAAGTTTCTTTCCCTCCTGCCGTCCGGAATGCATATACTCCTCCTTCCCCTTATTACTTACTTTTCCTTTTTCCTTTTACCACGGTCTTCAACATTCCGTTTCCCTCAATAGGCACCTTCTTCTTCTGTCTTCGAAATTCCCCCAGCAAACCCCTCCTCTCAACCTCCTCTTTCCCTGAACCTCATCTTATCCAACACATCTTCGTTTTTCCTTCTCCCTAGCCAGCTTATTTTCTCCGTCCATCACCATGCCCACATCCCAAAAGCCTCCAATCTACGCTTATCCTCTTACATCAAAAGGCTAAGTTTCTGAACCAAGGGACACTATTCTTTGTCTTTTCTTGCCATCTTACTTCGATTCCTGGTGATCAATTTCCTTCTACTTTAGAATGCTTCTTTTGTGATTGCAATTCTTCGACTAAATTCCTTCTCGTTTTTTTGCCAAAATATTGACCATATGTGTTAGTTTCACCAGTGTTTTGGTTGATCCCTTCCTGATAAGGTGTTTACATTAGTCTTTACTCTCATATAGAATCTTTTGTCCATTTTCTCTGTGAATTTATTTGCTTTTTTCATCGGCAATTTTTAAGCAAACTAATTCCAAATGAACTAATACACGAATCTTCTAGGCGATGATGTGCTCAGTTGGTTCAATAACATAACGCCACATTAAAATCGAAAATCAAATGTACGTAACCCGCGGAAATTCAAAATTCGATATACATTTTGAACAGACCTCGTACAGCGATAAAAATGTCAGCTGAAACTATTCAGCCTACGCTACTTCTGCGTAATTCGCTCGCGAAATTAGTTGTAGTAAAGCTGTCAACTTCAGGAGCAAATGGAGTTTCCTATGGTACATTTTTTTCCCGAAAAATGTACATCATTCACTATTAAATTCCCTCTCACCACTTTGCAAATTCGTCGAGACACAGAGAATTAATTAATTGCGCGTGATGAAAATTTAATGGTAAAATTGTTTTGTAATAGCAGTATATTTAAAAACTTGAACCTAGGCATGATTTTATGGATGAAAAGTTAAAACATATTTTAACTCAATCTGGCTACCTGATGCGGTACCCAACACATTATAGCGTGATTTAAATTAAGTTTTATTCGTTTAAAAAGCATGTAATTTTTCCAACACCTTCCTGCATTCTCTATTCTAGAAGTATTTTTCATGTTTTTCTATTGAAATACTTGTGCGTTCCATTTTTTATTATATTTATTGGCTCTCTGTACGTCGTAAAATACGAAGACTTCAATGGATCAGATATTGCCTTCTGGTTGCTATAAATCATTTCCGGGAAGTTTTGTCCTTAAAATTTATCATACCTTTTCAGTTTACACATCTCTGTGACCGGAGTAAAAAGGGAATGTTTCCCAGTGTGTGTTGATAAGGCAATGAGTTACTAATGTATCGAATTAAAAAAATTAAATTCTCCATTATATTTCTTATTTAATTGTCAATGTAACACGTAATATTTTATGCGATACCTCATACAAGAAAAATTTCATTTTTATTAACGGACCTTACAATATTTATAAAGCAATGATGTCCAAATATCTTTTCTATTTCCAGGAACGGAGCTTTTCAGCTACTATTCCGGGCGTGATAGAGCTAACATCTCTGATAATTTAATAACGATTTCAATTTCTCATAGATCACGAATAACTTTGACAACTAGTGTATATAACCAAAAATAGGTAGCATCTGACCTTTATAGTGACACTATTTATCGAAAACATGGTTGGTTAAGGTAAAAATACAATTTGAACACTTAACAGAGTGTAATAGTGTTATCATGAATGAAGTTTGCTGTATTCGCAAACTCATATCCTGAAGCATAAAGAATTATTCTTTGCATATAGGTAGAATTATATATTATTAACTCATTTTAATTAACTCTAATTGAATATCTATTTTTCTAGCGTATTAATTCAAGATGCATTCTCTGCAAGTTCCATGGAATAATAAAAAAATTAAGCTCTCGCTAGCCAAATAACCTGGCAACGTTATGCGTGTATGATGTCTCTTCTGTGGTTAGGGAATCTTTTTCATTTCCATTGAAATTATTGGCTGTTTATTGATACTGTAAATGTGTAGTACTATATATAAACACAGTAATCAACCCGAAGGTCGGTTTAGTAGGTGATGGTAGAGATCACCCAGTACTAAGCCCTATACGGCGTATAAAAATTCACACATCAGGGTAGGGGGGCCAATTCCTTTCCCTGTGCCGGTTATGGTTTCCCAGGAAGACCTGGTACCCAAAAAATCACATAGCTTGGGTGGAGCTGCAGGTACCCAGGTACCCGGGAATCGAACCCGGGACCCTCCGGTCAGCAGTCCAACGCTCTACCCACATGACTACCGCGACCCATATATATATGTATATATATATATATATATATATATATATATATATATATATATATATATACATGTATATATATATATAACTTGAAGAAGGCCTCTGAGAAGGCTGAAAACTCGAACAATTTACCGTGTGAGTGTCCTTTTAAATGTTGCTATTCTATTTGTGTTCTATTCTGCCGTCCCTTTATATATATGTCGTTTTTGATGCTCTTCAAGATTACATCTCGTTAATTCGAAAGCAGAGAGTAAGCTAATCCATTGTGTGGAGTTGGGATATGTTGTGGATATATCCCTTTATAATAGTCTAAATTGTTCATTGCTCTACCTATACCAGTTACAACAAAAAATTGCATTTTAAAGAGGTTTCTACCCAAAATCAGAGTTGTGATGGAAATAGGGTATATCACCAAAGGTTGATTTTCGCATCTTGAGTATATTTATTTCCTATTTATGAGTTAGAATACTGAATAATCCCCAAAATTGAACCCTGAGAACCTAGCTCGTAAACCAACCACATGCAAGACTTTTGTCACAAATATCGATACCTGCAAACGAGTATAGATAATGCATATATGAATGTAATGTTTTCTCCAAGCAGCGCTAGATGCTGTTAGCCAAGTGGTCCTGTAGTTCATTGGAAAATTTTGCTTTGATATAGTGTTGCTAGAACATATTTTAGGAATAAGAGATGGGTATGGCGTGTATGAATAGGAAAACTGAAAATAAAACATCCCACGCCCAACCGCTCTGATTCAGACTATCGAAACCGAACTCGCATGAAGCGGAAACAACAGTTGCTCGATGCCCGAAAATTTTTTTTATGTCGATCACGCGGAGGAAGAGGGTGCGAGGATGAGTCCGGGGTACATTGCGCTCACCGGGGAAAAAATCCAAAACACAGAGAGCATTTCCCTTCGCATGTTCCCCCTCTGTTTCCGCAACAGTCGTGTTGCGGCATACGTAAACACACACGCACGCTGCTCTGAAGCAAAATAACCCACCCTAGTTTCGCCTTTTTGTCCTTTTATTATTAACACTTTGCCCCCGACTGCACATCTACTACACATCGAATGCGGTTACTTGCCGCTTTCGGGACCAAAATGAGAAAATGTGGCGCGACAGAAATAATTTTTCGAGTTGGAAAACGTTGTACTTGATTTGCCAAAAGGGAGGGAACAAGTTTACCGTAATCATCGGGGATAATTACGTGGTTGCAGTGGTTCACGAATGAGTAGCAATGGCATTCTTTGTTCGTGGAAATAAGTTCAGATGAGTTGATATCGAGTGTGGAGTAAAAGATTTCAAGGCATCATGCGTTCATTTTTCTCGATTATAAAGTTGTATAAATTTAAATTATATTTTTTTCCCTCTGGAACCCAGTCTAGATCCATGAAAGCATAACGAGTTACATGCACTATAAAAATTTTAGTCTACTGAATAATTAGATGTTTTTAGCCTGAATTTTACGATTTTCTTGGTAATAATGTAATAATGAGCATTTATTGCTAATTAAAGCAGAATTTCGTCAATATTTTTTTGGACTTTTAAAAATCTCGTTGAATTCTAACAGCAATCGCTATAAATACTTTAAAGTAATGAGTAGAATAAAAAAGAATTATACTCAGTAATAGGAATAGTGTGCTGACAAACAAGGTGAGGGATATCTTGTTCTTAATGTTTTTAGTATACACATTTAATGACTTTTTTTTCTTTTATTCATAAAACGTCCATTAACCTAATTAAATAAAGGAAAAGCCGCATGGAGAATTTTTTCTATTTGTTTTCATAATTTCAGATATTCCTCTGCACTACTTCATGGCGCGCTATTTCAGTGTATTCTAGCACACTTATAAAAGAAGAATGCTGATTTTGCAGCCACTCCAAATTAAATTGCTTTGCTGGTTTTTCCTATTTTACTCTACGTTGATATCACGTTTTTCAAGCGCACAAGAGGCCGAGAATTATTTAATTAAGCTGCGGTAAGAGTAGGAACGTATTGGTTAACGGTTTAATTTAAACAGGCTGTCAAAGACAGTTTAATTCCTCTCATGTATCTAGCAAACTTTTTTTTCGAAGGAGTTTGTCAATGAGGCATTAGTAAATGTGAAAGATATTTGACAGAGAGAAGGTTTTTGAGCATCAATATAAAATTTGACGCATAGCCAGCATTTTCATTTATAAATAATTTCCTTCACAAAATTTATTCAGCAAATCGATTAATAGTCGAACTATGCTTATTAAAGACTATTTTGACGAAATAATTGGGTGAATTTATGAGAATTGGACAAACTTTAGGTGATTGATTGTTTAAACTAGTCACACATCGGTGATATGTGTACGTAACATTTTCAAGAGTATGGTATAATTCTTTGAATAATTTGATCCAGGAACGAGGAAACATTAAATCACTATAGGAAACGTAGTGTGTGAGATGATTTTTATTCTTCAGGTAGATGTCCCATTGCAACTTTCTTTGAACTCCCTTTTATTTTTCCTTAAACACACCAAAAGTAAATTGAATTCAGTTCGGTTTTTAGAAAATAACGCCAAGTTACCTTAAAGATTCAAATATATTTTTGAAAAATTAACCAGTCATAATCTGTTCCTGTTATGCAAATTCCATAAAGATACGCCTGAGACAACAAAAAATAATCTGTTCCGTTCCTACTATCAGAGGAATTCAGGGAAAAATGTGTACGTTTACTGGCACAATTATTATTACTATCGGTATTTTACCATTCAAGAGGGTTTTGAATGGACACAGACTAAACAACGACACATTCCTTCGCCTCTTCAAACAAGAAAAAAACAGATACACAGAAATATAATAACCCCTTACTCAATTTCAAATGCTTCCTATCTTCGTTTGGATGGAAGTTCAATGGCCATGCTTCCCCACTATACAAAACCACGCTCCTCATCCATGTTTTAACTGAACTTAACTTTTCTTAGCATCCTTACTCAGCATCCCCTGCCAGCAATTTCCTCCTCCTTGCCCTTACTTCCTTTATTGTTTTTGTCCAAAACACAGCTGAGATACGTGTACTGTTCCCCTTATTCTTATTTGAACGTTTAAACCTGCCTTCTTCTATCTCGAAAATCTCATAACTTTTGTCTTGTTTACGCTGGATGTATTTCACTCCCCTGTGTTGATATAATCATTCAGGTAGCTGCACCATGACTGCATTCATATTTATCATACACATGCATCTCCATTCATTTAGATCTCGGTGCACTCAAGTAATCAACAGCTAACTGAATGAGCGCTCTGACAAATACCAAACAGAGTGCTTGAGTTTACGCTATTTAAAACCCTATCATATGCACCGCTAATTTTTCCCGTTAGGTGTTTCATGCCAAGTAGTTCGATGGACGTCGTCATTGTCGGAAAGCATTGATGTTTTGCGCAAAGTCTGCGCTAATGTTTTGCCAGGCGTGACTTTTTTCTTAAAACCGGGCTTAGGTCCATGATCATCCTCGCGATCCGTTTGGCTCCGGGTGTGGCGCAACGGGCAAAGGGAGTAGAGTACCAAGCCGGCCTTGAGCCTCTTCTGAAAGGATTCTACGCGATGATTTGCATGTCTTCGACGACACACGAGAGGAAGCAGTCTCCTAAGGACCTTGAAGTTTTTTTTTTATTTTGCCAGGTGAATCGATCTCCGACCGCTTCCAAGTGCCAGGGTGACGCGCTGCTTGGCGCCATTCTCTGCTTCTCATTGTTAAGGCCCGTGAAAGGCAAAGTGCAGGGAGCGAGCGGTTTTTTTCGCTTGACATACTTGCGCACCCCCTTCGGCCTAACCTGGAATCGGCATTTGCCCGAGATAAAAATAGTATGTTTGAGTACAAGCTTGCGGGTGTAAATATAGTTATAACATGGGTTCTCGCATTTTACAAGCTCCTTTTTAAAAACCACCAAGAATGACACTCGTTATAAAATACGATGAAACCTTTTTATTTAACCCGTAAACCTAATAATAGGCATATTTTGACGCTCTTTCCCGCGATATTGACATGAAGTCACATTTATCAATGAGTTTATTTTATTTTTCAACGCATGTTTTAATAAAGATTTAGAATTTTTTGCCAGAAAAAGAGAGGTAAACATTTTTTTTGGTGCTTTACAAATATTGTGAAATGGGAGTTTTTTCATTGATATTTCTGATCTTTCAACAAATTGAAAAATATCTTCTGACCTCTGTTATTGGAGAAATGTATTTGTTCTGCAGTTGTTCAAGCGATTGTTTTCCTCAAAAGGAGGTTTTTGAATTCATACCGCAGCATAACGTCGCTATACTTGCTGAATTATTTGGAGATCGTTCAGCCGTTGTCGCTCCTATTATGACCTTTCATTCATACTGTTAAATTTCATTGTGGAGGAAAAATGGTTTCTAAATCAAAAGTTATTTCCCTCGCAAAATGTGTACGCTGGGGAGAATTGACCAATTTTTGGCGGGTGCTTTGAGAAATGAGGCATAATAACGAATTGAAAATTAAGTCTTCGTTGTATTAAGATGAACTCCTAAGTAGGCTCTTTTCAATAGGATCTCTTTTAGTAATCGAAATTTACGGTGTATTTCAGTTTACTAAAACATTACACCAAAGCACTTGATGATGGTTGGTCAGTCAGATGAAATCAGTGGTTAATTTTAAGCCGAGATGAAATTGCTGTTTTCAAAAATTGAGGCAAATAAATTAATCAAGCTAAGGTTATGTCGTATATGATTTTAAAGACCGGCTTTGTGACTTTTCAGTGTCTGTCGAGTTTAAAGAAAATAGTTTCTTTTGTTTAAAGAAAATTCCACATTTATCTGAAGAAATTTTAATTCCTCATTTTTTACACAGAAAAAAATATAGAAAGGCTTAATTATTTATTGTTTCCTCCGCAGTGAATGAGTCGCATTGCTACGTCGAATCTTCCAATTTAGAAGGCTGAGGAAATAAACTATGCTGTGCAATTGCTCTGCCGTATAATTAAATTTCGAAAATGTGCATGCACGCGTATCATCTTTCTCATTACAGAAAATAGGAAAAATACCTATCGGGGGATCTACTTTAAAGATTCCAACATTTCACGATTCTAATTTGATATATATATATATATATATATATATATATATATATATATATATATATATATATATATATATATATATATATATATATATATATATATATATATATTTATTTATTTATTTATATATATTTATTTATTTATATATATTTATTTATTTATATATATATATATATATATATACCAGAACTTCCACATCTCTGTATTATTGGAATAGAGGGAGAAATATTTGACTTGCCACTTAATGGTGGAAAGTAGAGCATATTAGCTTTCATGATTCCATAGGTAAAGTAATTAATTTATCACATTAACACTAGTACTATTGCCAGAAAAATAAAATTGTGCGGACTGTTCACAGCTGAAACATATTTTCTCCAAACATCGAACCTAGCTGCGGCTAATCTCTCCCCATTTGATGTTGATGAAGCGTTTTATCTTTTCCCATCTGCGGTTTTCTGGGAATTCAATCAATATTTTTCCCCACATAGTTTTTTTTACCACGTGAGGCAGGGCATTTAAATCTAAGTATTGGTCTACACATAAAATAAATTTTTACCTTACATCAGGCATTGAAACACGCTCCTAGGAGGTCGGTAAAACGTGATTAACATTTTTCCCTCTGACATGAAAATGGATGCGACATTTATGGTCGCGTGAGCCAACAGCTCTCGTCGACAATCGTTGGATAACATGCTCCATAAATACTCGCATTGGACAGCGAGAAAATAATTTTAGCAGTCGTAATCACATTTCACCTCTATTCCAGTCGCAGATACATCACGTGACAACTGCAATTGGAAATTCATACTCGCCGTAATGCTTTGAGACTTTTAAATGATAAATCGATATCACACGATTCTATCGCATTAAACACTGTCATATTATCACCATCAATTTCATCTCATGATGTGTTAATTTTTTAAACTTGGCATGAAAATAACGAAAAAATATTAACAGTTATTTCATATTTTAAAAAATATCCTAATAAAAGTGTCCTCATTGCATATAGTTGCTGTTTACATATTCTGCCGACGTTGTGAGGGTGTATTTCGAAAATTAATTATTCATTCGCAAGATAAACTCAAATTACGTAGGTCGCTATCCTATTATGTCCTGTTTGAGATGGATCAAGTGTCTCTTGCCTTGGGTTATTTGCGTAACCGCTAATTTCCGAATGATCACATTTTGTGATAATAATTTAAAAGCTCATCTTCCTATAAACAATTTAATTTTAGGAAAATTTAGTGTTGTTTGAACGTTTTGACTCTCATCTCTCTGTAATTTTACTTTCATATTTTATTCTAATGCATTTTTTTCAAACTATAACTTTTATGCCTTGTTAAAAGGTCAGCCATGAGATAAAAAAATTTGCTTTAATTGAATATCATTTTTTATTCTTAGAAACATTTTCCGAATTCGTTTATTGCATCATTCCATAACTTTCAGCATGATATACTTGGTACTTATTTGTCTATAGATTAATACAATGCTCATTTCAGCTAACCCCATCCTGGACAAAATTCGAAAAATTTACCTTCGTCATAGTATCCATTCCTTGTGATAGGAAGTGCAACGATACTTCCTTATTTTCATATGAAATATTTGAAGATGAAATAAATTCCAGGAATTACTTGGTGTAATCTCGGCATTAGGAAAACATTGAACTTTGTGAAAATTCTGCCTAAAATAGTTCATCGACTATATGCAGCTATAAATTTTCCAATTCTCGCTCCTTGCATGCTTCTCATTCAAATCTGCAGAGTTCAGTCCTCCTCTGCCCATTTCTCTCTCAGCGTTGTCCTGTCATCTTTTCCTTGGCCGCCCACTCTTTTTCCTAACTGCAGGCTGCCAGTTTTAAGTCTTCAGGGGCGTTCTGCAATCATTCGTTAGCATACTATTTTAGTTGTTTATCATCTATTGCATCTATTATTGTGTACCTCGCTGCGGTTTTTCGTTTCATTTCTCTATGAGCTAGTAGAATTAATCCATAGCATTTCTGCCTGATGTCTTCATGACATGCCATTTCTTATTACCCACGCCTCGGACCTGTACGTCATTGCTGTTTCTGTCATTGTTTTGCATACATTTTTCTTTGTTATCTCCGTCAAACTTGAGTTCAAAAGAATTTGCTGCAGTGATTTGATAACGAATTTTCTTTCTCTCTGTCTCGTTCTTTGTGTCCTTGTTATCCTTTCCGTCTTATCTATTTCTTTTCGTTTTACAACTGTATCAATTCTCTCATTTGCACGACATATTCAGAAGCCATATTCGCAAGACTGCGGTAAGATTCCATTCGGCCAATAAACGAGGAAGAGGCTTGAGTCGAGGCAAATGTGATTTTTCGTTCGAATTTTTTAAAACAGCCGCTTAACAGACACTGTACATTAGGCAGACCGGTAGAAATATCGATAAACTCACTCGGGAGCATCTCGGATGTTTAAAAAACTCGAGCTTTCGTTTTGCATTCCATCAAGCACCAACGATAGCAACGACAAAAGCAATGTCGTACCCGAAGTTTTAAATGCAATGGTTTGAGATGGACGCACTTGAACAGATGGAGATCATCGGTCAGATCAGATAAGATCATCGGTGGACGCAGGTGCAGATCTATGCGACGGTCTAATATTTCCCCACAACTCCCCATTACTCTCACTCCAACCGACCCTGAAAACGCAAAAACACGCCCTCCCTCCTCATCCCCTTCCCCTTTCCACCAACTCTCTCTTAACACTACAATGACTACCAGCCATCCCTGTTACATCGTTTCACACAGGGACACATTTTGTGCGAGTGCGCGCGGGCGCACCCCATTCTTTGTACCTGATAATGCCATATGACTGTGCAACGCGTCGTACTATATTGTAAAATTCTGTGGAAAAGTACGTTGCTCCGTGTGATATTATTGAAAGTATTAAGTATTATATTCACTACAAAAAAGAAAACTTCGGTTTTACGAGTCCTAAAAAATAATTTACAATCCCTACTTCATGACGAAAATTGGTGGTTATAACATAGTTTTTTTTAACTGCTCCAATTATTTGAATTTTTTTGAAGTACTATTTATCATTACCCGCCAAAAAAACCGGATGAATCTAACGTGAAAACGCCGGTCGTATTACGAGCGACTAAACAACTAAGTGGTCCTAAACGATGAATTAAAATATGTGCATTTAGAATGGGAACAGATTTCGCGAAAAAGATTTTGTTGGGGTTGCCTTTTAGTGGAGGAGAATTTTACTTTTGACAAATTTTGCCCGTTCAATAAGCCATTTCATTCCACGAAATTTATCTTCCGGCCAAGGGTTTCCCAGGGAAAACTGTCATAACTTAGAGGGAGTGGGGGGCTTCGCGAAGAGTAATAGGCTGAGAGCCCGCGGTGTAGACTTTAGGATACAGAATATTCCCTGAAAAGGGAAAAGACGACAGAGGGTAAGGGTCCGGTCTTCCTTTCCCTCACGTATGCCACGGTCAAATAGACGGTGAGCTTCCCCGCGTTATCTTCCTTGACCCCAGCGCCGGTACGAGGCGTCGTGGCACTGACGCCTCTTAAAGGATTTCCACGGAGGCGAAATGAGGCGACCCGTTGAAGCTATCGTATTTTTCTTACTTTTGAAAAGTTACTCACTCTCGATGATTTCCGTCCGGTATGGCACTGCAAGAAATGGCAGATGCCTCCTCTTAGATATCAGAAAATCGGGACCGGGCTACATGGAAATGTAGCCCGGTCCCGATTTAAAGAGGTTCGGAACTCTCAAGCAGTCATTCAGTTACTGCACCGAACTGATAGAGGAGGGGCGGAGTGAGACGATCCATTAACATGAATTGGGAATCCGAGTGAGTCACATGACGCATCTCTCGGGAGTAATTAAAGGCTTTCTTTCTTCCCATAAGAATATTGCAACCCATTTCCCGGCGATATGATAACCTTTCCCCTTCGTATTCTCGATCATTTTCGGATTGAAATAACGCCATGGACAAGTCTTTGAATAAATGACTAATTTGACTAACTAATGGCTGTCTGGGGCGGGCGATTTCTCTGTTCTTGAATATGTAATTCGAACACAAAATACAGATGGACGTAATAATTAATCACACTTCGCGATGAGATTTCCAAAATTAAAAAAAACCTCGGAATGGGAGGGATCTGCTCCGTCTGAGACGCAATTCATTTGCCGTGAATGGCTTGGTTGAGGTGGTGGAATAGAAGTACCATTTATCGGTGACCTTATTTTAATAGTCGGAAATTCTCATTCAAATGAATACTTAGTTAAAATTCTCAAGAATTCAATTACAGTGGCAATGGTATAGGAAATCTTCCAATGTTTTCGCATGACTATGGATTTTAACTTGATGCAATGTGCCAACTTTGAGCGTTATCGTCATTTCTTTCATCTCCATTATAACTGATGACATGGAGTACTTCTAAAAACAGTCAATGTTGACAACATTTCATGAAATTGCTGTATTAATAAAATGGGAATTGAATACCAATGTTATGAAAAGTGCCCATTATGTTTTTCTGTACAATAAAAGCTTGTAAGAATGCACTGGGCATGAGCATTATCAATTCTGCTTTCGTCAAAATTTGTATTAACAGAATTTATGCATGTAAATTTCATTGGAAATGACTGACGAAGTATAACTTTTGCTACCCTTAAGGAATATTTCAAGCTAAGTTCTCTCTAATGAGGCCAACCGTGTATGTCTTGCGTTCAAATAGCCTTCCCTTGCCCATTGAAAACTCTCGAGACGGAATTTAGCTAGGTATGGAATGGAAAAACCAACCTGCATTAAAATTAAAGACTTCTTTATCTTAGATATCCCGCACGATTGCACCAAAATCCCTATGTCTCGAAGTTTATTTTAGTGCTTTAGTCCTGCCTCAATTTTCAAGTCTTCCGATGTAACCTGAACTATATATGTGAGAGGAGATGGCCGCCGGAATTCCTGTTATTATAGAACCGTGGGACGAAATTTACTCCTCTTTCGAATCAATTCATTCGGATTACACTCCCACTCTCCCGCGGCATGGAATTGAAAACGTGGACCGGGAAGTGGTGGAAGCGGAAAGCCGGGGGTTAAAAATCTCCTGGAATACTAATTTCGTCCATAATTCGAGTGCATATTACGGAGAGCGATGCGTCTTTGTACGGTGACTGAGGGAGGGAGGAGGTGGAGGAGGAAGAGGACAAACTCGTTTAAGCAGTCGTCTCTGCGAGAGGACGGACGGAGAGGAGATGGTATCACAAAATACTTCAAATTTTCTCGAGAAGGGAGGGAATGAGAGAGAGAGAGAGAGCGGACGAATGAGACAAGAGGCGGCAAAGGCTCGGAATCTTCATTTCTCGCCCAGGAGAGTGAATGGGAGGGGGAGAGGGTGGTTGGGGAAGGGATGGAGAGAAAGGGTGGTGGAAATAGGAGCCATTTAATTGCTCGGAAAAGTCGGGAATTTGCGCAATGATGGATGACGGGCACTTCATTGCCAGGGTAAAGACTCCCTCCCATACTCTCGAACGGCTCCTAATAAAAGCACGGAAAAGTACGAGGGGATCGCTCGCGCGGAGAGGGCGCGCGTGCATGTGGGCGCTCACCCTCTCCTGGGCGGTTGGTCTTGCATGTGGGAGAGACTGCCGCAAGTGTGGAATGGGTCTGGGGAGGAGGAAGGGACATGAGAGCAATGCCGTTTTGAGTAATGGTCGAACCTCCACGGATGCAAGGCGGAAGGAAGGAATTCGATTTGGTTTCTGCGGTGATACATTTGACAAGGCTCTCTCGCGAAATGAGAGAGGGAGTGTTCGGTGGAGAAAAGAGGAGGGCGTTTAAGGGTAAGGAAGGCAAATGCGCGTGGTGGGTGGGACGATGTTGGTGGTGGTGCACGGAGGAGGCGGCGATGCTAACTGGTAAGAGGGAATGTGTTTGGGGAAAGGGCGTGGGAAAGGGACTGTGGGCTGGGGAGGGGGTGATAGTGGTGTCGGGTAGCAGGTGCGCGTATCAAATTCCTGCGACGGAGTAATGAGGAGAGAGCGCGTATGCGTGTGTCTGTGTCGGTTTAAATCAGGGGTTTGGCAAAAGCAAGAGGGTCCTTTTCCTTTTCCTTGAGGTTGGAATCATTTTGGGCATCTCGGGTACCTTGCAAACAGGGTCCTTTCCCCCTTGCGGAAGGGTAAAGGGAAGGCGGGGATGTGGGTACAGGAGGGGGGGGGGGAAATGGGGAAGTGAAAGAGCGGGGGGGATGAGGAAAAACCAGGTAAGCTGAGATGAACGTTTTAAAGGGAAGCCGGGAAGCGGAAGGGCTTGGGTGTGGGGGCGAGAGGAAGGAGTGAGGGACAAGGCGGAAGGGATGGCGGTGGCCCATCCTTTCTAGGAAGTGGGGGGAAGTAGAGAAGCGACCTCCCGAGTCCTGCGGAAATGCTTCTCCTCCACATTCAGACTTTTTTCCCCTCCCTTCTAATACTCGGTTATTTATTTCTTTTTGTGTCGAATGAGATAAACCCCCTAGACGGGCTTTTCGCTTTGTTAAGTTATCAAACGGATGACTTGTAAGCTCCTGAAAATCTGAAAAAAAAGTCATGCATTCTAATCTTGCGAAAGGAAAAGGTTGCGAGGAAAAGTGAGGAAAAAACGGGGTCGTTTTAATCGTGTGGCATTAATGACAATTTCCGCCGTGAAAACCTTACCATGCATGCGAATGTACCACTACTGAATATGTTTCTCACGTGTATTTCGAAATTTGGCCACAGGAAGTGATAAATTCATTCTTCGCCTCCAGCACGTTATCAGTTTCTCTGGAATAAAGAGATTACATTGAAGTGTTACTCTTTTTTTTAGGTTTTTCTCTATTAATATTGTAATTATGTAGATAGCGCCAAGTGCGAAGTCCTCGGTGGAACAAACCACTCTTATTTCATTTGAAGCTCTGTAACCCAACAAATGCAAATTAACCCTCTTTTGATTCATGTTGACGTTAATATATTATCATTTTGATGAGTTCCAGTTTGCTTTAGGCGTCCCGTAATGACCTTCGACCTTATTTACCCCATGAAATCACAAATGTAAGAGTGACGCTACACTCGCAATGTGGTCAACTACTCTTGATGTCGATTTTAAATTCTGTTGCAAGCGCGTGTATGTGATATCTTCCCTTAGCATCTACCTGGTACACTCATAGTTTCCGTTAGGATGTGTGGTAGGGGTTGATTACACACCAGGCATAAGCGTCAAATATTTAATTTGTCTAAATTTGTAGTCGCAATATTTATGTGAAATAATTCAAATAATTTAGATGTTGACAACCTGACATGCTAGCAAAAGACTAAGACATGTACAACAATGAACTGAGGTAACATGAAATAATAATATATTCCTCGATTTAATTATTGCTTACAGTTTATTTGAAAAATAATTTTAATCATCTTCCCTGAGTGCGTTTCAAATTAATTTTGCCAATGAAAGGATATATTTCTATAACCGTTTTGAAGGTTAGTTTACGTAGGCTGGAGCAGGCGAGTTTGAAAGATCACTTTGTTTTCAACAGCAATAGTCAACCTTTACAAACAGCAAATAAACATGATCTTTTTCCTAAACCTGTCCGTCGGAACGTTTTAACACGACCGTTCGAAAGGAACCTTGGATAATAATGCCACGATTCTTTGTCTATTCATGTCTTTATCTTGTATTGTAGAGTATTGAATTGGTGATTTACATATATTTTTTATGAATACGTGAGTGAATGAATTCTACTCTTTTTTAATTTGAATATAACACTACAATATGGGCTTTATCTTTCAAGTGGTTTATGCATCGATGAGATTGGTACGTATGAATAAAAATAGCGACGCATAAATGAAATATGGCGGAGGGTGATGAGAAGGATATTGATTTTGGGTTGCGTTTTGAGTGATTACGACTCACCTGCCGTGCAGCACCCAATTAACCCTGGATTAGTGATTGTACACAGTGCAAAATTTGAGTTCATCGAAAACTACTGGAGATTACTTCTAACAGTTTTCCTGCCATAGCCAACGGGTAATCGGTGCTCACAACAGAAAACTTCTCCCCATAAGAGCGTTGCGTGTACGTTTAGTTTACGTATACGAGATTAATATTTGCCCTACCGACGTTTAGAAATCAATCTCATTTATTTTTTACGATGAATCCCCGTGTCAATCTGATCTTTTCTTTTCACCAGCGAAATTATGAGAGTTATTAATGGGAAAATATGATAAATGAATGTGGGTTATGAGGCAAACACCTATTATTTTGCAATTTCTCACCACCTAGCAGTTAATTCTCTTACATTTTTTTCTTTTTACCATTTTGTGGCTGCAGCAAGTTTGAATTGGATTTTATGAGGGAAGGGGCGAAGGTACGCATAAGTCACTTCCAGCGGAAGTTGGCACGTGTTTGCATATTTAGCCCCTTTACATATAAAAATGATTAATCCAGGTAATTTGAAATAATAGTGTTTGAGGTGATTAACTCATATCTCTGATTCATTAGGGACAAGTGATTGGTGAAAGAAGCGACATGCTCTCTATAGAATCAGTATTTAGAGTGCTTTCGCGTCTTTTCCTGAACATCATTGCGTGTAAAATTATCTTGAGAAATTATTCAAAAGAGCTGTGTTCTTGAAGGTTGCTCTCTAACCCAAAATAATTTATAATATTATATGTTGCCATCATAATATATGTCATCTGCATGCAACAGAAATATATAATTCAAAATAACCTACTGATTTATCTCTTCGTTATATATAATCAGTATGCATGCTGTAATTTAGTATAGAAATTTCCAACCTGTCTCAGGTGGATAGAAAGCCCACAAATCATTATGATATCTTATCACCATGATTATCCAGCACGATCCATGATCACATCAGGTTGCAGACCCGTGGTTACAATATAGTTTTGGTTTATATTTCTTTACCATCTCAATTTTGAAGGGGTCATGATTATTGTTTAATATTCAGCAAAATTTGCTTTGCTTTTCCAAATTTGTTGCCATTAATTAAATCCGACCGATTCCAAATGATTTTGAGGAGAACAATAAGGCATTATAAAACAGTTCATTGGGCCCTTACCGGGTATTTAAGTTATTGTACATAATCTACCTGTAGAGTTTGGTTTTGAATTGACATAGCATAAAAGATTGTACCGCAGTACATTAGTTTACCTCTTCTAACCGAAAAAAACACTCTGAAGTCGGGCACTACATTAAGCCCCTCTTCAATTCCGGATACTTCTCCCCTCCCTTAATTCCTTGTGATATTCTGTTCCTCCCCTTCCTCATTTGCCCTTGTTCTCCCTATATCACTGTCTTCAGCATCCCAGTCCCAATCATAACGCTCTAAATCCGTGTTCCCTGCCTCCTTTGGATTCCTCCAAACAATCCTCTCTACTTCCTCACGATGCCTAGCACTTCCTCGTTTTTATCCTCTCCGTCCACTTAACCTTTTCTATACTTCCCAACTGGCACATTTCAAGTCTTCAATCTACGCTTATCATCCTTCTTAGCTACCACGCTTCCGCGCTCTACCAAACTAAGCTCCAGAATAATGTTTTGTTGGGCCTTTTCTTAAAATTCTTACCCAACGTCCCTGACATTGATTCCCTACTCCTCGTGATCGCTCCTTTGCCTGACGTGCTCCTATTCATATGTCCCTATTACTTCCACCGTTTTGTTCCTAAACGCTCACAAGAAAAGTACGAGGAAACTGTTCCACCTGCTAGAGATTATGGACTCCTACTTTAATATTTTACTATGCCTTCTTTAATTTTATCCATATATATATATATATATATATATATATATATATATATATATATATATATATATATATATAGATATAATTATACATATATATATAATTATACATATATATATAATTATATATACATATATATAATGATAATAAGTAATAACTTTAATATTTAACTTCGCCTTTCTAAGGTATTTAAGTATTATAAAATAAAACTCTTCTCTATTTAAAAGTTATGACGTATTTCATCGAGATTGATTGCTAAAATGTTTCTTCAAATTAAATATGAAAGCCCATAACTATGTATGTATCTGTAGCTTCAAAGAAGTGTAAAATTAGTAAACCAGAATGAGAATTAAGCACCATTCCAAGGCAGCAAAAAAATCGGCCTAACTTAATCACCCTTTTTTCGTTACTTATGAAATTTTTCGGAGAGAAATATCTCACTATGTGGTAACATAGCAGTACCATTTGAGAAATACCTGCACACACATTTGTACCATACCTATTCCCTGTCTTACGCCGCCCAAATTTGATGGGTGAGTCAGCGAACTTATGTGTAGTGACAAGAATTTCCTGAAAACTAATCCTCTCTACTATCGTGAAACTGGCAGTCTCCTTCCTTTTATATAATTTTGCGTGATATTCATATTAATGCAAAAATGGCATACTATCTAATTAAATATGAGCATTAAATGCTCCTGAATTTTAAGAAGATAAGTTTTTTGTGTTAAAGAAGTTTGTAACACGTTATCACTTAGTCCTTGAACTAGAATAAGATATAAAATCCTGGGGTGAAAAGAAAAGATATCGGAGCAAGAGACCTGGAAATGAAGCTCTCAAATTCACCTGAAATTTTGATGACTAATGATTTTTGTTATGAGATTACATTATATTTGTATTGTACTCCAAGGGACTTTATGAATTCAACAAAAATCGGATTTAAAGCGTAGCTGCAAGGACAAATTCGTTAGTCTAGAACGACAGTCTGGTTTCAACAAGACCGGAAAATTTCTTATTTTTTTTCTGTGTTTTCAAAACGAGTTCATTTTCTCCAAGTCGTCCAACTGTTGTTAACACTCCCTCACAGAAGCATAAATGATTCCGGCCCTCTCCCGTGCGAGTCTTTTCCTTCTCACTGCACGATGAATGAGCAATAAAGAGGATGTATCAGAGCTTCGCCTTTTATCTTCACTTCATCTCCTCCCCTTCTCCCCACCTTGCAAGTCTTTTGCAGATGTTCTGACCTTTGACCTACCCTCGGCCCCCCTCTCTTTTGCTTAATATTTGACGCAATCCCAGCGCGCGCAAAAACCCTCCACCGTACAGTTGCCACCCCTCTCAGCCTCCCTCCCCAACGTCCGTCTGCTTGGAGTCTTCAGACTGCAGCAGTCAACTCAAGCGGCCAGAGGGTGAGATCCTTCCCGGGGAAGTAGGGATGGGATCCAGGTGAGACGACGTGGACGGTTTTCTGCCTTCCCTCCTTGCCCCTCTTCTCCCTCTTCCCACACCCGGGTTGGAAGACGGACGCGGCACGCAAAACGGTTCAATGATTCATCCCCGCGTCTCAGCGTCACTCGAACAGTCAAAGAACTTTACGTATGTATCCGTTTCAAAGTGAAACGATTATCATGGCAAACTGCTAGGTGCGTGCCACGTCCGAAAGGGCCCGGGCAGACAAGTGAGGAGGTCTCAAAGCGAGACGTCTACGCGCCTAGGGCGACGGAAGATCCGTCGACTGTTTCCTGAAAGCATATATTCCGTTGGATAGTTAATGGGGGTACTCTGAAGAACGCATCAATCTTCACCATTATCCTATGATCTCTTGAGACTTTGAAACAGCGAATATTGGAAAAGAAACACGAAACGTTGACAAAAAACATTTCTTACTCTGATTTGGTTTTTTTGTTACAATATCAAAGTGCAACGGAGTTTTTGATGGCTTATTTTGTTAAGTTAATGGCCCGGGTAACATGACGGCCGCAGGTAAAAACATTAAATCGTTCAGCATATTTTTGCCGGTATTGGAGTAATATAAGTGGAATGAAAATGATATTTTTTTTCATATTCAGCCTCTCTGTATGGTAACTATGGGTCGTTACGGCTTGCCTGTCAGCGCTTCTTGTGTCGTGTGATAGTACCTGCACAATTGTAGTGATCTTTTTTTCGATGAGGTTCAGATGGGGGTGCTCCGACGAATTACAGTTTAATCAAAAAAATATGCTCACCATTTATCCGTACTCTCCTATTGCTTTAATCTCAAATATTACTTCAAAGTGACAATACACCGTCGTTTGCCGAGGGTCGGTTGACAGTTGTCACCCTCGTCCATATTTTATATTCGACCATCTCACACTTATAAGACAGTGGGCTGTTAGTGACAAATCATTAGTCATCCTAGGCCTGTGATGTGCGCTAAAAACTTCCCATGGCAGAGTGCATCCCGCATTTGTTACTTAGCACCAACAAATGTATTGCATAGCAATATAACGTCTAAACTCAATATTCTCCGCACTAATATACTCAGTATACATGCTAAAAAGAAAGACTTGTACTTTTCCACCGATTTTATTATATGGTACAACGCGTTTCACCGACTTGCGGCATCATCAGGTACTGATGCAGGTCCAAGTCTTTCTTTTTAGTATGAATATTAAATACTTCCACGAAGTGAAGCCTGAAACAATAGAAAATATACTCGGTATTTGATCGTACTATCAGGTGAGTCGGCGAGTGCATTACCCGCATATCTTCAATTCCGTTTGATATTTGAGTCAACCGCTTTGCCGTTTTAAGACAAAGAGAAAGTGGATTCTTAGCAGGTATTCCACCGGGTTAGGCGCCGTCCTTTTGACGGTTAACCCGCCCCATCCTCACCAACGCTCTCAGGACGATAGTAGGAGTTAGGCATCAAAACGTCGGCAGCTGAAAACCTGGCCCGGTAAAAATACCAGGGAACACTTTTGCCCCGGGGAAACACCAAATCCTACAAACAAAGTAAATGTATTTCTGAATAAAGAAAACTAAATTTTACAGTCTCCAGAAACTCAGTTCTAAAAGATGAAAATCAAAGGAATAATTACCCAAGAGAGAACTAACTATCTAAATACAAATTATCCGTTGGTTATAAAAAAATTGTGACGTTTCGACGGCTTTGGTAACATGACGCCGTATCACGACGAAATGAGAAAACGCAGTACAGGTTATCAAATTCCCCTATACGAAGTCATTTTCGAAACATCGACCTCCGATTTATACAGGTCACGTTCCAAAAATAATGCAATTATTTAAAAACGTAAAATATGGAACAGATTTGCACAAACACTTGAAATTCTTCTCAGCACTCTCCTTGGGCCTCCACATATTTTTTTCCAGCCATTCTGCTATGACCGTAACGCACCCCGGAAGGCGTCTTCGGGGACCTCTCACAAAGTCTTCGTCACGGCTGATTGGATCTCTTCTATGGACGAAAAACGGGTTCCTTTCAAGGCTGTCTTAGTCTGAGGGAACAAAAAGAAGTCTTCTGGGGCGACGTCAGGGCTATAAGGGGGTGGAGCAGCGTTGGCACCTGGTGTCAGCCCAGGAACTCGCGGATCTGTAACGCGTTGTGGCAAGGTGCGTTGTCGTGATGGAGTTTTCAGGTAGCGGAGATGTCTATTCTCGTCCTAATAGCCCTTTTATGGAGTCTTTCCATCTCATCCACGTAGCAGGCAGCGTTAACTGTCTGTCCTTGAGGAAAAAACTCCTTATGGAGCACACCTTTACTGTCAAAAAAGGCAATGAGCATTGTTTTCACTTTTGATTTGCTCATTCTTGCCTTTTCGGGCTTGAGGCTGGTTGGTGTGCCACTCAGAGCTTTGGCGTTTTTTCCTGGGTTGTATTAAAAAACCCAGATTTTATCACCAGTGTTCAAATAATCATGCTCATTTTCAATACGTTGCAAAAGTTCACTTGACATTTCCTCTCGGTTGGTCTTTCGTAACACGGTCGGCGTACATAGGTTTTCAATAACTGACGTCCTGTCACCAGGAGAGCACCGGTACAGGTAAAGCTAATCCCTCTTCCCCCACCTACTCCAAATGGTTCGATGCCACTCCGACCAATAGGACCGGCGCGGGATATTCAATTGTATTTCTTTGGAACGCACCCTGTAATAAGGGCGCGGTGCGTACCCTACTTAACGTAGCGGCCGGGAAATAATTAAGTATTTACTACAATCCACCTTTTGGCGTTCTCTAATGCTAATTTATTGTTTCCGTTATTTCCTAGTCGTTCATTTATATGAGTTCAATTCAAAGGTATGGGGATAATTACTGCTGTTTTAAAACTCCTACAAGTGAAACAAGCACCTTTCATCAAATAATTCATATAATGGCGAGAAGGGTGCCCATGAAGGAACCGGCAACTGCTGGAGACTAAAAGCACTAGCATAGGTTCCTATTGACGTCTCCGACAAGTACGTTATGTGATAAGGGCTAAAAAGAAATATTCTTACTTCTAAAATTCTTACCAATAATTATTAAATTAGTTTTATCGATTGAATAGACGATTGCTTATCTATGCATCCCATACGCCCTTTTAAAAGTGCTCAGCAATGATTGTAAAGATTTGGTTAATCTGGCTAAAGCTTGATCATCCGCAAACCTAGCTGATCAAGTATGACCGGACCTAAGCCATCACCATCCTCGTCGTGTTCACTTTCTTTGTCTACATTTACTGGTCTAATGTCGCCGCTATATAAATCCTCTGTGTATCATTTCCATCATTCCCAAATCTCCCCTGGTTCGAATTATTTTTCTGATGTATTTTTTATTACTTAAAATGATTTTCCATTTTTACTTCCTGGCAGTGCTTTCACCTTCCCGCACAGTCCACCAAGTTCACCTTTCCTAAGTAAACTTTCCATATCCTTGAATTGCGTCTTCCACCACGATTGTTTCGCCGTAGGTATTAGTTTCCCGTTGCAGTTAATTATTCAACTATTTTTTTTATATTTACCTAATTATGCGTTTCCGCTCTTCCATTCTTTTCACTATATCGTCTGTAATCCACGGTTTCCTTGTCCTTTTCCTATTGCATGTGCTTGTAGAGTCGTTTGCGGCTTTCGATATCCCCTTTTTGATATGGTCTCATTTTTCTACAGTTGTACCCATCTCAATACACTCAATCATAATTTCCTTGAAGCCTGCTAATACTCCTTTCTTATCGTCCTAGTTAAAAGGTTCTACATTCCACTTCCTCAACTATTTTCCCTGTTTTGTCGTCTCCAATCAGTCAATAGGCTTCTTTGGGACTAAATTGATTTGAATCCGCATGCGCTCCCGGAAAATTATGAATTAACCGAGCTGTTCTTATATCTGTACCTAACTGTAGACATATTAAGGTAGCAATTAGAGTTCAACTGATATTTATAACTTACCAGCCTTTTTCCATGAAAGCCGTGAGTTCAAACCGAGTGTTCGCTATGATTAAGCCTCTTCCTCTGCAGAACTCTAGGGAACAATAGAACGCACAAACCTTTTCATCAAGTCAAGATTATAGTCAATGGGAAGAGATAGGGCTCAATATTATTCCAAAAAAATGGCAGTCTTTTTACAACTCCTTTGTTGCCTATAATTTATACTGATATTAGCTGCATAATTTTATAGGCTGTGTTCATCTGAAACCTACCTTAACCGGTAGAATAATAATCAAGATGATAATTGGTCCAGTAGTATACTATTGAATAATAATTAATATGATAATTGGTCCGGTAATATAGTATTGAATAATAATTAATATAATAATTTGTCCAGTAATATAGTATTGAATAACGATTAAGATGATAATTGGTCCAGTGATATGATATGAATTGTATTCGTGCATATTTATGATGCCCAGGAGAAATTCTCATCAGTTGCAAATTGTCATCGTTGACACCACTAATAATTAGCTTTTTTCAGCTTTTAATAATGATAGCCTCTTTTTTATAATAATTCGTTAAACTTTGTTTCAGACCATTTTGTTTCTATATCTTCCTTTCATTCCTGAAGTACCTAAAAATATAAATCAAGACACAACGGTGCCCTTTCCTTTGCGTGAAATATGTTTTTCATCTTTTTGGGCGAAGGAGTTATTCCAAGCTTTGTGGACAAATTTTTTAAGTCGGAGTACAATGAACACCTCTTGAGCTTATTAATTGCGTGTTGTTTAAATATTCATTTAATAAATACATTTTATTGCACCCTATACAGATAGTCAGGGTCACAACAATATTGAAGGTTTAATCAAATATTTGTCTCTGTCAGTATTTTTATTTGATAAATTGTTACATAGTCCTAAATAATTTAATTGATAACTACTCTTTCGAGTGTTCTTATTCATGTACTTATTTAAATTTAAATCCGTGCAATGCTTCCTTGTGTATTTTAATGTCAAGTTAAAAAAATTAGCTCATTGAAACAGTCATAAAAGGGGGGAGGAAAGGCTGCGAATACGATTTTTAGAGCGTCAAATATAATTTTAAAATTCATGGTCGAAAGTCACACTTAAGTTTAATATTTCGACAACTACGTTGTTGAAATCCTTAATGTACAAATTGTAGTTCATCCTCAGGCTCGGAATATTTTAGTGGCTAATGTGCTGGCTTCCCAACCCGAGGGTCCGGGTTCAAATCCCAGTCGTGGCTGCAGGATTTTTCATCGGTATCTCGATCCTTTCTTGGGTGTCATGAGGAGAGCATACCATGTAAAGTAAGCCGTCCGTCGGATGGGACGTCAAACTACAAACAAACAAACAAACGTCAAACAAATCCTTGGCGCTTTTCGTTAATAGTTTGTTAATGCGGGCGTCGACGTCCTCTCTAGCCTTCACCAATCTCTAAATACCCTACCTCTACCATAATTGTCCCTAAACTGTCGGTCAACCTTCCCAGCAACTAAAACTACTACTTCAACATGAGGTTTGGTTTTTGTAGATCATCTTTCTCTCTTTTCGGCCGTGTTCTTTATTTTATTCATAACTTTAGCAGACTCAAACAATCGTAAGCGTCATGGTCCGAGCTGACGTAATATTTATAAATGATCGGAATATCAGGAGCAAAAGCGACATAACAGAGTGTAGCCAATGAAACGTAGTGAATTGCTAGTGATTCAAGTATTTGAGTAAGTTCGTGATACAGCATTAAACTTCAGATATCAAAATGAGCGAAAAATATGTGTAGTATCTGAGGTAGATTAGGGAGGGAGGAACATCAAGTAGCTGAGCTATGGTGGAAAGCGAGACCATTTAAAATGTAGTACTCATTATGCTTTTTGGGTTTCGAAGCTGATCTGGAAACCATGATGGCATCAATTATATAATTGAGTGGCCTTAGTTACTTTACAATCGTATACTTTCCTTTACTCAAATGTACCAGTAGGTATAAAAAATTAAGTCAAATCGATTGTTTCATTAGTTAGTCAAGCTGACAACCATACTTAATTAGGTGTAACCAAATATTTCCTTAGTGTCTCATCGGTTTGGTATTACATTGTGGAATTCCAATTGATGATTCTGTAGACTCAAAGACTCATTCTTCCCCTCGGACAATAGGGGATAGTAATTGGATGACAAGAATGCCACTTGTCACCCGCAGCGTCTAGGGAATAATTAGTTTTACTTATAAGCATGCATTTTACACTTATTCCGTGTGTTTTTCTGGCAGATCTCTTCTCGCACGACCGCATGAGACTGGCATGCAATTATCGTAGTTCACGTTATAACACTCTCTACCCTGTTTTTTTTATATTTTCACTAGTCCCATTCCATCCCCTTTACCATCGTGGGGGTGATTCCTCACGCCGTCCGCTGCCAGCAGCGGGGGGTCACATTTTCTCCCTGGGATGTTGGGGGTGGGACTTTTAGCTGCATTGCCACAGCTTTTCTCTTCTTACTTTCCAGTTCCGCATAACCTTGCTATGATGAGGGAGTGCGGTAATACCTTGTAAGTGCTTGTGGGTCGTTTATATTTCCTCCGTTTTCACATGCAGGAGAACTTTTACAGTGGGCGTGATTAACGCTTATTTGAAAATAGGTTTTCCGCCAGCATGCGTATTGATTTTTATGTCTTATTTGGGTTTTTTAATCAATCCTTTTTCCATTTTCTCTATCCTTGAACCATCCTTCCTCTCCTTTATACTAAACCATCGCACTTGGTGATTTCACACACTGCCCCACACCTTTTCGGTGGAATGCGAGGTATTTTAGTAGATATACATGATAATTATCATAAAATACTCTAAAATGTGCAGAGTAAGAGTTGTATAGGCAAAGTATAGCACCCCTAAAGTGCCATGAGTACATTTTATGTGAATGAAAAATAAATTTTCATTCAAAAGCCATAAATGCGAAAGAGCAACCAGGAGTTTGGAAACGGACAACTTATTAAAATTCTTCTTTCAAAGCGTCTTCACCAATATCTCACCGAATGTCTCACCGATAGCTTACCAAATCGTGCCAGCCAACTGACACCCAAACTTGATACCCCATGCAGTGGAACAGAACGCTTATTGAAAAATATTAAGCCTAATAAATCCACCGGACCCAAAATACTCATTCGCGTATTTAAGCAACTGTCGTCGGAAATGGCGTCTAATCTAGAAATCATATTTAAGAAATCGCTAGTGGATCACAAGGGTCCCAGTGATTGGAAAACGGCATATATAACACCTATATTTAAGAACGGACACAAGGTGGAACCAAGCAATTACAGATATATAGTATTTCTCTAACACCCGTACCATGCAAGGTCATGGAACATATAATTGTTAGCTCGATAGTGAGTCACCTTAATAATCTGGAGTTGATGAAAACTCAGCACGGTTTCCGAAAGGGAAAGTCGTGCGAGACAACTTATTCTTTTTGTTCATATCCTTAGTTCGGGGGAGAGTAATGTTCCAATGGACTCGGTTTTTCTAGATTTTAAAAAGGCTTTTGACAAAGTACCTTATGGTTAAATACTCTGAAAGCTAGAAGCCTATTGCACAGACATAAATATCCTGGGCTGGATTAAAGACTGTTTGAATGTTCGGGTACAAAGAGTAGTCGTAGATGGAGTTAGCTGTAATGCAGTAGAATTCTTTTCGGGCGTTCCCCAGGAAAGTGTTATCGGACGTCTTGTGGTGAGGGCTCTGTTCTCGCCGTTGTAAGCTTTTGGGGCATGACCAGACAATGCCTGTGATAGGCGACGGACTCTTTGACGTCACGGGAAAGGCCCGGAAGACCTAAAGCGGGAAAGCCTCGGCGGGGTCGTAGGAAGGGTTTCTATAACCCTAGCGGTTTCTTGGGCACCGCCAAAGGGCCTCGGGGGCAATGATCCTTCCTACGCCTCCAGGGAGGGAATCCCAGGTGGGAGGAGGGGCTACCGGGCCAGTGACCAACGTCACGGGGAAGGCCCTAGGGAGGGGTGCCGCCGCGCGCGGACCAGCTTGGGTCGGCAGTGTGGTGCGGGGGCGGAGAAAGAGAGGACCAGGGAGGCGATCCGGACCGACGCGATAGAGGGTCAGTCTACTGATATAACCTGCTGCCGAGACCCTGTGTTCGCCCGTTGGTCGCCGCCGCATCGGAGTATCCGAGGGACTCCCCGCTAGACCACCGACATCGGACTCCCCGCTAGGCCACCGCCATCGACGAAGCCCCGCGTTCATCAGTCGGCTGCCAGCACGTCTGCGGATGATTCCCGCCCGAATACTTCCTTTCCCCTGTAAGTTCCCTGCCTTACCCGTTCCGGTGCTTGATCGAGTCAACATTACCAATCTGACCCCTCTAATAAACGGCTGAGGATCGCAGAGTGTCTTGCTGGCTTCACTCTTACCCAAAGTCGGGTCGTCCTTCCCATGTCTTTACGACAGTCTTTTTTCCCTCTTTACGTCAACGACATGCACTCCGTCGTCACCAGTAAGATACTTTCATTTACCGATGCCATTTACCAGTAAGATACGTTCATTTACCGATACCATTTACCAGTAAGATACGTTCATTTACCGATGATGCTGTGGTTTACAAAGATATCGTAATCCTTAGGATAAGGCATCTTTTCCAGATGACCTATAAATGATATACAATGATTGTGCGACACTTGCTACTTAGAATTAAACTTAAAATAGTGCGTTGTGATGAATTTTTGGAAAAAGAACCATTCCCTCCGGAATGCCTACTGCATCGGGAGCACTGAAATAGGAAGTTTAGACGTGGTTAAATACTTACGCGTTACTCTCGCTCACAACCTCTCCTGGGTGAAACATACACGGGGAATATGTGGAAAAAGTAACAGAATATTAGGATTTTTCAGAAGAGTGTTGGGGAAATGTAATGAAAGGGTTAAAGAGAAATATTATATTTCGCTCGTTAGACTTCATTTATAGTAAACTACGAGTATATGGGATCCTAATGAAGTTGGATTGATTGCCGAATTGGATCGTGTGCGGAGTAGAGCTAGATTTATTGAACGTTTTTATGATAAACTGAGTATTGAATCATACTATTTGAGGAGCTGGACTGGGAATCACTCACGAAGCGAAGGTTAAATTACAGATTAAATCTCTTGCATAAATTGGAAGAATGTCCCTTTATCAATGACTTTGAAAATCTGTTATTAGCCCCATCGTACTAGGGGAGGAGAGATCATGTCAATAAAGTTAGAGGGATTAAGCGTAGAACAGGTAGATCTAAGATTTCATTTTTTCCACGAACGATAAGGGATGAGAATACGTCGTCCGACCGAGCTAGGGGGGGATGAAGTATTTTTCAAAATTAGTCTGGTGTGTATTCACCCTCTCCCACACACCCTGGCGGTGGCTTGCAGGGTACTTAAAAATGTATTTAGTATTAATTTAAGTGTTTAAGTATTTATATAAGAACTAATAATAACTACTGAAGAGTGATAACAAATTATCACAAGGAGTAATTGTCGTAATGTGAAAGGATATTTTGATTTCAAGAGACTGTATTAGCCAGAATGTCTGGCGGAGAATCGCGATGGGAAATACGAGTATTATAAAGGAAAAGTAGAGTTCGTTTCCGCCCGTGCTTTTCCCGTATACGAGGTCTGTTCAAAATGCATCGCGACTTATGTGTTTTTTCATAAATTATTTATTTATTCGTGAATATCTATTTTGTCCCCTTCAAAGTAATACCCATTAGGTATTATACACTTGTACTCACATTTGTTCCAATCCTCAAAGCACTTCAAATAATCATTTATTGTGATCTTGTTCAGCTCCTCCTTCGAAGCAGTTTTTATCTCGTCAATCGTTGCGTAGCGTCGTCCTTTCATGAGCCTCTTCAGTTTCAGGAACAAGAAAAAATCACTGGGGGCCAGATCTGGGGAATACGGTGGCTACGGCATCATTAGTATGTTGTTCCTGGCCAAAAAATCGCGCACAAGTAACGATGTGTGAGCAGGGGCGTTGTCATAGTGCAAAAGCCAATTTTTATTCTTCCACAAATCCGGGCGTTTGTGGCGGATTGCTTCGCGCAAATTGCGCATAACTTGAAGGTAATATAATACTTATTTACCGTTCTACCCTGTGGCAAGAACTCATGATGAACCACACCCCTGCAATCGAAGAAAACTGTAAGCAGAACTTTCACATTCGGCCGAACTTGGCGCGCTTTTTTCGGTCTTGCTCATGCTACAGCTTCCATTGGGATGATTGAACTTTCGTCTCCACGTCATAACCATAAACCTATGATTCGTCACCAGTTATAACTTTCTGGAGCAAATTTGGGTCGTGGACAGAGTTTTGTCCAAAACCTCATTAGCAATGTTAATGCGTTGCTGTTTTTGGTCGAATTTGAGCAATTTTGGTACGAATTTCGCGGCGACCCGTGTCATGCCCAAATCATTGGTGAAAATCGTATGGCACGAGCCAATCGATATTTTTAGGTCCTCAGCAACTTCTCTAACGATGATTCGACGATTGGCCAATACTATTTTTTTCACTTCATCAATGTTTTCGTCTGTTGTGACGTGCTCGGGCGTCCGGCACGCTCTTCGTCATTCACATCTTCTTGACCCTCTGAGAACATTTTGTACCGCCTTTGGCCCAAGGTAGCTTCTCCATATGCCACAGTCAACATTCGGAATGCGTCCGCGCACTTAATTTTGTTTTTCATACAAAATTTGATACAAATTCTTTGTTCCATTTTTTGGAACAGGCAAATATCGAAGACAAGCCAAAACACACCCCAGCGTAACAGCTGTCAAAAATTAACGGAACACTCAAAATGGCCGTACTTTACGGCATAAGGGAGAGACATAAGTACCAGACATAACGCCACAAAAAATAACAAATCAAATATACGTAACCCGCGGAAATTCAAAATTCGTGATATTTTTTGGACAGACCTCATATGTGTACGAGTATGCTAAGGAAATGGAAAGATAATAATGGGAAAGGCTGGTAATCAGAATTAAAGTAGCTCGAGAGTCGATAAATTCGGTGAGATTCGCGAGTAACCTTGGGTTAATTAACTATTCCGCAACGCGTTTGCATAGCTTTTTACAGAGCCCTTCACCTTCAATCATTGGACTATATCTCATAATAATAGTTATAAAATTCACTAACGCATTTAGACACCTATAGAAAAAATGCCCCATGCAATCAATTTATCAAACACACACGAATCGCTACCTCTACAACTCACAAATGTTTTAGTCCAAAGAGGACGGTCAATTGGAAAAAAATGTGCTTCAATTTGCATGTATCTTTCTCCTCTCAGTGAGAAAGTTCCTCGTAATTGCTCCACTGTCGATGACGAGTTTGCAAACGAAATTGATATTCGCAATCTATCGTAATTTTACGAAGAATTCCAAATAGGAGAAATAAATAGCACCTGCCTCTAACAATTATGACAGTGAACCCTTAATTCCATAACTGAAGAAAAACTAAAATTACGGACTCTCGACCCAACTATATGCAAAACCAAAGAAATTTCAGTGATAGTTGAAGAAACCTCCCTACATTCCTAAACCGTTGAATCACGCAATGTAAAAATCTATGTGACTTTAAGATAAAAAGTTAAGAATAGTATAAGATTATTACAGAGACCAATACACACCCTTAATTAGCTGCAGCGTACTACCATGCCTTAACTCATAAAATGAAACGAAAGCTAGCCTTGGCTACACAAAAAATATTATAAATTCCTAAAACTATTAATGACGGCACTAAGAATAGTGTACAAATGCAGCCAGCCAACTAAAACAAATAAGCAAAACCGAACGAAGCCTACGGAATCCCAACATATTCACGTAAATGTCATCAATTTACAAATCTTCCAATCCTCAGCGCTATGATTTCGCTAGTTGACGTATCTACACTTAATAGAATTCTCGAATTAAATTTTCACTGACAGGTCTTCCCGATGAATCCTATTCGTAACCTCGCTCTGTTATTCTTCTCATGCCATTTTCTTCCGTGACTCTTTTTGGACACTTAATGACTGCCATAGTGAACGATACCCAGGGCAAGTATGCCTTTTATGCATAATAGTATTTTCAATATAGTTGATTCTCATCCTCGTAGGGCTTTCATTGATGAATCAATCCATTCATTTAATGTGAGACATTCCACTTTAATGTGGTTTTTCCATGTTCACTATTTTCTCTTTCCCGCCGTTGTTATCTTACTATGTCTCACGTCTTTAGAACATCATGCTCCATAATTTATATTTCAAGGAAATGTATCCTTTCTCTTGTTTATTTGGTAGCTGTTAGTATAATTTTCTCCTTGTAGAATGTCTTCTTTCCTCAGGAATTCCCCTCACTATATCTTCCTTACTTCTTCCATAATTGGGAGTTCCGGTTCCCGGATAACAATGTCAGATTTTCTGCTCTAGTTTCGTGTTGACATTGCCTTATTTCCTTCAACAAATCTTTACTTTTGGTTGACCTCATGTTACTCCGCGAGCTGTATGTCTTCATTATATTTGTCATGGAGGTCAAATTTCTCGTACGGATTTAATTTTACCTTTTCTTCCGAATACGCCATTTCATCATAAAGGCGTAGCATTCTGTCTCTTTTTCTGGGTATTCCTTATGCTGATTTGTAAATACATTTATTGATTCTTCAATCTAAAAATTAGTTAACAGAGTAGATCTGATGTATCATTATCGCACAGTTTTCTTGTCTTCCTTTGATGCTACAGCCGCGTTCAATAATTAGGCTCTATTTTTCATACATCCTGTAAAATATACTTTTAAAGTAGTCCCTCCTGTTTCCTTTAGATGATTAAAATTTTAGACCATACAAAATATTGAAGTGTTTCCTGCAATTAAATGGCCGGAATGGACTATATTTATTTTTTGCATTCTCTTCTCTTAGAAAATTTTCGGGGATATTATGAAAGGGATGACCTCTGACATTTCCTGCAGTTGAGCTGGTCTTTTCCTAGGAATTCTTCAACTCTCCAGAAAACAATTATGGTGAACATTTTCAACTCGTGAACGTCAAAATTTTATTTTTTTAATATTTGAATTCGTTTTCCTTCCTATTGTTTTTAATAGGGACACCTAATTTCCCTCTGAAGTCATACAATTTTTCCCCACATTTTACTTCTGCTACTTAAAGTATTTCACTTTTTTTAATTCTCATCATATGTCTTGGATTATTGTTTCAATATTTCACTTTCTCCATCTTTGTATTTCATTTTTTGAAAGGTACTATTTCATACCATCATTTATCAGCCAGGGATTCTTCGTTATTATTTTAGTTAAACTAATATTGAATCCTTAAAATTATTTAATTTTATACCTTATAAGGCAGATTTTCAGATACCTTTAAATTTTTAGTTTCCAGACAAGCCTGGCTCTCTAAAATAAATTTATTCGGTTCATTATATCATACTTTCTACCTCGCTTGCCCTACATTCTCCTCTCTTAACATCTTCAACGTTACATCGCCTATCCAAATGCTTATGCCATCCGCTTTTCCTGATTTTTTTCTATATCTCTCAAAAATCCTCTCCCGTCCCTCACCGTGCCCAGTAGTTCTCTGTTTTAACAGAGATAAAGACTACTACAATTTTTCACTAAATAAAAATTTATTCACGACCAGTTTCAAAGACTTAAAAATGATCTAGTGCATCGAAACCGGTCGTGAATAAATTTTTATTCGGTGGAAAATTGCAGTAGTCTTCATCTCTGTTATTATGGGACAGTTCCATCACATGGCACCTGAATCTGTAATTTATATCAGTTCTTCGTTTGTTTCCTTTCCGTTCATTTTACCTTTTCCATCTTCCACACAGAGATCTCACATGTCTCCAAACTATGACTATCATCTCTTCTCAACGACCAAGTTTCTGCGCCGAAAAATACTACGGTCCAAATAAAAATGTTCGTGAATCCATTGTCCCAAAAATCCTAACATGCCTGTCATCAACTCTTCTCCTGATAAACTTTCATTATGGCGCTTCTTTTCCTAACCCAATTCATCCATCCCTCCTACTTTGGCCATCGTGATCCAAAACACTTTCAAGATCTCAAATGGGTGAATTGTTCTTCTTGTTCTAGCTTATGCTCTCTCATTTTAGCGTTGAAATTGGCTTTCCTCTTTCTAAAAAACCTCTTACACTTCCTTTTGTTTTAATTGAACTAATTTTACTCTTAACTCTCTCATCTCATAACCTATCAATCTAATTTTCTAATGCTATATGAAATGCTTGTAATCTCTTGGCTGACTGGCTAACTAAAGCTTGTTGACCCGCGAACCTGAATTTTCTCATTTCGGTTATCGATTGGATTTCTCGCCCTTCGTACTACGTACACTCAACCCTACTTCCATAGCTTTGAATCTCCCCCTTTGCCATTACCTCCACGTCGATGTAAAACATGGATGATGATGAAAATCACCGACTTACAACTAACTCTTCCTAGCACTGCCCATCCGCCACTCGTACCTGAGCAGTCTGAGGCCGGTGTAGGCTTCGGATAAGTCGCCCATTTCTCAAATCTGCTTCTAGCATCTGTAATACATGTTTTAAATTCCAGAGTAGTAAACGCCTTTCCGAAATTTATGAACCAAAATATACATCCTTATTTTACTCTTATGGTACTCTCTATTAGTTACCTAATTACTGCTATGCATCACGTATATCTCTCACCTTCCTGAACCCAAACTGATCATCCCCCAAGTAATAATTGTCCCTCACTTTTGCCTCCACCCTTGCTCATATAAATGAGCTTCCTGTCCCCTCGGCCGAATTATTGCTTCCAGGAGGCCCTTTGCCAAGCCATGGGACCGTCACTGAGCGTCGTCGTATTTCCATATCGTCCTAGCGCTTGGGCCCTCCGAGGATGCTTATTGTCTCTGAATGGTTACTCCCCAACATTCTCTTATATCACAGCTAACCTCTATTTGTGCAGGGTAGCTGCGAGCCTCAGCCCAGTAAACATTCTAATTAGATATTTAATTTAAAAGATTTGTATGAAAAATGGATAAATATCATGCAATTAGCGAGGATTTTATGATACACGGATGTAAGTTCCTTGCTTTACTCGACATAGGTTTTCTCACCCCGAGTTAAGCTATTGAAGTATGCTAATGGGTAAATAATAAAACGTTGCTAATCTTGCGCTAATAGTCACTCTATGCATTTGAAAAAATTATGTAGAGGATCAAACCCCTTTGACTCATTACCGAATATTCAAATCTGGTTTCATCCGGCCTCTAATAGTTAAGGCTAGTAGTTAGTGAGTTTTTTTCGAAAAAAAGGCGCTAATTATTTCTCAATATTACGAAGCATTGTATATTTAGTTGAAGAGTTTAGTTGAATGTGCTTAATCACGAACATAAAAGGCTATATAAAGACACGACAAATACTCTCCTCAACTTAAACAAAATTTGTTTCGAATATAAAACTTTCTTAGAGGAATAAAATATTTAGAATTTTTATTTATGGTTTTTCACGAGATTTGGTTATTGACCACTTTTAATATTCCTAAGAGCCGTTTGTAATAGTCCTAAAAGCATTGCTATGGAAAACTTTGGGAAGGATGTACTGTATTCTGAGGACTCCTTTAGCGCAACAAGAAATGCAGAGCATATGGATAGATTTATGGGCGAAAATAAAGTGTTATAGTATTCTGAATCATCTTAATCTTTTAAGTTGCATTCATAAAGGTATTAAAAATTTCTGTGAATCCATCCCTATAATCTGACTTGTATGGGACAAACTAAATTATTCATTAAGATGTTGACCTCATGGGTATTTTGTCTACTAGTCAACTAGACCTATATTCCGTAAATCTACTAGCTTTCTCTCTTAGTTAAAACCTCAAGCAATTAAAAGTTCAAATTTCAATGATTTAACGGTTAATAACCGCTCAATCCTACACCATTTATCGTATAGCCTTACACTATGCACATTTCTATACTTATATCAGTCGTATAAGCCTAGACTAAATTTGAAAAAATATATTTCGCTGGATTTGCTTAAAAAACTTTCTATATGTCCTAAATAAAAGAGCCAATAGTTTTATTGTGGATATGAAACCCAAAAACATGGATACTGCACGTAAAAAATCTTTTATATTCTCGTAAAAAAGTTGTATCTATGAACTTTTGTCATCGTTGTTTCTTAGGCCAGGTTTTTCTAAGCTTATCGGAATTTACCGAAGGAATGAACTTTATTTTGTAACGATATAAAAAAATCCTACTCTTTGTGCTTCCGCGAAACATACGTATTGTTGATAATTCACAGGGATGGTTGATTGGTTTAATGGGAAAGCGATATCATTTCTTTTTTGCTCACATGTTAGGTACATTATTTTGGCAAAAAAATCACTTCTGCCGTGAAAAATATGGCGGGATCAAAAATCAGGAGATCATGATTACATTTTTACCGGAGGATGGAATTGATGAGGAGGTTAAGCGAGCTGAATTGCGTAGCAGCAATCTTTATGCCTCGAAAAATTGTAAAATATCATGAAAAAGCCATGAAACGTATAGTGTAGTCCAGGGGGATACTCATTGTAGCATTTGATTATGTAGTCGGTATCAATCACGGGTGCTTCGATATTGATTACAAGTCGGAGCTGACCCAATTATGACATAAACGTGTTAATCCTTGATCGCTGCAATAATTATGTCGGTGTGTGTCGTGACCTGCAAGCACCTAACGGCACGGATGTCATGAACTACGGCCGGTGTGTATTTAGCCCATCACACCCACGGCACTGCCACGTGCATAATGAGAATTATGGCGAAGAGAAAAAAGGCGGGGGAAAAGGCGGTTGTGGCCGCTTGGTGGGATGACGTAACGCTTGAATCAAGATGGAGGACTTGCTTTGAAGTAATGAGAGCGCAGGGATTCAAGGGCCGTTTCCCTCCCACGGAACCCACTCGATTCTCTTTTCCCACAACGTATATAGGTTCTCTCGATTGAAACTATCCGGAGTGAAACAAACTCATTTCCCAGCAATTGCCACTCACAACAATCATACGTAAATTAGCTTGTTCACATCCAATTGTCATTTTTTAAAATTTTGTTCAAACGGTTCGTATTTTTTTCTAACGGTTTAATTTTGTATTCAACGTCACAAACTACTATATTTGAATTTCAGGTCCTCGACGGTAAGTTAGGTTTTGAATCGATTTCGGAACACAGAATCCACTAAGGATTCCGTACCGTAGCCGTTGATCTCTCCAAAATGGAAGCTACTCGCTTGGCTGTCCTGACGTGATAGCTCGAATTATTTCAAATAGCTCGACTGTAACTTCGCAATGGGATACCTCGCGATACTAGCCACAACAAAGAAGGGATGCTGGATTGGAATAGTGCCCGCGGAAAAATTATGTTTTTATTCAATGATATCGCCTCGCATCGGAGCAAGAAATCCTCCTCATCACTGCTCTTTGCTTTGTTGGGCTGCTTAGACAGGCTACCTGCCTTACCCATTCTTATTCTCTATTTTTTGGGACTGTTTGAGACGAGTGGCATGTATTTTTCATTGTAAATCTCCATAGCTCTTGCTCTTTGACTCAGGAAGAGATCCTTTGTCACTCTGCAAGGCGCATTAAAGTGCCATACCTGGGATACATCGATTTCCTCTACGCGTTTCTTCGGCCAGAAAGCCCCTTTCTATCGCCAAACTTCCGTTGCACATAAATACTAAACCACTGTGTTAAGCTCAGCGAAGTAAATAATCCACTGCGAAAAACACGAAGAGAAGAGGATCACGAGCTCCTTCAAATGTTCACCGAGAATCCTGCTCAGTGGCCGGAACATATTTTCCCCTTATCAACAGCATAGTTTTGTGACAAAAAGCGTGTGTTTCTAATTTTTTTGTCTATTAAATACGCACAAGTTTATATCATTCCCTTCGATGAACCCTCGAAATGCGTCCTATTTCTTGTCCGCTCGCAATTCCATGAAGAGTGCTAATCTTTCATGTGAGGGACCGCACAGACTTTCTTTTTTTAATATTAATTTCTGCTGCCCATAAGTCCTTGGAAAGTCCACAAGAGGGCAGTCCGTCGATGAGTAGCGGGGAGGAAAAAAAAGGAGAAGGCGGAAAAGTTCAATATCGCAAGGGCCCCAAGGGTCAAGACGTGGTCTCTCTCTCCCTCCGCCCCACTGGTGGTTTCGGTGGTGATTCACTCCACCCTCACAAGCCGTCTCTCTTCCCGTGCGCCCTTCAAAATCCTCAGCCGGGATTTCTCTCTTCATCTCCGCACACCACCCCCCCCCACCTCCCCACCACACCCCACCCCTGTGCCGACTTTCTGTAGTGGTCGCTTCAAACCTCTATGCGGAAGTTTGCGATCAACTTCTCTCCCACTGCGGGGCTCTGCACCTCATCAGTGAGCACACCTATCGCACGCGGAAACTTCACAGCCATACTCACGGGTGAGGAAGAGGGGGAAGGGAAGGGGAGGACGGATGGAAATGCGGAACTTCGAGTCAAAAAGCACTTCCGCAGTAAATGCATCGGTTCGGTGCTTCCAAAGGGGAGCTCTGGAACGCGCTTGCACTCGTGTTCTATCAGTCTCGTAACGTACAGCTGCAGTAGCTCCGTACCTACTCGGGATGGTTCACGCTCGCCGTTCCTTCAATCTCGCAACATCCGCTATTTGCCCGGTTTCAGTTCGTCTGTTACGATCAATATCCTCGCTTCCCAAAGACAATAATATATTCCCCTTTGCAGCCCCGTTTTATGTAAATGCTATGTAGATTTATTGGCATTTATGTTAATACATCTCCTTATGAATATGAGCATGGCGGGAGAGGGCCAGTCCGTCTCAGCCTGAATTTAAAACCTGAAATCTTCGTTTGTAAATGTATTACGGTTTTTATTGAAGGCATCTCTCGTGGGGAATTGCGTTATAATAATTTCGCTTTTGCATCTCGTTAAACAGATTGAAAGCATTTTCTGGATCGAATGGATTTGTGGGATTTTATTTCCACAGCTCTCACAATCGGAGTGTTAACATTTTCTTCGGGTTCTGAAATATTTTATATGCTTCAGCGTTATTTTTTTGCGTGCTAACATTAGACTTTACTCATAATGGATACGTTTTACCGAACCTGCATAAAGCGTAAGTTTGCGCAAGATCGTGAATAATTCAAATAGCTTCATACTGCATTATCTTTCACGTTTAAACAATTGTCTTTTATGGTATGCTTAATTTTTAAGGCCTCAAGCTACTTCGTGTGCAAAGAGTAAATTGGTGAGCAACCTTGCTGAGCCATAGAAAAATAAATATTCAAACATTTATTGCTTATGAAATTACATGTACTTAACTACGTGACACAGAATCATTTGAGCCCAGCTCACAGCGTTTCCCGCTGCTCTATCCATACATCCGCTGTCATAGCTGAGGGTCACACTGATTACGCTATACAGTCAGTATGGCTATTAGCTGAAACTTTTAGCCATCTGAATGTCAGCGTAATGGAACTTCAAACTTATATAAATGATTATCCATTGTGAGAACTTTTTATTTATCCAGTGAAGTTAATGTGAAGTTTATTATTAACAATGTTATCACCTAAAATATCTACATTTTAGGTACGCCGAAATATTGTATGGATTAGCATTGTGTTTTAAAACTCATTCACTCATCACACCAATTGAATTTCCTTAACTTCATGCTGCCACCTAGAGAATGAGCGAAATAACGGAGACGACAAATCATTTTAACCGAGAGATGTTGCCATGAGTATGACTCATTATATGCTCAAGAAGATTAGTATGATATAATATGGTGTTGTCGCATCACGAATAGTATGGTATCTGTAGTACTTAATTGGTGTTTAGGCACTCCAACTACAGAGTTCGCCGCACACGTCAGAGTTAATTCAAGGAGTACAATCTCATCGCAACAAAGCATCCACTTTCCAAGCAGGAATCAAATCCGTGACCTTAAAGAGTCCGCCAATACGTGCGCTACTCAGGGGTCCAGCGGGAAGGTTTTGACGTGAGAACGATGGCATATAGAAAAGAAGCAAAGAGTTATCATTAAGTACGTGACAAAGTAAAGAGTGCGGATGAAAAAATACGGCCACTCACGCGTAAATAGATGAATAGGACGTGAGGTTGGTACAACGTGTCGGGTGAGTGATGAAACGATGCGGAAACACTAAGTTTTCACGCGTGGAAATTTAATCAACTGAAGCGGACGAAATCCATCAGCGGTCGTCATAGGCTTTGCAGCCCATTGGTAGGATGGGAGAGGAAGGGCCATGCATCAATCTCCAAATCCCCGCCGAAATTGCATCGGTCAGTCCCGTGTCCAGCGTTCCCACATAGACACACACCACTTAGACCCGTGTCGTTGGGCGCTGTTTTTATATCCCATCTCTCTTCGCCGCTCGCGTCACCCATTAATCACCCCGAGTCCAATATCAACCGTATCGGAAATAAGATGCCGCCTTCGACCCGACCCTTATACGTCGACGGCGGTGTCGGTGAAGCAAAAACTCTCGGAATTCCTTGCAAAGAGACCCGAAGTGAGTCCGCTCGTCTACCGCATCATCCGTCGAATGCATCTCGCCGTCCTGTCCACGCAGGATTTTTATTGAAGTCGATTATAATAGAATCACTGGCTTATCTATGGTCTCAGCAAATCCTTTCGTCGGGGCACTTTCCCAAAGCTCCTCGTGTTTCTTCCATCATTTTCATCTGGACATCATCTAGAACAGCGACAAGTTCATCTTTTTTTAATCCGAAAATGAAAGTGTGAAATCTATTGAAGTTGTCTTCTGAATTTATGTATTTAGGCTCACGCGGGCAACTTCTTTTTCCTTTTAATAAGACTGAAAATAACAATTTAACATGAAAGACAGGTTGCTTGTGTCCTCTCCAACGAAGATATGTGACATTATCGCCGGTCCTCCGTTGGCTGGGGTGCGTAAGAACCCAGATTCAGGAAATTATGAAACTAGTTTGATGGTATTTGCGATGCGCTATCGGAGAGCTCACGACCTACCGTATTTCAAGCGCATATGAGTTCATATATTAATATTTCATTTGGGAGTTTGCGCAGCCCATCGCTATCGGAGAGTATTAACTCACTTGTAATCTGAATTCGGAAGCGGATAATGTATCATGTTTCGAATATTGCTTTGTGTTCAGTGATTTAAAAGTATAATTTCCCCGGAGGCCGATTTGATATCCTTCTTTAGAGCGCTACACATGGCGGTGCATGCATGCATGTCCCCATGTTCAGCCTTATTGGGACGATAAACTTACACGTATAGAAGAATTTGAAATTCCATGGGAGATGGCGGTGCAGTTTATCCCTCCGTCCCACCAAAAGATGTCCCCGCTTTCGACCTGTATTCCGGGACCCATTCATCCTCTCGCCGTCCCCCGCACAGATGCCGAGCACTCGGCGCCCCCGCCGGTCGACCGACGCCCTCACGGCAGATCCAAACGACGGATGGCATCCCTCGGGGCAAGGTCACAGATGTTCTGAAATGGGAGAGGATACTTTTTTTGGGTTCGGCAAATGCATTCGGTCAAGGAGGGAAAAAAGTTGGGTCCTCAGATAGCGAATGCGGTGTTCCGCTATTCGGAAGAGATTGATACAGAAATCGTTTTTTAACACAATTTTCTGGATTAATCGATAGCACCAGGGGTAATAATTAAAATCGCTATCGATGCACCATCTAAATGAATCCAAACCCTTAATTTCATTATATATCTCCACGCTCATATTCCTCATTTACATTAAATAAAATGACCAGAAACCTCAGGTTATTTGTACCCGGCGCTGTCATCTTCGAACGCGAAAGTGATAAAACAGATTATTAAGCTGCATTAAGTGACCCGAGCAATATCATGGTTTCGGGGCACAGTTGACTTCTCGGTCAAATCTGAAAAATATGCCCAATCAGCTGGGAAAAGAAGAAACCTCATTATTTCCCCTTAGTTCATATTAACGCAGAGGAGGGAAGTGGATCAAGGAAATAGTTGGACTTCACAGTAACTACGGACTAATCCGGGAAAGTATGTTCGAAATATCTGCGAGTCTGAATTAAAGTAGTGGTGTTTCATCAATCGAATGAAAAGAAAATATTAAAATTGAAATGGCAATGAGAAGGGTTATTCTGCATTAAAGCACGTTCAAGTTAGCATACTAGGAATATTTAAGTTAGCAATAGCTTAACGGTAGCACTAGAGTTTAACTTGAACAATAATTTCATTAGTAAACAATGTCACAGTGATACGTCTTAGAAATATGCGAGCCAGCCGATTTGAGTAATTCTTTTCTCTACAGAAAATAAACCATCCAGCGGTGGATAATATTGATTAAAACTATTTAAGTTGTAAATTACCTAATTACCCTCGAAAATTTCATGATCCAATTGAAAATTTCCCATATTTTCGGGAATTCTTTAATCCTTATCGTAAATATCTCTCGCGACTTGAAACATGTCGTTCAGATAGATGTTGCAAATTCCAAGTATGTGCTGTGATTTTGACTTCAGGGTGTGTTTAATTTAAAAAAATGCTAAATAATAACATATGCTCCGTTGTTCGAATTGGCAAAAGGTCACAAGGTCAGAGTAGAAGTTTCAATTTCGGTTTAATGATTCGTTTACTTCGGGACACGTGGTATACTCACTCCATCCTCATTTGTATGAAAAACTTTCATTTACGTCATCACAAAGGCAATCGCGCGTCAGTTAGAATTTTATATAAGGATCGATTGAATAGCCTATTGCAAATTACGTAAAGGCGAAGCTAAATAGAATCGTGAAAATACGTAAAAGTATTAATCGTATCCTATTGTGTCATTGCCCGTAGCTGTATTTGTATGGAAGAACTCTTATGTTATTTGGTGTGTTCACCGCCCATTGCAGTATCTCGTAACGTTAAAGCCGTGAAACACTTTTCACTCCAATGATAGTTTCCCACAACAATCCTTGAAATGAACCCATTTGCTGAATGGATACCTCTTTAGTCTTTTATTCTCACGCTGTAGGTCTCAGATCGGTTCCCAAGAGTGTCAGCAGTATTCTAGCGTGAGGCATTTGGGTGAGTTTTGTATGGAGGACACGCCATCTGGATTTCATTTTCAAGGGGAGAGTTTGAATATCATGGAGAAATTTCAGTGAAGTTTTTGGGACCGCGTTAATGCTTTTACTGCGAATCGTTCACCATTGACGATATTGTCATTTATGAAAATTGTAAATTCGTTTAAATGTTCAGATTTAATCATATAATTTATCTAGTCTGCCCGCAAATATCAGTGAATGAGCCGAACATAGACGCATGAAAATCAAATTAGAATCAATAATGGAATACAGGATATAATTAAATGAATAAGGATCAATATAATGCTATCTTAAGCATGGAATGATATTGAAACTGAGTAACGTTTCGTAATGCCTTTATTCATTAGCATGATAATAATATTGAACGTTTAGGCGTCATTACCAAATGTAGTACACACTTGATGTACCCAGTCACTTGATGAGTACGTTCGAATGTCGAAACTCGATTGTGCTGATAAATAAAAATATTACGGAATTTTACCCAGTTGTAACATCTTTATCACGCCTTAAGATAAAATGTCATGAAATCAAGGCTTATACAGCCACCTTAAATATCATACCGATACGTTAAATACTAATATCAATGATTATTTTGGATGATTTTTTAAAAGTGCGCTCATAGTTGTATTAAAGTAGTGAGACTGCGAAGCTGTGCTTCAGGATCCAAAACGAGATCTCCCTACAATTTCTTCCTCCCTTGGCCTATTTACCCAGGAACCCTTAATGGTGCAAATGACCTCAGCTGTCGACCAGCTCACTACGTCCTCCGGTAGTGCTTAAAAAAAACCACCTAAGCATATACAAAGGCAATCCGTGTTTTTGGTGAAAATGGATCGTGAAACGCGAGAAAAGAGAATTCGTGGGAATGGAAGGAGAGCCGGAAAAGAGGAGGCTAAAAGAGTTTTTGCAGCGCCCGCGAGTGTGCGAAGGGTTTTAGCGTACGGGGGTGAGGATGAGAAATGAAGATGATGTCAGTTCCCATCCCGACCGGCGTGACCTCTGTTGCGGTATGATAATAGGAGGAAGAGGAAGGGACAGCTGTCAAGTAAGGAACCGGATCTCGGGAAATTCGGAGACGTCGTGGTATTAAAAAAGGGCATCGGAAAAGAAAAATGGCTGAAAAAATAAAAAAACGAGCTTAGGATGGAAAATAATTATTGTAAAAAAATAATCAGCAAACTCTATCTCTTCCTCACCTTCCTTTCTTTCTAATCTTTACTTTTGACGTGTAATTCGATGATAAATCCCCGGGCCAAACGACTACGAAATAAATAAGTGCCATAGAGAAATTTAGAGAGTATTAGCATACAACTGAATCGCGATGTGGAAATAATTGTGGATTCTAATAACTTTTGGTAAATCTATTCATTGCTTACTTACTTTAATTATAAATACTCTTACATATACCTTTTCAGTAAATCTCTTCCGCTAGGCATTAAAAGACAAATCGTGCGCTGATGTTTCGTCCAAAGTCAGTTCAAATGGTTCTTAAATCAAATTCAAAGGCTTTATTTTGACATTCGGGGCTTGTCGAAGAAATGCAGTCGCGGAAAATCTTATTTCCGAGGGAATACGACGTACCCCAATTCTGGACGGATTTGAGAAAAGCCTAGCTCGCCAATTTTATGTGTATTCAGTAATACATACTTCATGCATGGTTTTCTAAAATAACGTTTATTTAAGCAATGAAATAATGGTACCTGATCTAAGTGATGCATAAGATGCACTTTTAAATTAATGTGTTTTACATATGCATCTTACTTCATTAAACTTACCGAAGGAGCTCATCCAATTGAACAGTTGCGAGTTGGAAATTAGTTGAAAATGTCGAGATTTTTTGACATTTAGTAGTCAATTTTTTCTTTTAATGGTAACTTTGCCAATTAATAGAACGCTATAAATTATTAGAGACCTAAATTATCGAATTTCACAACAACATTGTATTTTGTTCGCCTTCTTCAATATGGAATTTAACTGTTCACCATGGTGCGAATATTGTCTCTGGGGTATTTTCTGGTTTTTATCGGTTATTGCTTTGATTATGCACATGCAAAAATGCATCACGGTATGGTGGTAATAACAAGACCAAAAAAGTAGAATTTTAGGCAGAATTTTTTAGACAATTACCGTTATACTTAATGTAAAAATGGTAATTTTATTCAAGCGCTTCATTGGCTGGACCACTGAAATGCAAATGATTGAACGCATTAATTCATCGGGAATGTTGTATAATTCCAATACGTTGTCATTTCGATTTTAATCTGGACTGAGAATGAGGCGGCGATGCCATGCTGGCCAGGCATCGGCTACGTTCGACTCGGCGATCGGAAATGTGAGTCATGTGCATTTCTACCTCTTGTCAAATGACTGGAATCTGCGTCGAGTCTGAGAAGGCCGCCCTGTGAGACCTTACTCGTACGAGTTTGACAGAGCCCGAAAGGGCACCGACTTCGGTTAACTCACGAGGAGGTGGTGGCCTCTAGTTCGTTTCTACTATCTCCACACTTCTCTGGTGCGTGAGGGGTACTGGCTATATATTCGAGGCCGGAAGCATCGGTAGGGTTATTTGCCACACGGCCAGGCAACGAGAGGGAGCGCTCCGAATACCACGCCTTCAAGACAAGTGTGCTGGGCCTTCTGAGACACACGCGTCGCTATATGGGTACGTTTTTCCTCCCCAATTTTATTTCGTATGGTATTGATCCTTCGGGGAAAGGCTGATTAACTATTATTGTTGTCAAAACTATTATTGTAAAACTAGTATGATGAAAATTTGTCGGTCTGACACAGAGATGGCGTTCCAATCAGCGAAAATTTATAATACCTGCCTGAGTGCAAGTATCATTAGTTAACAAGACAAGTTTCAGCTTGTTCTCTCGAGTAGTTTGTTTATACGTATTAGTACAGAAGATGTCTTTCGTGTGTTTCGTTCAAATGGAAAAACTTTCGTGTGATCATTAATTTCTTCGTTTTGAATGGATTAACCCCTAAGGAAATTCACCCGAAGTTCAAAATAGTGTACGGGGACTCTGCTCCTATAATGACAACCGTTAAAAAGTGGGCAGCTGAATTTAAGCGTGGTCCCACATCCCTCGTAGATGACCTATGTGAAGGACGGCTAAAAACTGCTACCGTACCGGAAACCATCGAAAAGGTGCACGATATCGTGTTGGACGATAGGCGAGTGACGGTGAGTGAGATTACCAAGACTGCAGGGATAACAGAAGAAAGGGTGCGAAACATCTTACATAAAGATTTAGGGATGTGAGAGGTCTGCGCAGATTGGGTGCCGCATTTGCTGAATGCCGATCAAAAGCAAACGCGCTAACGATTTTCGAAGTAACATTTGGACAAATTCAAGAGGGAACCGACCAATTTTGTGCGGCGAATGGTCACCATGGATGATGCATTGGTCACGGTAACTCCTTACCCGACAGAAATGAAACAGCAATTGAAGCAGTCGGTGGAAGCCGGTGGTACAGCGTCAAAGAAAGCGAAGCCGATCGCATCTGCCGGAAAGGTCATGACCAGTATGTTTTGGGATACGAAAGGGATCCTGTTAGCTGACTACCTTGAAAAAGGCAGAACAATTACAGACAAATATTATTCCAGTCTTATTGACCAGCTGGATGCCCAAATTCGCGAGAAGAGGCTAGAAAAATAAGAAATTACCTTTCACCAGGACAGCGCACCTGCTCACAAAGGTGCGTCGGTGATGGGAAAACGGCGAGATTTGGGGTACGATTTGCTCGGCCATCCCCCCTATTCTCCTGATGAAGCAGCCTCGGACTTCCATCTGTTCCCAAACTTGAAGAAATTTGCTTCTGGGAAGCGCTTCGCGTCCAAAAAGAAGTTGAGAGGGCCGTAGATGGATATTTTCTCAGCCTTCCAGAGTCTCACTTCGGGGAAGGAATATTGATGTTGGAGACAAACTGAACCAAGTGTGTTGAAGTCAAGGGAGATTGAGTAGAAAATTGACATTATTTTTTAACTGAAAATCGCAGTCTTTCTTTGTCGGGCCGAGAAATTTTCCCTTTAAACATCGTAAATTGCCTCGCAATTAGGAGTACGAGACTTTTTTGTTTGCTCCTGGCAATTAATTGTAGCTGTGAAATTGTAATCCCTCCTGTATCGATCTAAACGTTATTGTTTTCCCCGAATTTTTTTATCTTCAGCTCTTCATGCTTTCAATTTTTTCATATCGCCAATTCCTTTACTTCCTCTGATCTGTGTTCCCAACATTCTCTTTTCTACCGTTTCCGTCAATATCACAGAGCTTTTCTCGATCCACTCCTCCAAAAACTATTTCTGCCTTATTTCTGTGTGTTGCTTTCTGGTTCTAAATTCGTGTAACAACGTCCTTTCTTTACCCACCATTATTAAAATCTTCGTTGTTTTCCTTCCTCCCAGTCCAAATAATGCTCTTCATTCTTCTTTGCCAAAAACATATCAAAATTGTCCAATCTAATATAATTCTCTTACAAATACCAGGTTATTTAACCATCCAACGCCTCACGCTCCACATTTACTTCTCTTTCCTTGACGTCTACACTTGGTGGTTCTGTCATCGACTTCCTCCTATTTGCAAATGTTTAATTATGCCTCCCAAATATTCGAATTGTTGCGTTCGCCCGATTTATTATCTCATTCTTCAGTTTCTTTTAACTTAGCGCCCTTGTTCTAAAAGATCTTATTACTTTCGTTTTTCCTCTATTTAATTTCTTCTTGAATTAATTTCACATTTACCCTGTTGAACTCGATACTCTGAGTTATACGAATACAGCAATCCCTTGGTTTTTCGACCAACAAATGCTTGATTATCCTGAAGTCTACCCAACTTAAAAACATCCTTGCTCGCCGTAATTTCTCCCGTCTCAGGACTCTCGCCATTTATTCTAGGTGAACACAGGCGTGAAATTACCCCCCTCTGTTATTTTTATACCTATCACCACTCATCCCAAGACACAAGAAACTGCCCATACTTGTGATTTCCACTCTCCGAGCTTCTCGTACTTTGGTCATCTTTCCATGCTTTCATCAACTTTGCCCACTCTACATCGCCATTTCGAAATTTATGACAAGATGAATCATCACACATGCGTCCTTTCCAACAGCTTCCGCATTACAATGAAGCAATAGTAAAGTGTAAAAATCATTCGCCTTGTTCTGCTGTGGCGTCTTTGTTTTCTCCCCCTTTCCAAAACTCACACTATGCTTTTCCTAGACATATTTTCACCCTTGTACCAGTTTTTCACCGTGTATAATGATTCTTTTTGAGATATTGGGCTACGTATTATCTTCCTGTTTCGTATTAATCTCTTCTTACGATTTCTCTAGCTCGTAATTTGTGTTCCTGAGAGGTACGCAGCCTCATCTGTGCTGTCTTTTTATGTGTAAAATCAGTTAACTTACCTAATTGTTTTCTGCAGAAAGAGATTAGAACTTTTCTTTCTGTTTTCCCCGATCACATTTTATTGAAGCAATAACTTTCTTGTCTTCTTTTTATACCTCCTTACAAATCTTCCTATTTTGTCCTTTCTGGGAAATTTTTCTGTATACCTTATGTAAAACCACCAATTTTGTTGTTCGTTTAAAGCAGGTTTTGAATAGAAACAGACTTTAGAACGATACTTTGCTGGCATATTTCCTTCCTCCCTTGATACCGTCCAACATTTATATCCTACCCGTCTTGGCTTGCCCATCATTCTCCCCTCTATAAGAATCTTCTACATCACGTTGACCATCAATGTACAAGGTTTGTATAAACAGTATCGGGAATATTTTTTCTTGGCATGACTGTCGTCAAAGCGCGCTCGCACCGCGCAGGCTCGATGGTGGGGGTTTTGAACTTCATCACGTCCAAGCGCCTGCCAGCATTCATTCAGGCTTCCTGTGTTTTTACGAGGGTAATTCCAGAAGTACCCGACCCAAAAAAGAAAAAAACAATTTTGTAAAAAAGTTATTTATTTTTCAACATAATCTCCTTTCAGTTCTCTACACTTTTCACAGCGATTTTCAATAAGTTTGATACCCTTTTTGCACTTGCACCTCAAAATAGCCATCAACTCCCGACATCACTTCTTCACGGTTGGAAAATCTTTGACCACCGAGACATTTTTGCAAGTTTGCGCACAGAAAATAATCCGAGGGGGCTAAATATGGCTAATAGGGTGCATGAGGTAGCATATAAAATTTTAATTCATGATTTTTGGCCATTGCAATAACGGATTTGTGAGCTGGTACATTGTCGTGATGAAACAACACTTTCTTCTTAGCCAAGTACGGCTGCTTTGGCTTTATTTCTTCGCTCAAATGTTGCAATAAGCTCGCATAATACTTGCAGTTGATAGTTTTTCTTTTTTCAAGATATTCAATGAAAATTATCCCACGCGCACCCCAAAAACCGACGCAATGATCTTGCCTGCAGATGAATCTGTCTTCGCCGACTTTGGAGGCGGTTCTCCCTTTGGAATCCATTGCTGGGATTGTTCTTTTGTCTCGGTGTGAAATAATGGACCCATGTTTCATCCATGGTTATGAAACGGCGCAAAAATTCTGCTTTGTTGCTGTGAAACTTTGCTAAGCTTTGCTAAATTGAAACATCTTCGCAAACCTGGTTTTGCTCGAGTGTGAGCAAAGGCAGTACCCATCGCACAGCTTTCTCATGCCTAAATTTACAGTTAATATGCGATTCATTGAACTTTTTGAAATGCCTACTATGTCTGCTAGCTCGCGCACTTTCAGTTGACGATCATCCAGTATCACTTTGGATTTTCTTCACCGTTTCTGGAGTCGTCACCTCATTTGGTTGACCAATGCGATGATCGTCTCGACAGCTCGTACTGCCTCGTTTAAACTCTGCTACCCAATATTTTACTGTTGTAAACGAAAGAGCAGACTCGCCCAGATTAGAATCCAGTTCAGCTTTTATATTGGTTGGGCTGAGGCCTTTAAAATAAAAGTATTGCATCTCATAACGATGACCAATTTTCTCCATTTTCACAAATTCACTGAATACGTTCATTGTTGATGCCTGCCAAATAAATACTAAACCACGTGGTGTCTTCAAACTTACTAGGGCCGGCCGGGTACTTTGGGACCACCCTCGTGGTGGACCTCTGTCGAGTTACTCAACGCAAGCGTAAAATGCAGTGAATGATTGAACAACGGCACACCATCAAACTTTGTGCTGGATTTGGGAAATCGGATATGGAGACGTTAGGTATGGTTCGCCAAGTGTTCAAGGATGAAATAATGTCACAAACTGCAGTTTTTAAGTAGCACAAACTCTTCAAAGATTGCGGAGAGAGGGTGGAGGACGAGACTCACGTGGGACGGCCCTCGACGTCAAAAACCGACGACAACGTGCAACGTCCCCGACTTTTTGGGAAGGGTAATCACGGGAGACGAGAGTTGGACGATCAGATTCGACTCGAAAACAAAACGGCGAAGTTCTGACCACACACTGGTGTGTCACCTCGTCCAAAAAAGGCTCGAATGAGCACATGGAGAGTTAGTCATGCTCACGTTTTCTTCGACGCGAAGGGGGTTGTCCACTACGAATTTCTACCTGAGTGGCAGATAATGAATGGTGCATTTTACGTAGAAGTGCTAGAAAAACTGAAGAAAAGAGTCATCCAGGTGAGGCCAGCCATCTACGGAAATCGAAAACTGTATCACGATATTACACCCAGCCACACCTGCTTCAAGGTAACCGACTACCTGACGAAAAACGACATTGCGATGATTCTACAACCCCCTTAAAGTCCCGACTTGGCACCAGAAGACTATTTGCTTTTCTAAAAGGAAATTCTCCCTATAAGGATACCACCATGGTACCCTAAGGGTCGTCAAATAAATTTGCGCGCGTACCCTTAAGGGCCCTCCGGAATCCGCCTACCAGGGAGCCGTCGAGTCGCGGAAAAGCCGCTGGCAAAAGTGTGTCGACGATCCCTTCTCCCCCACCTTTCCTAGCATCTTGCTTCAAAGACCATGCTTCCGTAGCGTACCAAACCATGTTCCATTTGAAAGTTGTAACAAATTCAATATTTATAACATACATGCTCAAAGTTCCGTCATCCATTCACTCCTCCTAGTGAATGTTTCTTTGCCTAACGTTATTATTCTTCTTATGCTATTATTACGTTGACCATTTTGGTACAAAACCTTTCCAAGATTGGGAAACTGTTCCACCTGCTCTAGTATATGAACTATTTTGATGCATAACTAAAATTTTGTTATTCTCGAATACCGCGTAACTTATGTTTTGTTAACATTGATTCTCATGTCATACCAATCGCCCTGACCTTTCAATGCCCTTAATAATGCTTGCAATACCTTACCTGGCTGGCTAACTAAAGCTCGACCATTCAACAACTTAACTGATTTTATGAATTCGCCACCGACTTTCATGCCTAAATCCAGTTCTTCCCTTTCTTCTTCCACCATTTCCTTCTACAGGAATTACCACTTTATATACCACCTTTCGAATATACGTTGAAAATCACGGGTAATGATGGTCACCCCTGTCTTAAGCCCTCTCTCTAGCACTGCTCATCCCGACTGACTACTGTCCACTCACACCTGAGTAATTTGAGATAGTTATAGGTTCCGGATATGTCGCTTATCAATCCAGTCTACTCCTGTAATCTGTAACACAGTGTGAGTCAGCATTACCTGACGCAAGCCATCAGAAGACGCTTCAAAAGCCATCAGGTAACGCTGATTCACCCACCTTCTCGAAAACTGCTGAACAAAAAAATACATTCTGATTGTATTCTGTTCCTCACTACTTCTATGGCATCAAGTATGCCATTCCTTTAACAGGACCCAAACTGATCATCCCCTTAGTAATCATCTGCTCTACTTGTCTTCCTCTTATTGATGACACTGAGCACTATTTTGGCTACGTGGGAGATCAAACTAATTGTTCCGTAGTCCTCACACATAGCTACATATTCCTTTTTTGGAATAGGTAGTAATACCTATCTTACGAAATCTTTCAGCCTCCTCCCTTAGCAATGCTGCGAATTGGCCAGTTAAAGCCTGTCTTCCTTAGTTCACATAAGATTTTTGAGTAGTTCAAGGGGATTTTTTCTGCCCCCCACGGCTTCATTTGATTTCAATTCTCTTAACGATCTTTCTATTTCCCCATGAAGTATGCCTGGACCTAAGTTACTCCCTCTACGTAATTTTCTCTTTTTATGAGTAAAATTGCTCGCTTAGTATACGTATTTACCATATAGAACCCCTATGAGTTAGTTCCATCGCTCTCGGATCTTTCCTGGTTCAAATTAATATTTTCTTCGATGTATTGTGATAGCTGGCACGGAATTGCCCTTCTTAATTCCTGACAGTACTTTCAAATCGCTGAACGTTGCACGAAATTCACCATTCTTTGGTTTAAACTTTCCATACCCTCGCACTCCGTCTTCCACCACGCTTCTTTTGTTAAACTTGGTACCCACCTCAGCTTATTATTCAAATCTTTGTACTTACCTCTACCTACCTCTGTGTTTACATCCCTCCTTTTCATTCTCTCTTCTTATCTTTCAATATCTCGTCTGTAATCAATGATTTCCTTGGCCTTATCCTATTAATTGTTCCCATAGCTTCGTTTGCGTCTTTTTGTACCGCGTTTTTTTATGCTCCCATTTTTCCTTTGTAGTACCCATCTCCCTCACATCCCTCACAATTCTTTCATGTACTGCTGGTACTTCTTTCTATTCGTCCCGGTTAATGGCTCTGAATCACATTTACTCAAAAGTTTTCCTCATTTTAACCTGCTGAATCTAACCCTGCATTTCATTGGGACCAAATTGAATCCGCATCCTCTCCCGCGAAATGTGCAAATTAATCACACATTTCCTAAATCTGTATCTATATTTTTCTGTATCCCTGGATGTTTTTCCTGTATGCCAACTCCGTTTGTGATGTCTGCATCAAGTTTTTATGAGAATTAACCCTTGTTTCCTCCAGAATTCTATTGCTTTCTCCCTGCGGTCATTCCTTATTCTTTAACCGCCCTTTCATCACTTCTTTCGGCTACCGTCACGTTCAAACACCCAATTACTATCAAATGTTTCCTTCGAGTAACAATCAAATTTCTGTGCTTAAATGATTGTATACCCTGTCGACTTCTTCGTCCCAACGATTGCTTCGTGACATGTCTGCCTGAACAATAACCAAGTTCGTCGTTTCAGCTTTGACTTCTTAACATTATATTATTTTCTCTCCTGCTCTGTTTCCTATGCTTTTTTAATTTTTCTTGATTCTATATTTTGCCATCCCCTGCTGACTACATTCCCCTTGCTCTATATTACTCTGCAACAATTGCTTCAGTAATCCCCGCTATTCTTCCATCCCACCTCACACGACCCTAAAGCATCCATCCGTCGTGTTTCCTCCCGCCATTTCTCGCTTTGTATTTCCTAATTCCCCTGTCTCCAACGTTGTCCTAGCATTTCAAGCCCAAATTTTAACTGGTTTGGTGCTCTTTTGTGTCTTCTCTACTGTGCTGTCGATTTCGCTTTTCATGAATTTCGAGAGATGTCGACCACAAAAGCCTAGCTTCTCCCACTGAGGGCACGGCTCATGGCCCGTCGGGCCATGTCTGTAGTTGTCGGGACTCATTCTCGCATCGAAGCTTATCATTGTTTCGTGAGATAATTAATTGAGATGGGTACCCGTTTCTTTCGTGAATTCCATGGCAACATCACTCAAATGGCCACCCCACGGGTATCCTTCGCAACAGCTTCACTGGGGAATACGATATGCTGCGTGGATTACCTTGCGTTATTTCAAACCCGTCGACCTATCGGGCATGGGTGGTAATATTAGTGAAGGATAGGATGTAAGGAAAGAGCAAGAAAAGGAATTATCGGTAGGAATGGGCGTATTGGGTAAAAGCGCTGGGAAAGGGAAAGAGAGCTGGAAGGGGAATAGGGTCGAAACGAACTCTCTTGGAATAGCCCCGGAGGGGGGATAAGGTGTTTCAAGGTAATCTACTCATATGCAATCTTGGGTATAATTACGCTAGCAGTAGCCAAATGTATGCTAAATATTTGTAACTCCCCTGCCCTCGGCGTCGTACTTGAAATTTGCTTTATACCTATAAATTGATCTTCAGTTTTTCTAACAATTTTGGATTTTTTCCCGGTAGTCTTCTATTGTTTCGATACTATTGATGGATTTTGTATGATGAATTCCTATCGCGAAGAAATTTCCTGCCTTCGGTTCCATGCCTGAAACAGGCTACTGTTCCACCATTGCTCATTCTTAAATGTCCGTCCATCACGATTTCAAGATAAAAATAATTTAGGTGATCTTCCGTTACCTCTCTCAGCGGTGCTTTAATTTGAAATCATCCCTTAAAATGGCTATCCCTCCGGGTCCAGATGCCACAGAGTCCACTTTACCAAGGAACAGACGCTGCGTTGACATCATATCTCTGGCTTCTAACCCTTCTGTTTTCCATTTGACGCGGGTGACCCCACTATCATTGCCCCCAGCGGCACAGCTCTAGGGATAATCGGAAAACACACGCCCGTCTATCAAGCGAAATTTGTACTTGATGGGAAAGGGCTGATTCTCTATGTATGTAATGTGAAAAGGACCTTGGTTTGAAGCCAACTGGGAATAATTATTTAGATGATTTGTCGATGGCGAATTATTTACCAGCTGTTGTCCATCGGCAAGCCATCGTCCTAATCGGTGCGTAACGTCGACCGATAATAACCTGTTAATTATCGAGTGAATGAAAAGAAAAGAGATTGCGATTCATGAACATAACAATTTGGAAATAATCTTCAGCGACAAGAAGCCCTCGATATGTAGAGGATGAGGTTCGTAGTCGAGTAATCTGCTTTTACCTCTACCATAAGCGCGTTTTCTGATAAATGGTGGAGACCAATTATGATAATCCAGTTTTAAAAGTCTGACTATGATGAATATTCGTAATTATTTGGGGATAATTTATTTATTTAAGAATTACGTTGCAATTAGGCGATTTTCCTGGTGGCAACGGTCAAGTTTGGTAAAATATCACTCTTACAACGAAAAATACATGCATACACGTACTAGGAAAACAGATAAGAGGCAAAATATTCTTACATACAGTGACACTACCTCATCACATACAAACAAACTTCCACATCACATAAAAAATACCGTCCACATCACATACAAACAATATTTTAATAACTACAATGAAGTGTATCACCCAGTGGCTGCTTTACATTTATACTTCAAACTTCTAAAATTGGATGGAAAGGGCTCCAACAAACCTACAGGCAGCTGTTTCCAATAAATTATAGTTCTCTTTAAAAAAGAGTAATTTTTCTTATTTGTTTTTGGCCTCCTTATTTTTATTTTGAAACTATGGTCGTTTTTTCCCTTAAAGTTAGGCTTTTCTATGTCTTTCCATAAATCTTCCCACGCTTCGTCCTTTTTAACAATTCTATACATCGAGCCTAACCTACTTCTACCTTTCCTCTATTTTTCAAACTCTCCCCTAAGTGGGTACCGATACATTTTCCCCAAGAATTTACTAGTACTACCGATAATACCGATCTCCATGCAATATTCATTAATGCCTTTTATTGCCACTGATAAGAATAAAATTTGTAGACTTTACCTTATTGAACGGGAATATAGAATTTCGCCTTAAAAATAGTTGCGGTGAAACTGTTTTTTTGCTCATCGTCAGCGGATATTACATTTCTTGCATTCATTGGTTTTTGCCACTCCTCTCTTGAATCGTAAAGCCATTACTATGATTTGATTTTGCTGTTACTTGAATTTCAGCATACCTCTGATAGTAGTGTGCTTCACATTCAAAATTTGCACGTGTCAAAATGGAATCATGCAAAAAAAAACTTCCCCTGCCATTTCCATTCTCTATGAGAGATTGTCCCCTTCAAAAATAGCGTTTCGGGAACGAAATTTTTTTCGAGACTGTTTGAATTATGCAAACGCAATTGTGCCATCACCCACGAATTTCGTCTTTTTGAAGCCCCACCAGAGTACGGAAAACCCGAATGGAATTTCTGCAACCCTACTCTGCGTACGCGAGCATTTTTATAGCTCCCGAGCCCAGTGAATTCTGAAAAATGAATTGAATAAAGTTAAACTTGATACTCTGCACATCACTCCTGGAGCACGATTCCCCAGCTGCTGCATGTCACTTTTGGCAGAGCTCGCGAGTCGTGAATTTTATTGCTCGTGACGATGCAAAAATAAAGGAATACCTCCGGGATAGACTTGGGTCCAGTTTTTAGAAAATGGAAGAAATAGAATGAAAAAGCACGATGCCCCTGGTCACAAAGGAATGGCGGGATATCCACTGCTTTTCCTTTACGCGAGAGAAAGCTGTCACACGCCACGCGGCAGGTTCACGGCCGTAGGATGAATCGAACAAGGGAATATGGAAATGTTGGTCTCGGGGGCGAAGGGGGGAGAAGGTAAGGGACGCTCACCCGGGCGTCCACCGGGGTGGGGGTGGTGGGAAAGGGGTTGAGACTCATTTTCACAGAGGGGAGAACTGGTGACAGGCACGTCGCATCTACACTCGCCCGAGGTTTTTGTGTATCCCGTATGGCTATCGATTAAGCCCAAGATTGTGCTCTCACAACCATGAGTGGGTTCGAACTGTGAAATTTAGTTGGATGGAAACCAAAATATAATATTCTGAGACACAAATATATGTGGCATAGATTCTTTTCACTATCACTAATTTAAGGTTATTTCGGAACGAAGAACATTCATTATCCATCTGGTACTACTTTTTTTTTAATGTAATCAAACCTTTATTTGTTTTTCCGTCAAACTCTGCTGAAAAAAATGGTTATTGATCGGCGTAGTGCATGAAATCCCATCCTCATTAAATAATTAACTCGAACTGTAACTAGAACGATGGAAAAACCGAAGTACCCAAGTGATAACTGTCATATCCTTGATCGCTCGTATTTATTCTCTGGGTGTTTATGTGTATATTTTCAATTTGGAAAAAAATAAACCTGCGGTAGTCATCAACTGTGATTTACGTGAAAATATGTTAAAAACATGTATATTTTCTTGTATTTGACATGGCTGTTAATTATTTATTCTTAATTGGTATCCTTGGCTTAACAGTTGTTGATAATTAATTGAGTTGGTTAATTGCAATGAATATGTCACCTAGATATAGAGGATGTATTGCGTTCCTCGTGGATTATTTCTTCAATTTCCTGGTAGTTACATTTTCACATCCCAGCGCCTTACTCATATTTTCAAAGAGTGAGCGTAAATCCGTCATGCTCAACTGCCGGTTGATGGCTAACTCACCCTCATGGCATTTAACTTAACTAATTACGATGTTTTTAATGAAAACTGCTCAGCATCACTATTTTATTCATTCGTCAATGTGGTTAATATTCATTAATATTAAAGTGGCCTGACGCAGCCTCCACTTGACTCTCCTATCAGTCAATCTGTGCTCATATTTCTTCCTTGTCATGTCTTCGTTTCGTATTAAAGTTCTCTTATTGCGCAAATGTGTTCCAAAATCTGCAACCATCATACGTATATCTTCATCATTTCGCTCACTGCATTGTTTTAAGTCTTGTACCATTCCGTTTCAACTGCTTCACCTTTTCATGTAGCATAAATGGCTCGTGACAACTCAAGGTCTAATTTTCTTTTCTGTTCCTCGCATAAAATTTAATCTATTTCTATCTGGTTTCCTTTTCCTTCCAGTTATTTCCTCGTCCATTCAAAGTAGTTTCTAGTCAATTCTCTCATTTTGTTCTTCCTTCTGCGTTCACTGATTTTCTTCATAAGCCTAACCTTGAGGTTGCTAATACTTAAATGTTGACATTTTTCCATTTTTTCATTGTTGAGCCTTTATCTTCTTGTTTTGTATTCAAATGATCTTCCAATGTCTGTTCTAAGGTCATTTTTGATTTTTTTTATTATTTTAATGCCATCTGAAGTTTGCTGTTTTCTTTAGAAGAGCTTCTTTAATCAGAAGTCGGCCATTCCTCATTAAAATATTGTCATCAATGTTAATATATGCATCCAGGAATTTTTACTTCCATTAATTCTGTTCCTGGATGGCTGCTTCACATGAATACATTTAAGTTAACTTATCCTTCAGTCTACAATGAATTTCTACATTTGTCTTCATTTGTAATATATTTAAACAGGGTATTTTCTCGTAGTAATTTACATTTCAAACAGAATTCTATTGGTCTTTCTTTTGTCGCTTTTTCAATCACTGTTCCTTCTTGGCCTTTAATGACGAAGTTGTTTTAACATATTGTGATCATCAGTTTTCTATTGCTTGGATGTTTTTATTTCTTCTTCGGTTTTCTCTTGGATCTCTTCCACTTCTTCATCTTTGATACGAGTCCATCCATGCCCCCATTCCGTTGTTGGTATATACACTTCCATTACGACTCTCATAGACTTAGTCGTCGTTTTAACCACGATGTTCTTCTCATCGTACTGTGAAATAGTCTTTGCTCACGTTCCCACAGTACTCGCATCGTCCCCGATCCCAAATTTTTTCCAATTGTGGATCCCTCTTGCATAACTCTGCCGCTAAGGTCATGGACCCTTTTGAGCTGCCCTCAAAATGCTTTCTTTTTCGTGCCATTTTATTTCTCTAACTCCCAAAACACGCGAGCCCATTCTTTGCATTTTCTCTCCGTTTCTGCAGCATTCCATGGGTCATAGGCGATGTAACTTTCGGGCCTCTATACTTATACTCGACCACTCGTGAAGGATGTGCTCTCTCCTGGGTGGTCCTTATCCTGAATGACTCTAGGAATTTTATTTGTTAAAGAATACTTTTTCAGCGCATAAATTGCGTAGGTACGTTGGATAGCCGTTGTTCCTCGGAAATATAACGTGTACTTTTCCTCTGCCGTCCAGGTCCCAGCGTCACGGTCGTTTGGCAAATTCAGCGCGCCTGCAGGGGAATGCCGCCTGCTTCATGCTTTCCATGCTTACTCATGTGAAGGAGTGTTGTCACCCCTTCCTTCAGGTTATCAGTTGGAGGCTGTCAACCCTCAAGTTACATTCACCGCATTTCCTAACAGGTATTTATAAAATTATCTGACCCACAGAGAGACCCCGAGGCCTTCCCGCGACCCACACCTTGTTACCCAATAACCAATATATTTGCTAGCATACTCACTTATTTCACTCCTCCCTATACCAGTATAAGTTTTCCGCGACCCGCTAGGTGGTGGACGAACCCGGAGCGTTAGCCACAAATTTTTCTTTCTCGAGTTTAAGAAATGAAATACTTTAAATCAATTTTAAAATTCAATGCTGATATCGTTCGGTAGTTTGTCGACTGCCAACACGCTGAATCACTGCACGTGTCACTAAACTCTTTTGCTTGTTTACGTTGTTTCATCAAAAGTAGTATTCCTACATTTTCTATTTGGTATTATAATCATGCAGCTGGTGGCTCAACATTTATGTCGTCTACAGAAATGTGCGAGGCATCTATTACCAAGTTATGAAGATATATTCCTTGCTTTATAAGCGATTGATAAAATAGGTACTTTAATTTTAGGAATAATGGCATTAAAATTTCTTTAATGGCTTACAATTAGAAGTGTAATCCGCTTTCCGCTTTTTGAAATGGATTTTTAATTCAAAATTTTTGTAGCTAAATAAGGGCTTATCAAATGGGCATGTAGGAGGACGGCTAGTGCAGGTGCTGTCTTTCCATTCTTCTCGTCTCTGTTCGGTATCAAAGGGTCGCTGTAATTATTCGAGGTTTTCTAGGCTCCCGACAGGACTACTGAACTAATAGACTTGTGGAAAAATGCAAATTTGTTTTTTCATAATCCTGACGGGATTTTTTACAGAGAATAGTGAGAATACTCGAATCACGATAAATACTCTGTTTCATGGGCTGCTCAGGTTTGAACCCACTGGCCTCTTGCGTGCAAGGAAGTCTATTTTTAATTCGAGTATTCAACTCTCTCTCTTCTTTTTTTCGCTATATCCTGTCTACCTTTAGTAACCCTCATACAGTGAAATTGTAGAAAAACGCTTTTGTAGATGCGCTCTTCTGCCATAATTATTTCAAGACCTTTTTTCAATACGAAGACAAAGTAGGAGGTAACCTTTATGAAGTACCTTTGTAACATATAAGTGTTGAAAGTTATATTTTTTATAAATAATTGTGTTCATAACTTATTACCTTTGTTAGTCATGATAAGTTTCATGCCTTCTATTATTATGGAAATGATTCGCTCGCGGTCGTTATAATTAAACGTAAATCGCTCATCTACTTTTATGAGTCGATGTTTAATACTATTTCTTTCATTGGTTTCTCGTAATACTAATATCAGTATACTATTTTCATCCATCATATTGCAATGATTTATTTTTTTCACCTGATCTGCCATGCCAATTCATGTTTCTTCCCAAACACTTATTTTTACTTTTATCGTCATCGTTACGAGCAATAAATTTCAGGATTCGAATGTTCCCATTGAATTTTATCTCAACGTGTTATCGCCATGAAGCTATCATCGTGTAATTATTATTTTAATTTGGTTGGTAAAGCATGCCAAGTTCAGGAATAAAAAAAATAAAGGAAGTTCCGTAAGAGTTACTGTTCAAACAAAACCGATACATGATTGCATTCTTTTAAACAGATTAAAACCCTAACCCTTTTATCAGGCATTTAAAATCTTCTTTTTTTTGTACCCGATTGAGGACGCAAATGAATTGCAAAAGCAGATGTGTCCTCACTTGTTTGATTCAAAGTAATTCATTTCCTTTTGTCTACCGTATGAAAATTCTATGAGCCATGGTCATTCAGTGCTTCTGATAGTTTTGAAGAGTATCATCATGAATGTTAATGGTGAAGGTAAACTGTTGTCCTGAATATTCCACATGGCAAAGAGTCGAATTTTTTCATTGCACTCAAATTGTTCTCTGCCCGTAAAGTCAAAATGGATGTCGGCAGCGACCTCTGCAGTCATTCATGTGTCTATTGAATTAAATATCATTTATGAAGCGTTTCATTTTGATACGGTGTCTGAAAAACTCTGTTTTCCTGCAGTTAACTATCAATAACGATCAGTATAGGTAAGTTTACTATCATTGAACGCTAATCATTTCAATAACAGTCATGTAAGGAGTCCCATTTACGTGTGTAGAGATAAGCGCACGCATTATTATAAGCCTCTTGGAACTACACTGACTTCAGGTTGCCCAGTGTTAGCCGTGTGATTGTTAGCTGCTGCCAAGGGGGACACGTTGGATCAGTACCCACATAGCGTCAATGAATATCTACAATCAAAATCTGTAACGTGGAAAAGGCGTGTGAAAGTAACTGAACTGTAAAATAATCTCTGTCCATTCCTTAACATGATGATGAAACTAATCAAATTGTTTATAGAGCGCTTCCAAAGTCACTCTGTATTTATTCTGTGGTCACCGTATTTTGGAACAATTTCAATTCTTACACACTTCCTGCTCGAGTGGGTGGAATCTTGACGGTGGACCAAATACGAGAGAAGATGAGGGAGAGAATGGGGGAGAACTGTATGGAGGGAAGGGTGGAGAAGGGAAGAAGCGGAAATGCCGTGGTGGGAGAAAGGAGGGTGACGAGGGTGCAAGACAACGGGTTTCATTCCGGGCGAAATTGTGGCCATGAGTCGCCCGTTTATCGAGGCAAATCCCCTCGATATTGCCTGGAAAAGGTTAACACTACCGTAAAGTAATCCCAAAAGCGCCCCTAAGTATTACGCGACCCGGAAAACCGACCAGTTCGCCCGAGCTTCTGAGGGACTCATCTCTTCCTCTCTCTTTCCTTCCCTCCCTCTCTCGCTGCCGTCACCACTCTCCCTCTCGGAATAGCTAGGGGGACGACGAGGGAGTAGTAGTACGGGAAAATCCGTGAGGAATTCGTTTCTCTACTTCTGCCGTCCCTCCTTTTCCCTTACCTCGATCCCCTCTCCCATCTTCCCATTTTCTTCCCCCCTCCCCATGGGGATAAGGGCGGTAGTCAGAAGGCCGGCAATTTTGACCGAAGCGAGAAGTGTGTAAGGGGATGTGATGAAAGATCTACCACCTTCTTCGTTCGTTTAATGCCCGAAATTTCATTGAATTGTTTTAGGACGTCATAAATTGTTATAAAACTGTTTTGAGGTTGTGTGGGTTGGGAAATGCCCGAGAGAAAGAGAACCGCTATAGTGTGATAAAGAAGACATGGATGGCAATACGAGATGGGAATTCTTTAAAGGGAGACTCACCACAGTGAGACCTGAATGGTGCCGTTTTTGGTTGCCTTAAGGGGAAGGGGAAATGCTCTGACTGTGTGTGCCCTTCAAGCAACAGCACGGGCGAAGAAATGTTGCGGGAGACAGAGTCGGAACGAGGTGAAAAGTGGAGCAAAACGGGATATCCTTTTTATTAGGTAGGGCGTCGGTTATCTCCGCTGATATTGTAGAAAAGTGTATTTTCACCATATCACTCCTCGTCAAATAGCTTTTCAGTTTATTACCTCTTAAAATGGTTGAAATTAGTTTAGCCGTAAAAGTTATCGTGTAATCGATGTAAGTTCATTTTCAGAATACAATTTCTGATTTAGGGAAGAAGCTGCCTTTGAAGCTTGCGGCAATTCATGTTCCTCCATAAAATCTTTTAGGAATAAGAGTATTTTTTTACGATTTTCTCAATATAAAAGAGTGAAAATTATTTTTTAACCTTACGCAATGAATCTCTCACATGAAGATCGGAGAAACTTTTCACTTACAGCAATTACTAGTAGGTATATGCGCATTTGTTGATCTCTATGTAAAAGAGAGCTTGGAAATTTTTCACTGTTATTTTCTTACCTGTTACTTCGCCAAGACACCCAGAGATAAATTATTTTGTTTCGCAAGAAAGTGCGCTCATTTGTTGCCACGCTATGCCCTATTTCAGGTGGTAATTCAAATTTTTTATATCTGAATATAGTTACGATTATTATATGTGTACATATATGTTGTAAAATATTTCAGTAAACTGACTGAAGTACTGTTGAGTGAAAATATTATTTTCTCCAACACTATTTAATTAGTATTTTTGTTTCCAAAATGCTGTTTTTCAAGTACAATCAGCTGGAGCTTATTCCAATCATCGTCACCTGCCATTTCCTTTCCTAAATATTTCAGTACAAGATAAATAAACGCAAAAATCCACTCTAAATAGTAGAGATCGAATGCAGAAACCAGTTTTTTTTCCCATTAAATTACTAAAATTTAAATCTTTCTTTGTTTAGCCCTAATTTTTCTGTCCTTAAATACACATCAGGTAGTTTAAACTCTGATCAATGTAATTTCCTGAAATTTTCATGTGAAATGCATCAGGAATTGGCCGTTCCCCGGTTTCATCGATCAAACATGAGATTTGGTCATCAACAATGGTGGGAGGAACATAATTCAATTGATAAAATGCCATAAGAATCGGCATTTCACGAACGTAACTAGACGCTTTTGCTTTATAACCTGTTATGAGGGGATGGTTTCGTTAAATTTGTTTTTCACAGTATTGGTGATACTATACTTAATCACTACGGTGGGTCAATTTTAATTCCGAGAGCTCAGGGTTGAAATAAATGTTAAATCTCGTTAACGTGCTTTTTGATTTTTTTTAAAATTTAATTGGCATCGGAGTAACTAGAGAGTCATTCTTGAATTTTCATACGGTTTTTGCTCAACGGAAAATGAAATGATTTTGTTGTTAAAAGGAAACTCGGGGATTAAAGCAGCACCTTACCCTCGAATAGAAGCGTACAAATGTTATGGTAGGATGCGGCGAGATTGTTCGACGGATATGACATGCCGGGATGAAATTTCATGCTGTGGAGCACTCAAGATAATTGATTAAAAATCAGAATGTTTGAGCCATGCACGTCAATCATAGCCAACTCTCTCGGAGGTTCTACATTATCGACGTTAATGTAACTGGAAATGCTTGCGTATTCCACTACTTGTACGTCTCCAATAATGTTAATTTGCACTTCTGTAATGGTTAATACACTCTCGCTCTCTCTTTTCCTCTAAAATAGGAAAATCAATTTGTGCGAGTCGTTTAGATTTCATCGAAGAAGAGTGAATTAGTGCTTTGCAGTTAAAAGAGCTGGGCCAGGAATTTCAGTGGCCTACTCGAAAACTTGATATGTTTCACTGTGAAATGAAGTTGCACAAAATCCTCTGTGGTAATTTGAGTTGACGGTTAATCCTCCAGTTTTCGATGCTAATGAATAAAGTATCAGGTATGTTCAACACTAATCTTCGTTCCCCAACTCATATTCTCATTCTAATATTTGTGTTTGCTAATGACAATTATGTTAAAATTTATTTGATAAAACGTCTAAATGGGCTCATTAGGGTCCTGTGAGGAGAGTTGTTCTTTTACCTTAGGTGGCTGTTTTGCAAGTATTTACTTGCGATAATTCATGATTCACATTTCTTTTGCGTTTTTACTGCTTGAAAAAAATGATTTTCAAGCCAAAAGGCCATTAAGGCAACAGGAATTATTTTAATTATTGCGCCAAATAGGGTTTTTTGTATTTATGAAGTGTGAATTTTATTAAATACGACGTTCGTCCATTTTTCCAAATGTATGTTGTAGTATAGTTCTGAAGGTAGACTAATTGGAAAAGTCAAAATACTTACGTCGAATTTAGTGATTTATAACATTTAATTATTTAATTCAATCTACTTGTTCAGTTTTTTGCAGAGGTCTAGGCTCACAGCATTGCTTAAAATGATTAAATTGACCTAATTGTCAATAGAATTATTTATTTCGTATTGAAGGTCTTAAATTATGTTATAAACTTTCCATAGCATCACGTTTATGCGTTGAAAATATTTTATTCAACCGTATGGGATTTCCAGATAATGCGTGGATTATATGAGAATGTTTGAGAATATAAAGAATTATTCAATTATAATATTATATATTATTAAAAATGTGTATTCCTTAGCTCGTATCATTTGCCAAACGAATTCACTCTGTATTCAGCACGAGATGGTTATTGCACTTTCCATTCTATCAAATTATGAATTGTCAGATAAATTTGTGATTATGTACATATCATTCCGATAACTCGATATAATAATTTCCATTGATCACTGAGAGATTAGCCCTAGGTCATCCCAAATAAACTATTTAACTTTCCCCATGGCCCTCAAATAGGAGTAGTAATATAGATGAAGGCATTTATTCGGGTCAAATCGAGTCCATCTGACCCCCTCGTCCGTTAAACTCAATTTAATGGCATAGCAACATATAAAATGGATACAAAGACGATTAGAGAGGTGTGAAAATATAACATAAAGAGAGTAGTTAAAGAATATAGTAAATTGCATAAAAAACTACCGTTCCTAAAACACGAAAACTGATTTGTGCTTTAACAGTTGCTATTGTTGCCATGGCAACTGGATGAAAGAGCACCAGATCAATAAATATAGGTCTACATCTACATCAATACCCTGCGAGCCACCGAAAAGGTGTGTGGCAGGAGGTGCAGCACCAGGAGGGAAGGGTAAGGTATGAGGGGGTTAGGGTTTTTCAAATGGATGGAGAAGGGTGGAGGGAACCTGCAAAAAAATATATAAATATATTATTTTATATAACCATGGTATAGTTAAAAATAGTTTTTTAAGGTAATCTACCGGTTAAGGTAGGTTTTTGGATGGACACAACTACCAAACAAACTTTTTATTACTCCTAACAAAACACAAAATCCATCATCCTACTCTATATCAGGTCCCTCTTCATCTCTGATTACTTTCTTCCTCCCTTCATCCCGTCCAACATCCCCACCCTGTTCCTTCCCTTTCCTCTATTGCCCAACATTCTCCCCTCTATCACAGTCTTCAACATCCCACTGCCGGTCAACACCCCCTTCATCCACTTTTCCTGCCTCCATAGGATTGCTCCCAAAAAACTCCTCTCTTCGCCCGCCATACCAAGTACTTCCTCATTTGTTTTCTTCTCTGTCCATTTCACCTTCTCCATTCTTCTCCACACCCACATTTCAAAAACCTCCAATCCACGTCTATCCTCCTGCTTCAATGACCACGTTTCCTAAATACACTCTAAATGAAGTGACTTTTACGTATTTTTACTTGCAAAAAGTTAACAAAAACTCATCCAGTGGTTGATTTTCACGTGTTTTTGTTTCAAAAACCAATCATTTTATCAATCTCTTTCCTTAGATCTCAAAGTGAATTCACACCTCTTCAAAAATAGCTCTAAACTTAACGTGCAATCTTTCAAATACCATCCATTGGTTATTAATATTAAAGCAACCATAATCTAAGAAGGCTCTGAATGAACAGTCTACGACTTGTACCTGTACCTCTGACAAACAGACTCTTATGGACGTACTTTAATAGATGTGTTCAACGACTGGAATGTTTTCGTAATTACAGGTTTTATGAAAATTTAAGTGAAATAAACGCCGTGAGGGAAGAACTCGGTGGGATCAGAATACTTCTTTGAATTAAAAGTTTTGCTCATATTGATAAAAGAGAATAAAAATTTCCATTGAACACCGCCTGCAGTACTCTTTTTATGATCTCCGCAGAATATCTCTTTGGTAAAATGTATTTTTGCAGTTAAATGTACTAGTGATTGTGCTGCCTTTGTAGGCAAACAACGGGATCCTCGTCACTTGTTGACCAGGAGCAATTAGCACTGGTGCAATGACAAATGTACGCTACTTGACATTCACATGCGTGGGCAGAGGGTTTAGCGCTCTTTACATAACTCAAAACGTTAAATACTCAGAATGTACTCCTATTTCCGTCATATAGAAAATTGGTCTTTTCGTTTGAACATTTCCCATATACATGATTGTTCATTGCTTGAATGTTTTTGGTAGACCTTTACATACTCTATGAAAGAAATGATTATGACACTAATTCTATGTTAAACATACAATTTAAATTAGTTAGCATATGAGGTAGGATCAGATGTCGGAAAGGATTTGAATTTTCCCGTGTGTACTCGTAACACATAGTATCGTAAAATGGAAAAGATGACATTTGTACCCTGCTGACTAAATACGTAATTTTTACAGTAAGCATTGGTAATATTAATCGATGGCATATAAAACGAATCATAAAAGAGCAACTCATTGTAACGAATGCCGTTTCAATCATCATTAAATTCATAATACGAACATTGCATCGCAAATATAGAAATTTCCGAGCGGAATCACGGGGCATTTGAATTTACGAAATAAATTTGGTGAACGAACTCGCGTTTCAATTAATAAAATATATATCGCTAATATTCATTTTAAATTTATAATATAATCTTTTCATAAATTGTGGACAATCCTCGAATTGTTGTATTTCTGAATTCATGGGCTTAGCAACAAAAACTCGTTCGATTGACACGGTCGATTTCAGACCCTTCTGTCGTTTGGTCACCATTAGCTGTAAGAATGCAACGGATTGATATCAAGGCAGAATTTGATAAATTGTGTTTAAATCAGTTAACATAAATATTTCCACTATTGGAACAGACTTCCATCGACCCTCATATAGGTTTATGCTGACATTTTCCTTTTTGATAATAATCGCCGCAGTATCAACTCTAATCACATATGTCGATAGCCTATGATCTTCAGTTCTAGGGCAGCACTCACTGCAGAGGGATTGCGGTGTGCTAATATATAGGATTCATTTCACCATCTGTACACACCAAAAGTATTAGGACTCCAGTTGAGATTTCGATTTTAATTTATGAATGCTGGCCACAGTGTAATATCCGACTTGACTCAGTTTCACCCTTGGTTATGGAACCTTAAAGCTGCAAATCACGGACGAATGAAGCAATTAATGAACTCAAAATATCGCAGAAGTCTTCGGTGGAGAGATTCCTCTTGCTCTTCCTTGAAAAAAACTGTTGAACTTTCTATGAATTACATCAACTCTAATATGTTTGAATGGGGCATGTAAAAACGAATCGCCGACTTTTTTTGCAAAACTATTCTCAATTTTTTAATTTATTTTTATTTTACTATCATTACATTGATCCTCTTCTTAAAATTCTTTTATATGTTTATTCATCCCTTAAATATTTTCCCAGCCTCCGTGATAATATTTTTCAGTGGGAATTACAGATTAATGCCATCAAGCTAGTAATGTTTCCACAACTACTGTTGAACTTGCGCTCATTATTTTCTTCGGGTGCTGAAAAAGATATTTACTAAAGGCATTTATTTAAGAATGATGATCATGCGGGTGATTCTGGATTTCTGGGGAAAAATACTTTTAATTATTAATTCGTTTGGATTGATTGATTAAGACCTTTTAATTCTATTGTTTAATATTATTTATAAAAATTATCCAAACGTTATTTGAAAATTAACACATTTGTTCAACAAATCTACCGGGAAATACCGCAATCAGCAAAAATAAACCTGCCAACGCAGTTCGTAAATATTTGTAAATTCTATTGTAATCACGATGTTCGTTTTGTTATTAAGATGACTGCCGCTTTGTCATATCCTCCGGTTGTGGTTGTTGCTGATTTGTTTTGCTGCCCTTTTTGTTTAATCTTTTAAAGTTTACTTTTGTTCTCCAAGTTTATTTAATTAAATATATTCTCTCGTAAAAATGTTTTATTGCTTTAGCATTTTATGACAAGCCACTGGTAAGGTTGCCGGTTTATATAAGGATAACAGCACCATTAAGTTTTTTATATATTAATATTTAAATATTCTGACAATAGATTCGTTATATTTCACAAATTTCATCGATGATCTATACTTAGTATAACACATTTTCAGTTCTAATGCGTGTCACTATGTTATCCGTAAGTATAGTAGACGACATTTTTATTAGATGAGCTACTCATCTTTTGAGTCCTCCAAAATAGCTCCTACAAAGTTGATGATTTTCAATTACAAATATTAAAATAAGCGAAGGTGGAGGTGAAGGTGTGTTTTAAACTTCCAAACGATAGACAATAAATTGGAATAAATGTGCAAATGATGGACAAATGTGTGTGTTCTATTGATTCTAGGGCTACTTAATTTGGTAATAGACGAACCTAAGTTAGCATAAGATTTTTGGTTCTGATGTCTACTATGACAAAACTAAACGCTATATACCATCTAATCCGCTAAAGTAAATCCTCTTCGACAGTTCATGTGAGAAAAAATTCGGGAAATAGGTGGGCTCTTTGATTAGCCATGAGGAAGCTAACTCGATGGACCTTATATCGATATTTTTTTCAAATTTTCAAATGTTTAACTACTAAATGGTGAGAAGGTTAGGTTCCTCCATCGATCAACGAGAAGTTGAAGGGAGGGACTACATCAAACGATGTACTTGGTTTTCGGTGAGAGATTGTTGCAGCAAAGGTAATGAAATCTTTTGCACCATTACATAAAAGGAAGTACGTAGACTTATCTTAATAACTAATTATGTAAGCAGTCATCAGAAATTTTCTCAAAATGGTTGGGTTAAAATTTTAAAAATAACGTATTAGTGGAGAATATACTAACTAACCATTTGAAAATTGTGATATTTGCAGTGCTTAAATTACTAAGAAAATTATTTCAGAAGTTCATTTCGGACCGGCTAAAATATTTTTATATGTTAAATTTTAATGGAGAGCGGCGAATGGGCAAGGGTCCATATGTTTTGATTTGGGGGTTTGGAAAATGGAAGGGAGGGTATAAACTTTAACAACTCAGGAGCGAACTGTAAGGGGCGTTTGTCTCTCCTTCGTTTGCCAGGGCATGGAAATATTATTTCTTCAACAACGTGAAAAGCAAAGCTTGTCATTCCTATGTAACTACCATCCCCGTAAATCAACGCACCAACCTTAATATTCCCCTCCTTTTTTACTTTTACAGTGGTGTAAAAAATCCTCTAAAGCTTAAGGAAATAATATTTAATATAGTCAGTTCTAATGTAATGGATCTGAATGTTTGATATAGGAAGAAGAGTCGTTGCCTCATGAACGTAATGTACCAAGTGAAATTTTCTCATTCCATAGAACATGACAGTTTATGAGATTATTAATTAAGAAAAAAGTTTTGATTCGTAGATAATGTTTTGTCTCCAACTTTCTCTGTGTTTCAATTACGTTGAGTTATTTACTACTGGTGGAACAATTAGTAATTTAGAAATAAAAACCTTTCGGCCATCAAACGCTGCAAGTGGCATACGAATTCAAAAGATCAATTCCAGACCATGTGGTGAAATCGCAATTAGGCGAATAATAACTAATGGCATTGAAGCTAGAGCAACTGCAGTACACGTAGAGATAGATTACTAAAGGCAACCGAAATGACCAACCTCTGAAAAATACTTGGGTAAATTCAACTCCGAAGAATTCGAAGGACAATTGGAGAGTAAAATAGTAAAAATCCCTAGTTTCATTCATTTATAGCTCATTGTCAGTGATGCGGGGATATAACGGAATCAAAGAGTGGCGTTTTAATGGATGCGTTTTGCAGTTCCCGATTGCTGAACATGTATTAAATACATTTTTATGGTATGAGAGCCCGAAATATGCATGCATATTTAATGGATGCGCCCTGTGTTTTGTGTGCATGCACAATGTACTCATCGCATATCAGTTTTAATTCATAAATCCATATATCTCACGTAAATTTTTATCACTTAAGTGGGATTGGTCAAGACCTTAGGGATTTCAATTTTATCTCGCAAAATAAAAAATATTTTTTTCGAATTCTTTCTTTTTGATAAAATATGTATTGCATATCTAAAATATTAGTGGATCAGTATCGTAAAATCGTAAAATCTAATCATCTTTAAAAACAATTTTATGGAAATGTAAAATTCAAAGTATTTTAAGCTTTGCTACTGCCGTTATTTCAATAATTGGTTAACTTTTCTTCGATCCGATGATATAATTGTGTATTATAATTTAATACAACTACATATTAAATATCCAGCGTAATGAAGCATGTAGTGAATTACGACTTATAAGCTTAAGAAACGGATAATTAAAATAACGGTTTTTGGCAAGCATTAGTAATATTTAAATTAATATTAGAACGACGGGATGACTACCAAATGCCGGCTATGGACGGTATTTTTCCCCGTAAATTTTTATCCCGTCATCTTCTTCCAAGCGAAATAAATTACTAGGTTATATAATACAATAAATTGTTAGGTCTTACCACATGTTTAAGCACACATCACCAGGGAGTTGACTAGCCACTGCCTTTGCTTCGTCCGTCGATGCGGGTGAATCCCCTGCTGTTGCCGAAACATTTAGTCTAGAAATCGCAGACATAACCTGCCTCCATAGTACAGGCAAGTTCATCAAATGTGTGATTAGCCAATTTTTTCTTGCGATTTTGTTATGGAATTATCAGCGAGTCTTTAAACCATTTTCAAATGTTTAACAAAATGAAATTGAAGCATGAGGCAAATTGAAGCATTTGAGGCATTCGAATCAATTCTTGACTCGAATGCCTCGAACTCATAGAGATTTCATATCTAAGTCCAAATTGTTACAACCAACTTGACTCTACCTTTACGATATGGATACGGTTTGCCAAAGAGATCAGAACTGATCGAAGTCTCATCAGCAGTTAAATGAAAGACGATGCGATAGAGTATTTCAGTGTCGGCTTCTTGAATCGAGGGGATGGATTTCATACTCCAGATTGAGAATTGAGAATCACGGGTGAAAATTGAACCCCCTTGTGTACAGTCTACTTCCCGTATGTCTAACTTATTTGCCGTATCAGAAGACGAAATTCCTCGAGTTGTGCCCCCAGGGTCTGCTTTTCTGCAAAACTCGAGAATACATCACTTCAAAACAGAGCGTTCATTAGCGACAGAATAAACAAAAGCTTATGTTTATGATAACTGGCCGAAATCCTCGAATATCCTGAAATCTGGGTATGAAAAAAAAAGGAGAAGCTATATTCTGAAACGTCATAAAAGCCCTTCATTAAGTACCGCATACAAATCTGGTATACAAGTTGCGATCAATCTCAATTAAGGACTAAATAATAAATTTGGCTCATTATTTTATCTTTGAGCGAAAACAAACAGTTATGATTGATGGAATCAGTTCTGATCTTCTGAAAGTAGCCTCTGGTGTCCCGCAGGGCAACGTGATTGGTCACTTCCTTCTCAATTACGTCAATTCACATTAATTCTAAAATGACCATGTGATTTTAACCGAGACAGAAGACATTAAAGTAGCTGCGAGTCTCTTTTTGGCGATCAATCAGTATCAGTGCCCGTTGTAAGTAGTGAGCTCTGTAGTTAAATGTGATAAAAGCGCATGAAAGAATTTCTAGGAAGCAAAATCCCAAACATTCACACACCTGTATACTGTGTGGTGTACGCATAACCTTAAATACTAGAGTCACAGACGCATCGGGTCAAATGAGAACACGCTTTTCATTTTTGCTAGCTCATGGAACCTTGCCTCCAAACAGAGTATCGTGGGGAAATGTTCGGATGAAAAAGTTGAGTAGAGGAGTTATTTCATGTTAGGTAAATCCGGCCTTAAATGATTGTCCAGAATTTGGGCTCCTTCACAGGACTTAATAACGAAATTAAGAAGGAAACAAGGAAAAGCTGCCCATTTCCTGGAGAACGGTTATGAACGAACATCATTGAACTCCTTGACTTGATTGAAAATGATAAATATAGATAATATTAAAGTTTTGTGAAACGCTGACACAGAGGAAATAAATTCCAATCCACATTAAATTGGTAGACAAGACCAAAACAAAAAATTAAAGGATTAACCTGTAATCGATATTATTTTTTTTTGTATTTTACAGTTTATGGTAGGTATCATGCACGCACACAGTACATATCTACACTTCTAAGCTTCTAATAACACACAATTAGCCCCTACACTGCAATTAATTGTTCTTCAATTCCGCGTATCTTCCCATATCCATTCCATTCAACATCTCTTTCTTTTTTTACCCCCTATCTTGCTTGCTTAACGTTCTCCCCTCTATCAGTCTTCAACATTCCATCCCCAATCAAAATGCTCTGAATCTACCGTTCCTGCTTCCTTTAGGTTTCTCCCAGTAATTCTCTCTCCTCCCCCATCAAATCGTTTTCGTCCTTTTCCCCTTCCATCCATTCTTTTAATTTCATTCTTTTCACCCTTGCGACCGATATTGAGTGTATTTACGTTATTCTTCGTGCATTTCATGGCCATAATAATGGAAAATGTCAATTAGGTACGGAAGTAAAATGATGCGGATTGGTTATGTTCCTAATCACTGGATACATCACTTTCCCTGGCACGCGTTTTTGTGGGACCTTGCAGGTTAAGATGGGGATGTGCATTAAACCGAAATTTTGCCAAGCTTTGAGGGAATGACTGAATGCGAACGTTGCTAAAAATATTCCTATTTTACCGTGTAAATCCTCAAACGCAGTCTTACGTGAAAGCTGATCGCTTTTTTTTACTAACTTCTCGTCGACGGGCAGAAGAAGAGAGGGATACAGTTTCTTATCTCGAATATGAAAGAATCGATATTCAAATGCGCGAGGGCTTTGATTCATCGGACTCTCATTCAGGCGGAAATTTCGATTCTCGCGGCCCATATTTTAGGGCGGCCGAGCGGACTCTTCCACCGACGAAACTGCGGAATCTCCATTCTCCCCACCACCCGAGCCCAGCCATTCTCCTCCCTCCCACTCACCCACCTCCTTCACTCGCCCCACTCCCTTCGGCTCTCTCCACCTTTTTCTTCCTTGTTATCCTTCCCCCAGCTCCAGGAAACGGTCGTGGATTGGTAGAAGTGAGGGGAGAGAGAGAGAGAGAGAGGAGGAAAAGCGAATTTCCCCAGATCGTCCATCTCACTAATCCCACATTGCTATCCTCCCTTTCCAACATTTCCCTCCCTTACCCGCGACTTAAAAATGTATATAAGAGATGCCATCAGTCTTCATTCCCACCACATTTGCGCACGATAACTTTTTCTCGAATTCCAATCCTCATCTCCCCAACCACGTGCCGTCGCTCCCCAACTTGCGCCTCCCACTTCTTGTTTCTCCCTTTCACTTGTTCGTGAGAATGGATCGCTCCCGTTCCCTTATCGCCCGTGTGCGATCTTTATTTTTATTCGTGCGATATGTTATTCACTTATCGCCCTCCCCCCTCCTCCTCCTCCTCCTCCCCTCACTTCCCAACCTACCCGCTGGCAAAGTCGTTGCGGTTACTTCGACCGGCGGACGAGGACGTCTTTGGAAGTTGTCGTATCGAGTTTATTCTTCCGGCGATTGCTTTAATATATATTATTTTTTCTCCGATAACATCTGTTATGCCAAGGAGAAATAATTGTCAGTCTCATCCATACATATAATTTTAAAGTATGGCAATATGTATACGGTCAAGTGCTCTAAATTACTGTGGCCCATTTCTTTCTGAAGTGATTTTTTCCTTCTTCTGATCTTCCGAAGGGATTTACGGAGACGCATCTGTCTTACTTTGTTGACTTGCAGATTGCGTTTTCATTTCCCAAAATGTTAGTGCATGCATAACCTGAGATTAATATCGCCCATATATATTTTTACGAAGTGTTACCTAAAGTTTTTGCCTGAATGTTTTGTTGGTGGTCCGTGACTCTCCATATTTTACAAATTTAATGCATTTAATATGGTTTCTTTCAATAACTGTTTTCTCTTCATTCTTTGATTTGTATTTTAAAAATTATTTACTATTTAGTTATGGACTGCAGGATGAGGAGAAAATGTTGTCCTTCCGTAATAGACGTCACAAAGAAATGATAAATTCATAAATTTGTTTACATGTTATTTTCCATGCGTCATAAGCGAGTCGAATTTAACAATTACTCTGTTAATATTTCAACCATTGTAAGTCTTAATCGATAATATGATTCGCAACAACTTGGGTTATTAAATACAAAGCACAAACTCTTTCAAGAATAGCGTCATTCTTTTTCACGAGTTTTGGCTTTGCCTTTGAATAATATAATGAATGGGAAGAGTGAAAAGAATGGAATTTTCAACTTTAAAATCTGACGCGATAAATATTATTGCAAGAAGCTAAATTTAAAATTTTTGAATCTTCATGTATACATTTTCTGGAAAAACCATTTAATGTTGGCATTGGACGTTCGTACTCGTAGAAAAATTTAACTGGATGCTCTTGTTTCCCCTGGATGGGGAATTCAGAGAATTTTTCCCGCGAAACATTCTAATTTGTGAATTTTGAAGGCATAACTTATATAGTCAGCGCATATTGGCATGGTGAAACAATACTTGTTATTCCCAAAATAATTGAAACTCCGCCCCATGACGATCTTCAACCCACGCTATCCATTTCATGATCACGTCATTGGTCTTTCCTTCCTCTGAAATAGCACAGACTCCGTTAGCGCCTGCATATCTACCGACTAAGTTTCTCAGAATGCGCTTTCACAACAATGGAATCCATTTCCGTTGAGTCTTTTGGGAGCAAGATGAGTTTAATTAATCTCGAGGCAATTGTTTGAATGTCCCGCTCTGTTTCGGCCGTTCCCACTCCCCGAGTGCAATGCTGCATGCGGTCCTCGCTATCAGCCACCGCCGCCGTCGCGTCCGACTTGACGGAACCAGACTTGATTGGACAATCTCATCGTGACAGCGCGCGCGCTTAAATTCATGACTCTCCGACGCTCTTCTCACTTGGCTTGCTTTGTATTCATTAACGGTCGGCGACTTTCTCCTCCTCCCCTCTCCGTACCTCGAAACGAGAGGGAATTCCATTTTTCTGCGCCCTCCGCCGAATTCAATGTGTGGTATACTCGGCTGCGCGGAAAGTGAGTGGCATTTTAAATCACATTATTATCATTTTTTTCGGCACTTGATCGAACGGTAGAGGTGAGAAAGAATAGAAAGGGGGTGTGTAGAGAATAGGTGAGGCGAGCGGGCCGTAAATTCGCCCGCGGGAGACCCGAATATGCCGTCCATCAAGCTATAGGCGAAGGTCATTTCGGCCGCGAAATCATTTCCGCGATCGTTGTTTTACGCTGCTGCCACCGGAACGCGTTCGTCTTTTGTCTCGCTGTTGGATTGCAGATTGCACACGCCGGGAGGGTAAGGCGGGAAGGCGTGAGCGCGTGTTTGTGCTTATCGACCCATCCTCCTCCTCGTGTCCCAACTTCCCCCCCTCGCTTACTTCCTTTTATGAATTCCTGCGGTTCGTGTGGCGGCTCACGGAGACCTTAAGGGTCGGGGGGGTGGGTAGAGTGAGAGGCACCCGAGAGCTACCTCCGCCATCCCGCACTCTCCCCCCACATCCTCACGGAGGGCGGTCACTTATTGCGGTGCGCCTCCCCCGCACTGGTTGGTTCCTGGAAGCGGAGATTTAGGGCGAGAGGGCTTGGCGCGGCTGCAAGCCATAAGCACCAAATAAATAAGGGAAGTTCTCGAGGTTCCCCTGTGTTACCATAATGGGCGTTTAAAGACAACTACGGTGCACACCGAGCGAGTGGATTTATTCCTCCACGCATTCATGAGCAAGCGGTTTTTTTTCCTTTCAAAAGTAGGGAATCTCTTGATGGATGCCCTTTACTATATTCGATTTTCAGTTTATGGCGTCCCTACTCCTGTCTCCTGGTCATAACCCCTGCCATAACTTCGGACGCCCCTAACCTCATACCTATTTCAATCAAGTTCCCAGATTTCCAGCCTTCATTTCCTTACATATTTGTACTTGCTTTCGGATTACATTGATCCAGAATACCATTGCATTCCCATATCCCAAATTCTATAAATCCTAGGCCCATTGGGGTCTGCCATGAACTCAAATATTTGCAAAGAATATTTTTTAGAATGCATGCATCGGTTCTCTTAAAAAAAATGACGTTAAAATGTTTTTGCAAAAGGAGTTCAAAGTTTTCAAAGTGTGCAATAGAAAAATGAAAAGAAATTGAAGTTAAATCACAAGATCTTTAGAAATAAAGTCAATGTCGAAGACTGTATGGGAAAAATAAAAATGTTATCAACATAGCGAGTATGTACTACACATAGTTAATTATTGTTTGTAGAGTATTCTGAAATTTAAATTTAAAGCGTACTTGCTATCACAATTTGGCTATCTTCAGACAAAAGTCACGGAAAACGTTTTATTTTCCTCTCGTTAATCCTAATTTCTATTTCTTAATAATAATGCTTGAATATAATATCTCTTCGAGGGATAGCCTTTTTAATCTCTGAATTGTATCTTTTTTACATTTCTGTGTATAATGTCGCCAATCATTGAGAGTTTAAATCAGGTTTCAAGAAAACTCTTTGCTGTAATTGAGATATTTTCTGTTTCACTAATTTTCAGCAGCCTTTTTTTGAGCGATCTGCAATCCTGGCGCAAAGGAGCGTACTCATTAGCAACTTCTTGTTTGCACCCATCGGAACTTCTTTCGGATCTTTTTATCAACCTAATTTTACTATTGCTAACATGACCAAGTCGCTATGCCAAAGCTCACCTTTCATCATATTTCAGATAAAGTTTGGATATCAATAAACAAATAATATGTTAGAAAACATTATTTTAGCTACTTTCATTGGAAGCAGGAAGGAGAAGTTAATTCTGATGACGGGAAGTTTTGTGATTTATTTTCCCTTCGTTCTGTCAACTTCATTTCCTACGTCAAATATACGGCTGTCTTCCGCAGTAAATTAATCAGAGAATTGATAGAAAATTTTAACTTAATATAAACGGTGATGTATACCGTAAACACTCTTAATATTCATCATCCACGTAAAGTATTTGCAAATTCTCGTCCTTTAATTTGTTTCAGCAACTGTTGCATGCATATGCATTGACTCATTGATTACCAAAATGTCTAGTCTTAACCATAAGTTTATAATGATGTATGATAAATATGTATCTAATATGACGCAACAAAATGATTTATTATTGTACCCATACATGATAACATTGCTGTATAATGATTCACAAATAAGCCTGAAAGGCAGGGCTCAATTATAGCGATTAGATGAGTTTAAGTCCACTGGTCATAATTTGTTACTGCCAATTACGTTAGTATTCACGTGATTTTCATGTTCCTCATTTTACATGGTCGGCGCAGAATAGGAACTGAACCCTACCATTCCAGAATATGTGTGTGTGTGTGTATTTTTTTGCGTGTATATAAATAGCGACTAGAAATAGCGAAGAAGGATTTCTTGAGAAGAAAAATATTGCTGCCTAAATAGCAGAATTTTTCCACTTACTGTAGTCTTACTTGGATATTATCTTCCAAAATTCGACTGAAACCTAATCTCATTTTCCTTTAGGTGGTACTGTTTCATCACTTTCTTCTAAGTGACTCAAATCGTTGCCAGCTTTCTTCTCTGCAGGTATAGCTTGTATATCGCCCACAAATCTCAGCATACATGTCCTTTTTCGGTGTATTCGTAAGTCACCTTTTATATTATTCTTGGATTCGTTATTTGCCTTCTCAAGTTACGTATCGGATATAAAGGTTGATGATGAGCATCTCATTTCTTTGTGTTAACTTCCTCCTTGCTTTCATCGCATCAAATAAATGCAACCTGCTCTGTACATAGGGCGTACATATGGAGTGGGGTATTACTTCTAATATATTTGTTGATTTAGAATACTATTTTAGGTAAATAGAGCACGGTCGTACTTTGGCAATCAGAGATCTCTTGATAAACCCTACAACATAAAAACTATGCGATGGGCTATATGAAAATACTTGGTTTGACGCACATGCTTTGAAAAATAGGAAGATACCTGATTTTCTACTCACAATTACGCGGCAGGAAACTAAATTGAGGTTGTAATTTTAAAAATAAACTGTTGTGGCCTGCTTTGGCCTGTGTTGCTGTTGTGTTAAAAATAAGCTGTTGTGGCCTGTGTTGTGACTTTGCTTATATTTTTATTTTTTTTTCAAAACTGACATTAATTAACAATAAATTATATTTATGGAGATAATATGAAGATGAAGGTTAGCGTAATGAATTAAAACGGTTATATTCGTTGAGTTTCTCTTTGTAATGTTAACTACATTGAGAGTATGCAAGTGGCATGAGGGAAAAAGAATTCGTTCGTCCGCCATGTTGTGAATTTCAGGCACTATTGGGATTAGAATTAGGTTGCCTATGCGTAAGCCAAACTAATTATTTGGTTGAAAGCTGTAATTTATATAATTTATGTGGGAAGGCGGTTTTAGATGCATGGCCCAGATTCCTGTGGAATTCAGTTTTAATTTTTCATTGAAAAAGAAAAAAATGTTAGTTCTTCTGTAAAAGTGGTATAAGGTTTCTTGGAAGATAGTGGTGAACCTTTTCATTGAAGATGGATAAAATATGTAAAGAGGGAATCATCAGTAGCTCAAATTGGAGTTTTTTCATTTTATCATTTTTCTTCGCTATTTACTGTCCATCATCAGGTCGTCCAATGAGTATATATGAATTATATGACTACCGGGTACATAAAATCAAAATGATAAGTAAAATTTTATTAGGAAAGTAGATAGTTACAATTTATTAATTCCATTCGCAGGGGAGAGATTGCATCCTTACTTATTCCACTTTATTTATTTTAGCTACTCTTTTTCTTCCTTCTTTCATTTGATACTGTGGCAACTTAGTTTTTCTAGAGTTTAGATAGATTATCCTCTCGTCTTTGTAATCCATTGTAAGTCTATGCAGTGGCTTGAATATTTTATTCCATTCGACGCTATCCCTTCTCCAAATCCACGAATGTTTTGTGCAACGATTTATTAAAATTATTATTTTCTCAAGCAGAATCCTTAGACGAAGACTTCCTCGCACCCCTGTTCTTCCTGAATCCAAATTGGTTTTTCGACAGGTTGTCTTCAGTTTTTTTGTTCATTCTGTCGGCTGATTATCCTTACTAGAATTTTTTAGACACATGCGAAACTAGGCTTTAAGGCTTGATGTTCCTCACATCTCTTGGACATCTTTTTCCTTGGCATCGTAATCATTGCACTCTTCTCAATGTCCTCCGGTATTATCCTTTTTCATAGTCTTTGATTAATCCAAAGAGGACATCCTTAGCTTTTCAGAAAAATAAAGTTGCTCTGTATTTTCCTTCTTTTATTTTGCTTAATAAGATAAGGGAAATACGTCAATCATTCGGCCATCACGTGTGTTTGATTTTCATGGATTGGTCATGATGGGTAAAACGTGTGTGTAAGTTACCTAAGGAACAATTAAAATTATTCTGAAACATAAGATTTCGCGATTATTGTTTTTCTTTAAAGTGGTGGAGAGTTAATTTGAAAAAAAAACATTCCCGAAGTTTATAAAAAGTTTGAGGTAATATTCGTGCATACAAGTATGTTAAAATATTGATTATTAGTATCCAGGCTTAGTGTTTGAAAGTTTTCAAGCATGCCGGTCATTTTTTTTGTTTGAAAGATTACGTTGATCGTTACAGTCGTTCTAAAGTTAGTTTTGTTATTCTTTATGATTCCTACATTAGGTCATAGAGCTGTGTGTCTTATTTCCTCCATATTTAATTGAGGTATTACTTCGATTTTTCGCTGTCCAATGAATATTATTCAATGTTGCTTCAAATTTAGTTCCGAGATATTTGTCTTCCACACCCCATCAGCTTTATCCTATTTTTTAATTATAGTGGTGCAAGATAAAGTACTGGAAAATATCTAAGCTACATTTTTTGTCATAAACATGCTCCGAGGATTATTACCATCTTTTTTTTTACTTTGATATATTCTGTAAGAATTTTTCGGAATAACCCCGAGCTCATTGTCGTGCCTTTCGGTTCAGTAGATTTTTTCTCTTCCTTGCACAAGCTTATGCCGGACTTTTTTTCACTCGGGCTCGTCATCCGTTTTACTCTAGATTTTCTCACTTTTCGGATGATTTCATTTCTTAAATTTTTGTAGCACGTTTTCCCTTCCTCGGTCCTTGAATTTTTCAATTTCCCTCTCTCTCGTATTAGATTTGAGTGCTTCCGTTATCCATGGTTTCCTTTTCATAGGTTTACTCGAGCATGTAATTTTATTTTCACCCTTCAGTATTTCCTCTTCATAACTTGACATCTTCCTTCGATAGATTCATTACGTTGTTATGATTGCTTAATCTAGTTTCCGTCGAAATTCAATTCTTACTTCTCTCTTTCTTTGATATGCATTTCATTGGTTCTTCATTATCTTCTCTAGCTTCTCCAGGATGGTACTTCATTACTCCAAAATCGTATAAAATGTGCCCCAGAGTAGCTTTTGCAGTCCTTTATTCATGTTCATAAATTTAAAATGTCTAAATTTCTGATTTACAAGGATGCAATAATTTGGCCTCCTTCTCTTGCACTCCGGTATGTTTTCGGGGATTTTTAAAGAAGCGTGTTTACCGACAGTAATTTGTACTGTAAAACTCTGATAGTCTTTTACTTCCAATATAATCCTCCTGCTTTCCATATTAGCTGTCGAAGCTTCATTCTATGGATGTTTTCATTTTTACATTTTTTATTTCAGCCACTTCATCATAGTCACGTACCTTCCACTTCATCAGCATCGTAGTTAATCGACAACGTATAAACTCGAAGTATCTTTGGTGTTTGCTACTTTTGTGCCCTTTTACAGTAAGATCTTCACTTCCAATTTAGTACCCATTCGACGTTAGACGCCCGCTCTCTTACATTTCCATTTACAAATTCTGTGTGAATTTGTAAATTGAATCTTTTTCAAGACCAAAAGTCTTCCCACCGAGAATTTTATTTAACCAGGGATGAAGGTTATGTTAAGATTCAATAGTTTTAGATTAATAAGTGTTCCACATTCTTGCTGAAACTCGACATTCCAAATCGGTAATATAAATTGATGTGCTGATGTGTGCTCTCAAGTAGTCACTGGCCCGAAAACAGAATGGGGGACTACTCTTAAGTGGTTATTGTAATTGGTATGTATTCTATATTGCTATTTTTCCTTTGAAATATTGTAATTGGTATGTGTTCATGAAAGCAATACTTTCTTCTAAACTACACATTGAGGGATTAGCAAGTGAAATTAGATATAACTTAGTGATCATTCACAATTGTGATAAATAACTATATACCCTCGTAAATACTGCGATTCCGTCTAACTAATTGTAATATCTCCTTTCAACTACTTGCCTAAAGACACATACATTTGCGTATTTGATTCACAGCCAACGATTGAAAGTGCAATCTAATGAAAGTTTCTCCAATCTTCAAAAAATGCTACCCTGATTTTTCGTCAAGTTTTATTTTTTCATTCTATTTAAAAAGATACAAGAAAGTAATTAAATCTCGCACACAAACAAGGTTCGTCCCAAAAATAGTATTGAGTTAATTAACATAAATTTCTTGCCAAAAATGATACATCACTCAAAATTCTTCGAAGCAGCATCCTTGTGCGTCCACGCACCGCTGCCAGCGGGTTTTTCACGCCTCGTACGCCCGCTAGAAGGCGGTGCCCGGAATGCTGCTAAGCTCCCTCGTTACAGTCTGTTGTAACGCTTCCCCGAGTCGCGGTGGCGTAATTTTAGCACGGATTTGAGGTGGGTAAAGAGGAAGAAGTCTGGTGGGGCATTGTCTAAAAAAGTGGATCCTCACTCACAAGATCGAAAAGCTTTTGGCAGATTCGCAAGCGACTTTCCTATTGTACCTCTGAGAGCACTCGCGACACCAACTTCGCATACACCTTTCTCATGCCCGGTCTCAAGTCGATGCACATCACTTTTAGGGGTGCTAAGTCCATCAGAAACCTTGCAAACACTTAATCTGCGCTCCCTGTCCAACAAAACCTTCACTCTTTCAAGATTTTCGTCACTTTTTGAGGTCGAAGGGCGTCCTGAACGTTAGGTGTCTTCAACATCTTCTCTAACCTCCCGAAGCAATATTTGCCACTCAAAAACACCCGATCTACCCATGGCGTTATCACCATAAGCTGCCTTGAGCATACCGTAAGTCTATTCCGGTTTTTCTCAGTTTAACGAAAAGTTCGATGGCGTAGCGATGTTCCAGTGACCGGTTCATGACGGAGCGTAATGAGGTCACGTAATAGATGTTTTTCAAACGAACGATCTGCACTACCCAAAAGCTGGGGGTCAACTGCCACCGGCCTCCAGCCCTTCCTCAGAGTTCACTCCCTAGAACACAGCTAAAGGATCCGCCGTCTATCCGGGAAAAAATGAGTCCTACTACCTTTGGGGCAGACCTTATATGCGGAAGAAGGAATATGATTTTTTCGATATTGTTCTTGGTAAATGAAAAATAATATAAATTCTTAAGTTTTGCTTTTATTTCCTATTCTTTAGTTTCAATAGTAATTTTCTAATAGTTCTTAGTAAATTTTGGCATTCCAGAGAAAATGTTTCGAGTACGGAATTATAATATTATGAATTTATTTACCTCCAAAAGAATTTTCTTGGCATAGTAGTTGCATTACAAAACCAGGCCTATATTTTTGTCTACATTCCACGTCATGGCCTCAAGACGCTTGCTAGGTTAATTTTATAGGAAATGGCTCAGAAAATTTCTCTCGCTACTATTTTTCCCGTAATAACCTCCACCGAGAAATATTGTCTAAAGAGTTTGGAATGTCACCATTCTTATATTTCATATAAACTATGAGGTTAGGAATTCGGTACTAATTCCTCTCGCTCTTCTTCCCAATTCTTCCACACTTACCCTCTTTTCCTTCGCCTCCCGTCTTGCTGCGAACTTACACTCACGAACTGATAACATACGACGACTTCCTGTGTGGAATGAACGAGGGTAAAGTTAAACGGATGAGTAAACTGACGGGACAACTCTCAATGACTTTCACGTTGTACTCTTCTTTGCCTGCTGAATAAAACCCTCTGGAATTTGGCTTTCGTATCATTCCCTCCCACAGCCCCTTGACCACTCAAACCCCAAATGTTCCTTGGGTTCTCCGCATACTTCTTGTGTGAGTTTCACGTCAAAAAGTTGGTATCTCGAGGGAATGCATTTGGTCCTCCGGTAGACATCCATAAAATAGGTCGGAAGCATGTCCGAGGACAGGGCGTTCTTGTAGCCGAAAATCGATTTGATTGGCAGCAGTAGTTTGCCTGGTACTTAAATCCTGAGGAGTGTGGAATTTGTGTAGCCATTTGCCAAAGTAAGGAGGTGTAGGTAGTGGCGTTCCCCGCACCCCAATCGAAAACTATTTTCTTAAACTGGCACCGTTTGGCAGATAGAAAGGAAACAAAATGGAGAGAGAGGGGGGTAGAGGGGAACCATGAGGTGATAGCGTAGGACAAGGAACGCAAGTTAAATGGAAACCATTAATCAGAAAGAGCCAGTAGCTGAAAACATGAAGTCCGAGCGTCACTCCTTCCTAAACACCTATTGATCAAGCAATGCTAAGACTCCTCGTCAAAGTACAAACTTCCACATGTAGAAGTCAATCTGAAATACAGATAGTAACTTTGTATTTTTTATCCTAATTCAAATAAACATTTCATTGGGCACTACTGTAAAGCGAGATTTTCAATTTGCCGAGGTGGAGAGTAAGACGTCTACTGCCCGCGGCGGCTCTGGTTCAAATGCAGATAATGCCTCTGGACACGTCAGTTACAGGTCCAGTTTACACTTAGGCTGTGTAATTTTCTTGGAATCAGAAGACTTCGTGTGACACATAAATTAATATTATTCCCTTTCTATGAATTTCACACATCATGATATGTTTATAGTATGGCCGGCCTCACTTAACAATCTTTAATTTGTTAGCGATGGTTTTTATCATAAAACGAAAATAGACGCAAAAAATACACTGCTTTTTCTTAATTTCACATATAATACTCTTCGAGAAAAGGGGTACTCGTGGTTGGGCCTATGATTACGATTTCATAATTTTGCCATCATCTTATTCGCTCGTCACTGTCCGTATCTTGAGATTCGTTGGCCAATTTTTGTCACTACTTTAGATTCCATGGGAGTATTTAAAATTATCGTCGGAATCTCCATGCGAGAGAATATTATCTATTCATTTTCACCGCAGTGAAATTAATGGCAGTATGCCAGTTTAAGAGTATGAAAATCTTCTCTTATTGAAAACAAATTTTATTTTACGAAATCAACCGTATTAAAATAAATGTTAAAACGTTCGTTCTAAATCGTTCCTTAAATATCGTTTTACATAGCTTTAACCCCTAGCGTTCGTAAATTTGACTTCAGTTGCAATTACAAATTTTCAAAGGAAAAAAGTGTAAAAAAATTCTTGTTTCATTCAAGTTTCGAAAAGTGGTATCATTGGATTTATTTTTTGTTTTATGTATATATAGTTCCAATTGTATTTCATCTTTTTATCATTCTATCAATTCTGGTTCGCAATTCGCTCCCTAAAAGATTCAATATATGCTCTCCATTTTCATAGGAACCTATAATTTTGTCTCTCCATGGTGCATCAACACACAGTGACGCAAAAAATCTTGTCTGCGTGAAATCTTTAAAAATTCGTCTCATAATTTACATCGTCGAAGAGGTCTCCAAGCCGAAAATCGATTTGATAGATGAGTGGGCTTATATTGATTTACTACAATTGGGCTCTTCCGGCTTCATGAAAAAAATCGCAGCACTAAATTCACTGCACAGAAACTTGCTTGCCTTTTTTTTATAAATGCCATTCGAGAACCGTAATGCAATTTCACGCCATTTGTGGAGACGGCTAGAAATCTTCCGCTTTATCTCTGCTTGCGGAAGCTGGTAACAAGAAACCGGCCCTTGGGTTCGACTGCTCTCTCTCTCCTCCCCGCCTTCCTTCAGACCTTGAAATACAGCGGCAATATGGAGGACATTACGCCTTAAACCCATTTCGCCATGCTGTCACCAGGACAGATAATCACAAAAACCTTCACACGTTCCTTCAAATAGTTAGCTTTACGCCCTGTAGTTGAAGGGGGTTACACCTTATCCTGTGCCAAATCGCAGAGTTACCTTCTTATTTCATTTCGTTTTAGGAACAAAGATGCCATCGCGTTTGTTTTACTTTCTGATTCCTATTCTGTTATTTTATATCCGAAACGCTTCATCGAGTGAATTTGCTTATCGTAACATGTGCAAGTGTCACAGGAGGAAAATTGCAATAAGATTATTTGGTTTTCTATCATTTTAGGTAAGTTTTGGATGGGCATTGACTGAACATCGCCGCGTTTCTAAGCCTCGCATGTCAGGGTAGAACCTGGCAACCTACACTGCATTAAAAATTTCAGTTCCGCGGAAATTCCACCCCTTTGTTCTTTCCAACGTGCTTATTCTTTCCCTCCTCTACCTCGCCTCTGTAACGCCTTTTATTTTATATATGTAATTACCCTACAAGCCACAACTAAGGTGTGTGGCAGGGGGTGAATACACACGACTAATTTTGACCCCATTATGACCCCACCGCGGTCAAAGATCTCGCGAAATCTCTTTGTCCCGAATTCCCTTCCGCAAAAGCACTCGTTCAAATAAAATGTGGTCGCGATAAAAAAATATACACCCGAAACGTCTCCGTTTGCATTCTTTGTGTAGCTCTTTTTAAGTTTTTCGCGTTTTTTAACGTCGCGAATTAAATTTTCTTTCGTTCTTCAGCCATTTTTCATGAGTGAAGTTATACTCTTACTAGAACACAGAACAATCGTAAACTAAATAGAAGCACGTTATTTCACTAGAATGCTAAACCAATTACTTAGCCAAATAAAACAGCTTCCCTTCTGTCATTATCGATACATTCTATTCCCAATTAAAATGCTCTCCATCCGCCTTCCTCGCCTCCTTTGAATTTCTCCCATCAATTCTCTCTTCTCTCCCCAACATGACTAGAATTCCATTTGTCTTCCGTTATGTCCATTTTACTTTTTCGATTCTTCTTCAAACCCTCATTGGCACGAGAATGGTAAATATCTGGTAAATTGAGGAGAAAATATATAGTGATAGGTCATTAAGAAATGAACTCATATCGTCGATCGCTATCGGTTTTTATCCTACACTCTTTAAAAAAGTCTTCATGAACGAAATTGCTTGTAAAAAATCCTTATTTACCAGAAAATTGATCACAGGACAGCTGGCGTATAAGATTTGCGGCTTCAGTTTGCGTCACAACAACGATTTGTTATGCAATAGAATTTTAAACCCGTCGATCCGATTATCTGTTTTTATGCACTGTTTTGAATAGTTTCCTGCTGCTTTTCCAAAAGGGAGAAATATCCTTGATTAGAATTTAAGATGTTAAAATTTTCCACGGTACAAAGGTGACCACAAAACGCCGATAGGCAAAGCGCTCGTTGGAATGAAAACAATTTATGGGGAGTGATAAGGAAATCGATAATGAGGGTGTCGCCTGGCGTGGGTCGAGGCGACTCATTAACTCTTTAAAGGTGTTTTGCAGAGTTCCAAAATTTGAGGAATAAGGATTCAGACTCTATGTACCTGTTTCGGACTTGTTATATCCATGTTTTTTTCCGCTGGTATCGACTGTATGAGATACGGGACGATTTAGCGAGTTTCCTGCCGAGGTTTAAAAAGCTTTTTTGGTTTTTGCATTTACCTCTCTATCAGAGGCATTGGTTTCAAGTGGCCCTATAGTCTAATTAAACCCTTAAGTATTAAACGCCGTCGTAAAGTATCTTTAAAGTAAGCTTGCGTTTGCTTTGTGCTTGTGTTTAAACTTTAAATAGGCTCATTAATCCCATTTGCCCACTATTGGATGTGGCTCAGCTATGAGAAATTGACATTTTAAAGTCACGACTCATGTGAAGACGAGTTAGCGGAGTGCTGTATTTATTTGTTATTCTTCCTTGAGGACGCTCCTGGTGGCTCGTGCACTCCAAGTTTCCCTGGTAACCCACTTTTTTTTAGATTGTCATAAGCGCGTTACACGTCAGGTTACGAAACTCTACCGTCAAGTCATTGAGTCAAAATCTCCGCTCTTATGAGTCGGATAGGACGAAATGCTTGCCACAATTGATGCGTCAGACTAGTATTGCAGTGAGCCCTAAGTCAGAGCAGTCTCTCGGTTAAAGCTCTCCTGGAAATTATCCTTTTGGCAGTTTCTTCCAGAAGGTATTTTCCAACCGATCTACCAAGTAAACGAGTGCTAAAGTTAGTATATTGGGTGGTTCTAGGTGGTCACTCTAACATTGTAATGATTCACTAGCAAGAAGAGAAAATTCTCAAGAAACTATAAAACAAGCATTGTTCGTCTTATTGTCTTTACATTGACCTTACTCAAGCTCCGTTAAACAGTTAGTGAGTGAGGGAAAGTCCTGTTAGTTTGTAAATTTTTAATAGCCCAATCAAGTCTGGAGCTTTGAACTTAACCGATACTAGATTTTTCTAAAATGAAATCTCGGCTATTTTTCGTCAAGACATATCAGTAATGGATTGAAATTTTGCAAAGATTTAGATAGATATTTGATTTTTTCCGCGTCACGCATCCGTTTTAATAAATCATCTTGGAACCTTCTCTTGTGCGTCGGATTTCGTCGTGTGATACAAAATGCGTATATGCTTATTACGCCATCATTCTCAAGAAAAATCATGTTGATAGTGTTGTACGTATGTGCGAATAATATTAAAACTGAGTAGACAAGGATAAATTTGTCGAGAGATTTCTTTTCAAATAATGGAATTCCTTAGAGAGTATTTGCCGAATGTGGGTGTTAAAGTAATTCCGCAGTTTTGGGGAACAGATTCCAATTTTTTACACCATTCTGAAAATTTGTCAATATCCTGCTGAAGGTAATGGCAGTCCTTTACTATTTACAATCTATAGCAAAACAAATTAGCCATCACCATAAAGGGATACTTATGATTGTAAATATTTTATGACAGATTATTAGTTAAGAAAGCGCCTTCTGTTGACTAACCTGTCGTCAATGGTTAAAGCGCCGGCGGACAATCAGGGGGAAAATACTATGGGTCATCGAATCGAGTTTTAAGGGAGGTCATATTGTTTCCTCACGCTTTAGGTTTAGGAAAGTGGCTAAGACTAAAATTTTTAAGGCATCATTTTAGAAAAAGATACTATGGGACAATACAGTCCTCCCTCTTTTATGTGCTCGAGTTTGTCCGTTTGAATACTTGAGTGTGTTTACCTAATATATGTGCACACAATGAGTGTGGTATAGTCCCCAGAAATCGAATTCCTGTTACCTTGTCGCATAATTCTAGTCAACATTCTTATTTTCTTGTTTCTCTACCTCGCATTCTAACTGCTTAATGACAATCGTTTTTCATTTCTTTTAGCGTCCTTCTCGTTTGCGGCAGTGGCAATATCGTCTGAAATGCGTTCTCAGTCCTCGGAGAATGTTTCTAATTCGGAGACCAGGTCCGACTCATAAATTCATCCCTAGCTTTCTTCCGAAACGCCTTCTAGAATTTCTTCACGGCCAATTTACCCCGAATCATTGCGCGTATTCATTTGGCCGCGCGGTAATTAATTCATCAGCTAAGTGGCTGAATGAGTTCTCTTTCGGTCCGCTCGACGTTTTAATTGCTCCCTTCCCTTTCAATTCTTCCGCACGTCTAATTAACTCACCTGAATTACTCACCGCGGATATTTTCTTTTAAACCTGTAAACAACGGCGGGAATTAGCGTCGTTTTAGGTCTTTAAAAAAATCATTTCTCATATTCCTGCAAACCTCCGTCTCCGAAATAATCCGGCGGTAAGTGTACCTTTGCTAGAACATTTCGAAGTGTTTTAATCGCCAATAATACCCCGACCGAACACCAGCTAATAAAAAGATACCCAAGTGAATGTTAGGACTCAGAGTAAATTGTTCCGAGTGATTTCTTGCCAATGTTGGTTTCTATGGCATCACTAACATTAGAGTAAAGGTTGCGAACGGTGTGGGAATAGTTGTTTGAATTAGACTGATTGCGATTGTGAAAAAAAATACGTCGCAAATGTACATTTTACGACAAAGAGTTGTAATGCAATTATTTTGAGATAATTCACTATGCATCACGTTAAATTACATTCACCCCTCTAAAGAAATTCCACTTTTGAAATGCGAAGGAGAAACTTCTTCATTTATAATGCTATTTTTATGACTATGACGCACACGTTTGCGTTTTTCATCTGCGCTATGTACAGAAGCTTTTACGAAATTGACGTCCTACTCTCGAGAAAGCCAAGGCGGCAGTGTTATAGACAGGGGAGCGTCAAGTAATGAGAGCAACTCCTTTAAGTGCTGCTGATGGCGCGAGAACAATGCACGAATGTATTTATAAATAAATAAAAATAAACGTATGTATAAAAATATATATAGATATATGTGTATTTATGTATTTGTATATATATATATATATATATATATATACAAATACATAAATACACATATATCTATACATATTTTTATACATACATATATATATATATATATATATATATATATATATATATATATATATATACATATATATATACATATATATATATATATATACATATATATATACTATATATATATATATATATATATATATATATATATATATATATATATATATATATATATATATATATATATATATACATATATATATACATATATATATATATATACATATATATATACATATATATATATATATATATATATATACATATATATATATATATATATATATATATACATATATATATATATATATATATACATATATATATATATATATATATATATACATATATATATATATATATATATATATACATATATATATATATATATATATATATATATATATATATATATATACATATATATATACATATATATATACATATATATATACATATATATATACATATATATATACATATATATATACATATATATATATTTATATACATATATATATACATATATATATATTTATATATATATTTATATATATATATTTATATACATATATATATACATATATATATATTTATTTATATATATATTTATTTATATATATATTTATTTATATATATATTTATTTATATATATATTTATTTATATATATATTTATTTATATATATATTTATTTATATATATATTTATTTATATATATTTATTTATATATATATTTATTTATATATATAATCTATTTATATAGGCACCACATATATAGGACAGTGCAAAATCAGCGAAGAAGGTGGAAGGGTGCGGATTTCAAGTAGGAAAAAGTTTACATGACCGAGATTCGAACCACACCCCTTCGACTTGCCAGAACGACCGCTGAGTTATCAAGTTAGGCTTAATTTCTACTGAAACCGTAGTGGTTTTATGCGACCTAGTTTCCGATTCTAAGGCCAAGATCTTAAGGTTTAGAGCCATGAATTATTGCAGGTAATACTCTGCGTGTTGTTCAGGAGACGTTCATTCGCCTTGACTTGAGCAATACCAGTCGCCAAATTCCGGCATTAAGAGATAATTTGATTGTTTCAATAGAACATGGCAGTAATAATTTCCTCGTTATTGCATTTATTAGACATTAGTTTTGTACTTTAAATTCTTTCACGGGAGTAGGTACAATTTTCTGTGTCGCATTTCCCTCAGTGGTACCCCTCCTTCCGCTAAAGAATTTAGCAAGAGCCCTGGAATGAGAATATTTTATAATCGAGGGACCTATATGTTTCTGATTTGGTTAAAACGGTATGCGGTGAACTAAAACGGTCAGTTATTGCGATTCTCGCATGGATCGAGAATTAAGCTGCTGGGCGTAGCATTGGCCAGAAACGGAATAAAACTGACTGCCGATACTTGCAGGTAATTAATCATTTTAATGATTTTAGAGATTTTCTTAGGCCTTCGTGTATGTCTGCTGCCAACTCGTTGTCGCTGCAACGAATTATCACTTTACTGGTTGTGAATAAAAATGTGGAGAAGCAAAGTATATTTTAGCTATTTAAACTTAATTCTCAAACGTTATTTATTTGCCAAAACCGTAAAACCTCTCATCAAAGTGAATAAGACATTCATTTTTCGTCGATTACCAATTAACTATTTGAGTACAGAGATAAGATTTTAAAAATATTTTTAATAGTATTCATTCTGGTGTTTAATATAATCCAAAATGTTTGAAATTAGTGAATTCAGGAAAAAGTGAGAAATCTCAAGCGGCATAAGGAATGGAATTCCCCACCCTACGGACAATTATTTTTTTAATTCCAAATGCTGTAGGCATTTTTACGATTTCATCTGCAACCCATTAAAGCCAAGCTAATTATTATGGTGCTGGATTATATATTTGTGGAACATTTCAAAAGATTTTGCAGCGAATAAGTAATGTTAACTACTAATAATATCAAAATTAACAATTTATAATATTGAGTACTTTTCCAAGCCGTGATATATGTAGTTACTTCAATGGGAAAGTCGCTTTCATATGGTCTCGGGATTTACGCCATAGAATTACAATTTACCATCTAATCAATTCTGAAAATCTTTCGGAAAGTAAACCGTTAGATTTAAGGATTAATAATATGCATTTCCTACATTATAATTTCTTAGGCGATATCAAAGAGAACTCTGATTAAGCTGACTGTTCAAACGTTAGCCCAAAATATTTTATGTAACTTTCTTTCCGTTGCTGGGGAGAATGTCAATTTAAGTTAGGCATCTCAGTTTCCGAACTAAATTTTCATTTTGGTTTCGTAAAGTTGAACTGGAATCGGCAGCATTTGGTCTCACAAAAAAGCTATCGGCTTGCTTCAGGTCTACAACCACATCGTATCCTACGAGTCACACTGGTCAAGTTTTAAAGTCTGTGTTGGGACGTCGTAGTTGCACTTGAAATAGAAAGAAATGGTACCAGAAAGTTTCTTTTATGAAAATGCTGATCAAGAACTGCCTACAGAGTTTTTGTAAACTTTAGCGTAATGTGTAACCATCATTTTCTCATTGTCAAAGTGAGAAATTTGCCAATGAATCTTTTGAATCAAATATCTTGTGCGGGTTGTTAACCCTAAAGCCATACAGTGGAAATTAATAATTTTTCTGGAAGTCCTAGATTAACCTGGTTTTCAATTGGCATAAAATAGTCCTGTGCATCTTCACTTTTACCTCCCGTCGCATTTTCTCCAGTAATCGTTTAACTAAGGTTTTCTCGTATTATGTTATTGGCGGTTCTGCATATTATTCTTATGTCATTTCTTCACGCCACTCTTGAGATGAGAAGTAGACTTGAAGTACTATGCCAATTTTAAAACAAGGCGGTTTTGTATCAGTTTTTCCATTTAGAATTTCATTTTCATCCGATTTTAAATTTTTTACTCTAATTTCCTACCCGAATACCATTTCATTCTTTCTTTTTAAATATTCTTGATTCACTATGCATGGATTTTCATTTTTCATATAATTCTTTATCTTTTTATTTATATACTGGTGTTATCTATTTGGTTTTTATGAGCTTGTATACAAAATCAGTGTTAGTTGTAAAAGGGGCTCAACCGCGGTGATTCTTAAGTTAGATGGAGGTTGACTTAATCGCTTCCTTTTTCGATGGCCGCTTTCTTAATCCTATGTGATATTCCAAGTGCCAAATGATTTTATCATTAATTCTTTCTGATTTTAGCGTCCCATTAATTATCAAGCCCAATCTATTCCAAGGCTTTCTTAAAACACTTAAGTTTGTTTGCCTATTTTCTTTGCCTAATTTAAAAAGTCACGAAGGTAATAATTTAGCTAACACTTTAGGAGGATGTGAATAATTTAAAATATAAATCAAGGTATTTTACCTGTTTAAGGAAGGTTTTTTGGTGGTCCTTCACTAATATTTACTTCCACGAGAACTTCCTCTTGTTTGACCTACATTACTTTCTCAGTTTCGTCATAACTTTTGTTTGTCTTCGTACGGTCCAAAAAGGGTTACTCTCTTCCTTCATTCACCATGCTTACCCGATAGTCTCCCTGCTATCACGGTAGTCGACATCCCACTGCCTTTTAATATTTCCTCCACCCACTTTTTCTTAAGTATATTAATATCATATGAAATATTATATGTATGAAAGATTAACTAATTTATTTCGAATTCTATTAATATAAAATTAATAGAATATGGATTATCCCGCTCTCTCTCGCAAGTTTTTATTATCTGTACGTCATATATATTTGTGATTTTATAGCGTTGAATGGTTGGTATTCAATAACACTATGGTTTGATGATAAGGACACGTTTTATTGAATGTCTCACTGGAATCAAGGTGTTACATGGGCACCATCTTATTACTGGGCGAGGGAAAATGATCATAATAAATGTGGGTGTAAAATTGAAGTGATGGCATTATCCATTTCTGGAAATGACGACCCAGCTCGTGATGGATAATAAAAACTGAACCGAGGAAGCTCACCTCCTAGTAGTAATTTTTACCAGTGTTATCGTTCCTGAGCAAAATCTGAAATGCCACGCTTTTTTGTGAAATAGTCTCAAGTATTCAGCAACCAGTGTCTTTGTAAAGAAGTGTTTTCTTTATTTTGATCTACTCGCCCGAAACTCCTTGGAGCGATGACGTTCGCCTTTAGTGTAGAGGGGTCATATTATTTTAATTGTAACTACTGCGGAGGAGATTCTAAATAATTCTGGTCCTCGGAAATATTGCTACAAAATGTTTTTCAATAGTCATCTCTCACGATTTTCTGGATACCAAAGTGCCAAAACGTCGATACGCGCCGTGTGTGTGCTTTTAAAGTCTTGGTGCAACGCTCAAAAGCATTCATCCTGCCAAACGAATGGAGCCCGCCTGCCGTTCAACTTTCTGAACTGAACTTTGACCCTCATAACTATCACGGTTCCAACTCTTACGTGAGCCAGACGAGGGTGGGGGAGGCTTTTACATACTTTAGGCGCACGCAGGTTGACGTGCGATAGGAATAAACGCTCCGCCGACTGTAAACGCCAACGAAATGTGTACGGGCGTGGCATTGCGACTCAATTCACTTTCATTTCATACGAGCGATGTGGGAAAGGGGATTGCGACAGCGTACGCGGTCCCACTGTTAAATAAACATCCCTAGAGACAAGTGACACGAGGAATTGCGCTTACTTAACCAAGCGCAGATTGGAAGAGCGAGTGAGAGGGAGAGAGGTAGAGGAGAGAGGTGAGCGGCGCTGGTGGCAGGGCAGATCGGGGACAGGTGGGGGTGGGAGAGATGAGGGGAGAGGAGGGGGAAGGGAGGAAATCAACCTGGTTGGCAGATGGGTGGAGCAATCTATGTCTCCCGGCATCCCATACAGGTGTAAATACCCGACCGATTCATCCCAAGCGAATACAGAGAAGCGGGATGGGCGAACCCTCCGACCGCCCATCCCGCGTCATTTTTTCAAACCTGCGCGGCACCTCGCACACACGTCAGGGCTCAAGCGACGAGAACACGGGCCGTGTGTAACTGTGGGCCCGAATTCTGCGGTACTCCACGCATTTTTATCAGATCGCGAGGCTGATGAAAACAAATGCATAACCAATGAGTTTCCAATTTTCCGAACGAATCGGAAAACCTAGCGTCCATGCTTCGCCGTGTGTCCTTCCTCTTGCCAATCCCTTCTCTCTTTGGCTTCTCTTCCTTCTCTTTCTCTCTCTCTCTCTCTCTCTCTCTCTCTCTCTCTCTCTCTCTCGAGGGTGTCCTAACTTGTAGACGGGCAAAGTGCTGCTGCTCCTTTCCCCGAGAAGTACGCGATACTAATTGGGATTGACTGATGCGGACGATCAGAGCACGCAAGTCTCCGGGGAAGAGCAAGCGTGGAGGCTTTTAAAGCTGATGCCATTTTGTTTTTCGGGTGCCGCAATTGAAAAAGGATAATTTTTCTTCGCAACGAAAATCTCGCGTTTAGTTCGCAATTATTTCAAAATTATTTTCTATTCGCGAATATCTCTCTCCAGATAAGTGTTCGCCTCCTCGAGTTTCCTTTTGGGTGTTATGTGGACAGAGTAATGACATCATTTAAACCTTAAGAAGCAAGTTGATTCTGGCAGGAGATTCACCAAAATATTAATGGAAGTATTGATTTTAATCTCTCTTCGTTCAAAAACCCAAAGATTTTGGAATTGTCACGAAAATTTGCGTTATGTTTTTCTGGAGAGATTAAGTTTCTTCAAACAATTTTGGAAGCATTTGACGTATGCAGTGAAATGAACAGAAAGGATATACGTTTATCGCCGAAGGGGTTAGCAATGCGAGCTGTTGAGATATATTTTGAAAGAGGGAGAGACAGTTTCGGCACGGGAATTTTATCCATACGTTTCCATCTTTCTCGTATGACCTACACTTATTCAACGAGTGGGTTGAAGATAAGCAGTGGTTGTAATTGCTCTCGTTCCCACTGCTCCTATGTTCGTTACTGGGCAATTGCTGCGCGGGATTTTGTTTTATCTTTGCCGCTGCCTTTGACTAAATACTCCGATTAACTGGGATTTGGGTCCCTGGACTCCATAATGAACCAGGCAGACGCCGCTAAGCCCGGTTTTGCATCTTGACCAGCTGCATAGAGTGACCGGCTGCGTGCCCATTTCATTCATTACCGCAGAGAAATGCAAGTCACGGGGCAGATTGCTTTGGAATCGTTCACAGTTTCGAGCTTTTTCTTACTTCAAAGTCCCAGTTTCTCCTAACTCCCGAAAACGTTTTGCTCACGTCGATTTTACTTAAGTTTACTTGGTGCCACCAACGCGGACGTTTTTCAGCTGGCCTCAATTTTTCAGAGATGGATTAGGTTCATTGCAACTTACTAAAAAAATAAAAAAGATATAAGTGGTGGAAAGAGTGAGATGGACTTAATTTTCCTCCTGTTTTTATTGATGTTAGTAAGAGTGCGTGTGTGTGTATGTATGCAAACGTATACACATATATGTATGTATGTATGATGTATACATATATACATTATGTAAGTTGTATGCACATATACATAATTTATTTTAAAATATATTTTTTTTAATTAAAAAGTAATTCCGAACGTCGGTTTGGCTGGTGTGGTAAAATTCTCCCAGTACGAAGCCCGACGGCGTGTGAAATTCGCACATCAGGGTGGGGGGGCCAGTTCATTTCCCTGAGCCGGTTTTAGTTCAGGGGGTAGAGCGTTGGACTACTGACCGGAGGGCCCGGGCAAGTCTCAGGGCACCTGCAGCTCCCCCAAGCTCTGTGATTTTTCGGGTACCAGATCTTCCTGAGAAGCCATAACCGGCACAGGGAAAGGAACTGCCCCTCTCCCCCACCCTGATGTGTGAATTCCACACGCAGTCGGGTTTAGTAGTAGGTGAACTCTACCATCACCTATCATACCGACCTCCGGGTTGATTACTGTGTTTATTGTTTGCATATATTTCTTAGGGTGAATTGTTTTGAAATTTTTGACCAATCTAATTTTGCAACTCATTAGTTGTAGCATGCCAGCCATTGAAAAAATAAAGTCAGTCGTAGGCAATTTAACTCTTTGGTATATGGGCGTAGTAATATCAAATATGAATCCTTACTAATTTTTATATTTTACCAACTTGTTTGTAAAGGTTGTCCTTAACGTGTTTAGACATCTTTGTAATGATGCGGAAGCGTTGAAATCGATTTAGGTATATTAAAAGTAGAGTGTGGAAAATCGCACAGTATTCTTACTTTTTCTATATGAATACTACTATATATTGGCTGTTATTTTTAAAAAATACATCTGTTATTATTTTGTACCGGAAATTGTTGAATATGGTATAAGTTTTATGTAAATTCGGCATTTAGACTGTTTTTTAAAAATCGGAGGAGTAGTACTGAAAAGTGATTGGATGACAGTTCAGCGAGAGACTCTGTGAGACTCACCCTTTAAAACGTACCTGCGCGTCACTTATTACATTTTTTGTAGTTTAAAGTGACGAATACATGATAGCCTAGAGAACACTTGAGAACTACGTATACTTCGAATATTTTATTCCCATATGACACATCTCATGCGAGCAGTGCTTTACCAAGAACTTTCATTTGGATTAATTACAAGGAATACATATGATATGTATCCTTCGTAGTCGGAGATAAACGACCACTGAAGATTAAGTGCACTGATTACAGGACTTCAGTAATTGCTGAGTTTTCCTTTGCTGGCCTCATCCTTCCTACCGTTCAATATACTTTGCCTTTCCCTCCATTACTCACTTCACATATCGGCTCGATTTTTCCCCATAGATCACTACCTACCACTCACTTCTGAGCTCCCTTACCACCTTTTTTGAGTGCTCAATTTTTCCACTCTCTCTCTCTCACCGTTTTTACTTTCTCTTTGTTCGTTTCACCATCTACAGCCTCTTCCAAACTCGAGTAGCGATGCTCACCAATCAATATTCTTCATTCTACTTTCAATCTACTCACCCGAGCCATGATCGTAATTCTGACTTATTTTTCCCTTCTCCCCAACTTGCCGCAGCCACAATTGCCATTATATTTCTATTGCATTTGTAAAGGTTTAATTATTAATTTACCAAAGAGAGTTTATGCTTTTTTTCGACATTTTCCCTTGAAATAATTTACCCGGGCGCATTACCCTTCATTCGTGGTGGAAATTAGGGGAGGTCATCGATATCTAAGGTCATTTGCGCGATTTTAGGAATGAGTGGGTAATTTAAAAGGGGTAGGATGTGTGGGGAATGTTGAGATTTTGGAAATAAACCCGATGTTAAGAGCATTAGCATGCCCTTAACGAAAGGTGCCAGGGGGTATACAGCTTAACACAGTCCCATCCAGCGTTGGGCGTGTTCCACTTGAAGACTTGAAGTGCTCTTCAAAAACCAACCCAAGTAAATAGTAGATCGGGGTATCACTTAAATTTTTGCGACCAAGAGGATTCGAACCCGGACCCTCTTGAGTGGGAAGCCAGTATACGTACAACTAGTATAATCTACGGCGCCAACCCGATATCCATTCTTGGGTAGTAGTTTTGAGGGGAGGCGACCGACAGCTAAGGTCATTTGCGGATATCCATTCTTTCGCTCATGCCGAGAAAAATAGCAGTATAGCGTCTTTGTGTACTATATCGAAATGTTTTGCATCTGGGATCGAACTAAATAGTCCACGTTCCCTCTAATACTAAATAAGCACGTATTTTGTAAATTTTATGGTAGCTAAGTATTTTTTTTCATATGTAAAGTGCTAAGTATTAGCCTCAGTTCTATTTATTTATTTATCTTATCAAACAGCAGAGAACCAGCCATTTTAAAAGGCTACGAAATTAGAGAAAAAGACTTGATTAGTTATACATTTATTGTACGCCATTATGGCAATATATTGCAGTGTACTCACTGAGGTTATTATACTTATTATTGCTGTTCAAATATTGACAGTTTCTTCTCTTGTGGCACGGCTTGGTTGGTCTAGTGATCAGAACGTTCGAGTGGTGGTTGTGACGCCTGTGGGCACCCTCGGCTTCACCAAAGCCGTGTGGTTTTTCGGTTACCAGATCATGGTGAGCACCCGCAGAGGGTATAAGCCAGTTCCACGTACCCTAATGTGATTTTCACACGCCACCTATCAAACGACTTAGTGGTTGAATGCTGTGGGTTGACAATAATAAAAATGTTTTAAGGCACAATCTTTAAGTGCCAAAAATTAATGTGGAATATTTTTGGATTTTAGCCTTTTTCCATAAATATTTTCTCGCAATGTAGATTGGCGTGCGATTAATTCGTTAACTCTGTGGTGAATATGAGTTAAGGCATCATTTTCACAATATATGATTGGAGCATTTCGATTTTCCCTCTTGTTAGAGTGATTCAACTTATTGTTTTTAAGTCTTACCACGTACCTTATCAACGCCGAGTAAACGCAATCGCCGCTCGTAAGAGGTTGGTGTGATCCCAGTATACACATGAAGAAAGAAGATTTTCGGACGTAAAGTCCTTCCCTAGGTTTCTGTGTTGTGACAATGCTGTCGTCCTGCTCTGACGTTCCGTGACTGGAAACCAAAGCGCGCGGCGTGGTTCTCGTCACGAAAACGCTTGGGAATCGGCGCGACTGGATGGATGCGAGGGAGATTGAGTGAGTGTGAGAGAGGGAGAGAGAAAGTGAGAGGGAGTGGGCGAGCGGATCTGTGGCATGGAAGGAGAGAGGGTAGGGAATGAGGAACGGGCGTAGAGGGTTGGGTTGAGGGAGGGGAAGGATGAGGGATGGAATAATTGAATTCCAACCGAGAGATCTGTTTGATGAGGAAGGATTCGCACCGAGGCATGCACTCGATCGTCGGGCTGTCCCAAACCTCCTCGGAATTTACACATTTCTGTGGGTAACATGCGATAGCGGGGAGATCGAGGAGCTTTTGCGGTTTAATTGGTTTCATTCCACGTTTTGATAGGCTTCCAAATTAAACATTGGGATAGCCTGTAATGATTCGTGCTCAAAACGACAGGAAAGGGTCGAAAGATATACTTGCATACTAAATTTGATGGTTGGTATCATTGCCAAATCTACGTATCGGAAAAGGATCGGAAATGAAGATTCCTAGCTACGCGATGTTATCAGTGTTATTTGGAATAATATTTGATGTTTTGCGGTAAAAGTAAAGGAGGAAAGCAGACATGATCAGCATTTTGACGATATTCGGAATAATTCAACAGCTGAGCTCAATTAACCATGAAGTAAACAGCATCGGACACGGTTCTCTCGTAAGACAATGGTAGTGAAAAGGTCCAATGGCGGAATGCAAATGGTCAAGCGCTTGATTAAGTTATGATGCTGGAAAAATGTTTATATACTCCTACAGGAGTATTTTAAATGCAGAGGTCAACTTAGACAAGAGGAGGGAATGTGAATTGTTAATGGGCGCAAAATCATCACGAAATTCTAATAATAAATACTCACAGTTTTGAGTTCAATGGACGATGATAAAGGATTTTAACTAGAAAAATATTTTATGGAAGAATTATGTTATAAAAAAACTACAGGTATATAAAATATATTTTTGAACCGCTGAAGATAGTTAAATTTGTATTTTACTTTTTATTTAATGAGTTTTGAACACATCGTCCAGGAGTTGTTGTGTACTTCACAGAAAATACATCGGCAAAATCGGAACTTGATCAAGCCCCTGGGGAAGAGATTGCACCGTCTAAATAGGGCATAAAGCACGAATTTCCCCGCTTCAAACATCGATAAGACTGTAACTGCGAGAAGGGCTTTTTCTTTTTTGGTCCCTGATATCGATGCGCAAAAAAATGTAATTTGTTCCCAAGGTGAGAAATTCTAATCACGAGTGTGTTTATATCACGGAAGTTTTGACATTTATTTTTGCGTGAATATATTGGAAATTTTAAATAACCTTTCGGTTTGAGCAAATCACGAGCACTTGTAATTAGTCCCTGTTCCAACAGAGGTTAAATTCCCATTTTCCGTCCTACTGAACCGAACAAGGAAAAGGTATGAAGTATTCCCGTTTTGTTTAGCTACCGGGTTAGGATTGGCTTTGGATTAGCATTGGTTAGGATTGGTCGATGGACCCAGGTACTACAAACTTCTCTATCAGTGATCTGAGATTACGGCATGAATGGGACTTTCTTTTCATCAATTGTGACATCGATTCTCGTACCCTAGCTTTGCATACTTTATGCCTCCTTTAATTTCATCCAAAACGCCTCTTAATTTTACTCTCCCTATGACACTTTCATATCATTCTCCCCTATATTAACATCTTCAGTATCCTACTCTGCTTTTCAATATCCCCTGCATCCGCCTGCCCTGACTTTTTCGTTTTCTTTTCTTTCCAAGCATGTTTTTTCCAATCTTCAGTATTCTTTCACTCATGTTATGTGTATATATATATATATATATATATATATATATATATATATATATATATATATATATATATACCCTCCCGCGACTTATGCTCCGCCGTGATTAATCGATGGCCTAATATAGGTCCTACAATAACTGCCAATCGCTAATAGGGTTGTTCTCTTCAGCGATCTGTAATACCGTCAAAGAAAAGCCCCCCCAGAATATCGTAATTGCTCCGTAATAAAAGCTTACTTTCTTGGCCAAAAGAATGTAAAATGTATAAATTAATTCACCCGTTCACATCAATTCATTAACCCGTGCAGGTCTCTAATCATCAGTGGATGATAATGACTTATTGACGCACTCCTCACGACGTTTGTTGTAACGGTTGTATCTACCTTAATGCGACAATAGGACCCACGGAGAAAGAAAGATTTATTTTCCTCGTTGAGTCCTTATCACAGGTACTTGTAACAGCAAGATAATTTTGGTATACTTTTTTTAACTACGCCAATGAAAGCAAGGCGAAGACGGATAGAAGTGAAAAATGTTGAGTTCTCATTTAGCTGGAATTGAATATTTAGCCGTCACTTCGTGCCGATTGGTATCTTAATAGACGGGAATTCCACTTTCCTCGTTCGTGACAGCTAAATCGTGATGGAGCAGTTTCCCGCCCGGAACGTCTGAGACCGACTCTTGTTTTCGTCGAATCTTCCGCGTTATAATTGTCCCATCTCTTGGCGCATAGCATAGCGGCTGGGAAAGCAAATTGTCACTGTAATCGGCACAATTTAAATGTCATATTTATTGAGGTCGTACATTTTTTTGTTCAAAGTTGACTTTCATGTTCAAGTGACAATTTTTTTGCCGGGACTAAGGGACTAGGGCGAGAAAAATTCTCTTTGCAAGCTTGGTTATACAGTGCTACTTATAAGAAAATAATAACTGCAGTTGACGGATAACATGGGGAAGCTTTCGGTTTAGTTACTTTAAATAACTTTAATTATAGCTTTGTTGTTTAATTTAAAATATATTTGTTTATGAGGGAAGATAATTTACTTTTTTCTGTAGGAGCATTATCGGCACTCAGCTGAGCTTCGTTTTTAAATATTAAGTTTCCGTAATTCAATTAAGTATCCATATTGACGATGCAAATCGGAAGCGGGAAGTATTGCTTACTTTTTGACTCCTCTAAAATTACATAGCCAGAGATACGACTTTATATAGGAGTTTATAGGAGTGTTTAGGAGTATAAAGGAGTGTTTGGTTTGACTGAACTATTGATTTATTAATTACGGAGCTATGATACCTGGCGTCAAAAGGTGAAACGTTTTCATAATGAGAATTTTCTTCAGATTTCCTCATCAAGATTTCATGCGGATTTCTTTAGCTGGCCTAAACGCGTACATCCCCATTCCCACGCATCAGCGGACATTTTAAATATACCTTCGCCACCCCAACCACACAATATAACTGCCGAGGCCTGGATTTATCTTTTTTCCATGTCTGCTCTGGTTTCACTTCAAGAAATGCGGGGGGATCGAGATGGTGCGGGGGCTAACGTACTGGCTTCCCACCCTGAGGGCGTGGGTTCAAATCCCGGCGGTGTTGAATATTTTTCAGAGGTATCTCGATCCCTACTTGAGGTGCTTTGTGGAGGGCACTTTGAGTGAGTACGCCGTCCGTCGGATGGGACGTTAAGCCGCGGACCCCTTGGCGCCTTTCGTAAAGAGTAGGCTAATGCCGACGCCGGGTTTCTCTCCACCCTTCATCCTTTCCTGTCCTTCCCCTATGGCGCAAATGACCTTAGCTGTCGGTCGCCTCCCATCAAAACTACTACTACCAAGAAATGCGGGTAGTGGCTAATGAAACTTATTTAGGTAAAAGTTCAGTAAATATCTCGTTTCAGCGTTTCTAAAACGTGAATGCGCGTACATATGCAAATTAAGCATTAGGTTTGGAGGTGAATAAAATTTGAAAGCCGGAATTCAAATATTGTAAAAGTAGTTCACATTAAAACTGAAATTTACATTCAAATTACGAATACAAACTGTTTTCAATCTGTATTTCGTATCAAGTTCGTGAAGCTTGGGCTTAGTGGAAAAAAATCGGTCCTAGCGATGAATCTTTTGAGAATTGGCGTTATGCTCAATGCAAATATCAATAATTATTATTAATTACTACTTGAAGAGAGGGAATTGAAAGCATTTCAAAGAATGTCGTAGGAATATATACAAATGCGGAGAAGTGTTTTTGAATTCGTCGGTTGAATAATTGTGAAGGTAGAAAACTCAAAACTCACTATGTTACTCTGGCGCTAAAACTTCCATCAAACAAAAACCATTGCTCATCAGCTAATGCTTCAGTATTTTAGAGTAGCAAAGGCTTATAAAAATAAAATAACTTAATCGTTTGAATTTGCTTTCTTAAGCTTTCATTCCATAATATGAGCGATTGAGGAGACACTTTGCAATGGGCTATCGGGCTTTAATTCAATTCAGAGCTCCAGTTGATCCTGTTTATTCAAATAAATAAGAGATAATTGGTAGTTACTGCGGAGGACACTCGGTTATTGAGGAACGTTGGGAGTAAACATGGGAGCAGAGGAGATGAACAAAACCCTGCTTCACAGCATATGTTCTAAACAGGAGCAAGGGAGTCCCTCATGGAACGTTCTAAACAAATGACGATCGATTGTTTTATATATACCCGCAAAACTGCACTAAAATAAGAAAATAAATTAAATACCTTAGTCAGGAATTGAAAAGAGCGTTAAAAATACGAATTCGATGCATTAAACACCGCACCATTGAAACCCGTAACAAAAATCAAGACTGCGGTGGCAGTCGCTGGTATATGTATGTATATTTATGTAAATTTCGAAAAACATTAGGACTAACTTAAGGACCTCATTAAATGATGGGAATATGTGGCAACCGATTTTATCGTCTAAGGGGCTATTCCTTGTTTCTTTAAAGTCGTATCACGGGAATCACGGATAACATTTCTTCGTGGGTGGAAACTCGGTTCAATCATTAATTCATCTTTTTTAGGCCATCTTGGATTATCAAAATTTATATTTCTACTACCACCATCTGCTACTCCGTCCATGGTCGCCCTATCAAATCTTTTTCTTAGATGGCCGTAACATTTTTCAGTAGAAATGAGCCCGTGGGAGGATTACTACGTTTAGACGCGGGTACCAGCTAAGGCCGCTTAGATTCCGGACCAGCAAACAGTTTCCTTTTCCCTTCCATTCCATACATCGAATCAAAACAACTTAAGCCAATTAAAACACTAAAGAAGTAGACTTATTCAATGGAAACCTTCTGAGAGATCTTTGTTAATCGTCTTAGTTCCACTGCATCATTCGACAAACCAATTTAACAAATAGAATTCTTTCTTTGTCCTTTCTTGATATGCGTTGGAAATTTATTTTAAGTTCAGTTCTTTGTGTAAGACCTTGTGTCCTTTGTGTAACGCTTCATTTTTGAGAGTTTTTTCAAAATCTTTCTTTATTTTTTTATATTTAACGAATGGAATGTATCCTATTTCTTCCTGATAATTGAAGAATACTGGTACAAAATCGATAGAACTGAGGGAATATCTCTGTTTTTCCTCGCACCGTGCCGAAGACTTGGATTTGAAAAGAGAAAAAATACGCATTAAAATGAATGATTGAATTTATTTTGTCACATTTTTCGACACTCTAAATCATATCGTACAGCGATGATTGCGTGCATTAGATTCGGGGTGCATGATTCAGTTACGTTGGGAAAGCTCTCCTCACTTCACAATTATCCCCGGGAAGATTTTGAAACTAATTAACTTGACGGAGCAGAAAAAGAGGTTTCCAGCTCGCCTTACGTTTTGCTGACTCAAAATTCTCATCAATGAACAAGTTGCTCTAATAAAGCAATCATTGCGAGTTCATATTCCGTTGGGTATGGTCGCTACCCTTCTAATTATTCCCTAGCTCTATTGTGGCACTTCAAAATTACTCTAAGATGACTATAGTTTTTTAGAGTTGGTCAAGGATCATGAAGGTACTAATGACACTTTATATTTCAAAGAAATTCTTTCCATAGCAAAGTTATTTTCTGGATTTATACGCTTCCGTAATTTTCCTGGAAATGGAACTTCCTGGTTCATATTGTTCTTTATTCTCGATACGTCTTGTGAGAGTTTTCGAGGCCGTTGTATGATTTTTGCTGGTTGATCAAATGAATGTCTATGAATGTGTCATCGTCAGCAAAAGCATGTGGCACGAAGGATCCTGAAAAATAAATTGAAATTGAATGTGCGGCTGTTTCAACTCTTTTCTCCCTCTGCGATGAATCATCCTGGACGAAGCCATTGGATAAATGGCGTTAGTTTTTGCTTAGGTTTCCTCTATCCATAGAAGCGAATCCTTTAAATCTAAAGGATTTCCAGTTGATAAAATATTGCTCCTATTGCATTCCTGTTTTTTTTAACTTTAAGCTACTATATCGAAACCACATGTGTAGGTTTTATTGTGGACGATATGTTTACCATAAATTACTTCATTTTTTAAGGTATTGGATGTTTTTATAATACGCATTATTATGAGATAACACTTTCCTTTTAAGTATTGTCAAAGTATTCGAATATTATCACTTGCTGATACTACCAGCACCGTAAAAGCTCTCAATGGGATTAAGATATAAACTGCATAAGCTCTGAGGTAGTACTCCAAGTTATTCAATTACTCCCATCTCATTTGGTTGACTCATCAAAATGGAAATATATTTTTATTCTGTTACTCTTTGGTGAGAATTTTTCGACAGCAATTAACCAATCGATAAGCGATGATTATTAGGCATTTAGAATGGAATGAAGTGAGATAGAAAGCATGAGGAATTGACGAAGTGTTTTTTGTAAATTTACGTTGTCTTGGGTGAGCCGAAGAGGTGTAGGGATGTTAATGTGTTTTCATCCAAAATCTTCCATAAACAGTAGACTACCAAATAATATTCTAATAATGGTCCATTACTGTACTCTATTGTACGTAAAATATATGTTCACGACTCACACAGCACGGAAAGGTAACCATGGAAATGTTATCCACCCACTCGTATTTGCAGCATTTTACTGCGTAACGGCAACTTGCATTCGCAAAAACTTTTGTTCTGCATACTTTCGCAAAGATGCTTTCTTACACAAAGGAGGAGCGACTGCTTTTTGTGATAACTTGGCGTAGAAGACATTCACCCGGTGACGGAAGTTCAGGCATGTGAGGAACATTTGCACGGAGTGTATTTCTGCAAACTTGTATTTATCGGAGTTTGGAATTTCTCTTTGTGCTATACTTTGCGTGAGTGAGAACTGTTCTTCCTCAATAGTCATTAAAAATGTATGCAATTATCCGTTTAGTGTCTTTTTCTCATTTATTGATTATTTTTTTTAGTTTTTCCATTTGATCAGAGGCCGTGTAATTAGTTTTTAAAAATCATGAGTAATAAACTGAAATCAACACGATTGCACAATTCCAAAGACACTCATTACTACCACCGACTTGTATGATGTGTAAATTATTCGCTGTAATCGAATATATTTTTGGAAATCCTTATAATGCTTCCTGAAGAAAGATGGGGATATTTTGAAAGTCGGTAATGATGTGGGAAGGGCCGAAGGCAATGAGAACGGGTCGTGGGTGAGTGGGGCTGGAAGATGGAAACGGGGAGCGAGAGGGAGGGGAAGGGTTTTGGAGATTACTTAAAGAGGTGGTTCAAACAGATACAAGCTCGGGATCGACAGTGGCGATTTAACTGATGCCAATGTTAAAATAAAATGATGTTGATGAAGTGTACGTAGAACATACGAGGTGTGATCAATAAAGACCGGACTGATTTTATTCTGCGCAGACCGTTCAACGGATAGAAACGAGACGCAGTGCGCCATCTAGGGACACATCTGACGACTCAAAGGAGAGGTATTGCGTTTGTTTACGTCGATTCGTTACGCAGCAGCAGCGGTACGTGTCTTAACCTGTTCGTCGCAGCGTGCAACGGCAGCAATGGAAGAGCTAGAGGAACAGCATGTGTGCCTGAAATTTTGCTTCAAACTTGGAAAAAGTGCTACGGAGGCATTTTGAATGATTCAACAAGCCTTCGCTAATGAAGCTATGGGTCGAAGCGAGTGTTTTGAGTGGCACAGTCGTTTTAGATCGGCCGAACCTCGACAGATGAAGAATTGCGATCGGGGCGGCCTTACACTTCGACAGACCCCAACCATGTCAAATTGGTGAACGATTTGGTGCGGGAAAATCGCCGTTTAGCTGTTAGAGAGATAGTAGAGGAAGTAAACAGTAGTTTTGGATCCTGTCAGATGATTCTGAGGGAAATTTTGGGCATGACGCGCGTCGCATCAAAATTCACGATCAGCGCCCTCTCATACGGCTCTGATCGTGACAGAGTTTTTCACCAGAACCGGAACTTCCGTGATCCCGCAGCCACCCTACTTTCCAGACGTGGCTTCGTCAGACTTTGTTTTGTTTCCGAAGTTAAAATAAACCTTGAAAGGGCGCCGATTCGACTCTATAGCGGACATAAAAACTATTTGTACGGCTGACCTGAAGAGGATCCCTAAAGCGGCTTACTATGCAGGGTTCGAGAGCTAGAAGAAACGTTGGTAAAGGTGTGTTGTCAGCCAAGGCCAATGTACTTTGAGGTCAATAAGTTTGATTAAGCTGTGTCCGTCGAAATAAACAAGTTATAATATCATTTCTATTTTTTTATCACACCTTCTACATGCCGAAAGTACAAAGTGAGATGTGAAATAGCCCGTAATAGAGGCGGAAGAGGTAACGAATATGACGCGGAGACTAGTCGCCAAATTGGTTTTAGTCCCATTATTTTAAGTTATTATTGTCAAGGTTAAAAATCAGAATTTTTTATAAAGCTGCGATATTACAGTTCATTTTCCGGGTGGCTTTCTTAAATTGGAACCCCACTTTTTCATCGCCCCTCCACTAATACCCCACGGTTTCCTCAAAATATTTTCTCCCTATAATCCTCCTTCACTGTTTTATAATTTTTGTCGTATAATTTCTTAGCTTTTAAAATTAAAGATTCAAATTTACATGAACAAACATAATCATGAAACTACATATTAATGATCCAGTCAAAGCAATGGATACGAGTATTTGTTTTGACAGGCAAGACCATTGCTCACTTCGAATTAAGCTCTTCGGTATATTTTATTTTCCCATTCGAGGCAAGAGTGGTCATTCCTTTCTCTGCGTCACCTGCGGTTTCCCACCAAGTTCTCCTATCCGAGAAATCGCACTACATTCATGTTTAGCTGGAGTGGTCTAAAGGCATTACCCAGGTTCCGAGCCCGAAAGTCCACCGCTGGTTACCAAACGCTCGCTCCACTGGGATTTTAGGACTATAACTACATAAGTCAACCCAAAGATTACGCCTACATGATTATGCTCAGTTCATGTTAGTCTATGGCCATACATTCAGTTGCTTATATCTGGGCTCTTGACCACCAATGGAAAACGAATGTTGAATGTCTTCTTTTCCTTCGCGATCAGTCATAGAGGTAGAAAATCAAAAGAGGGGAGACTTTCACGCATGAACAAAGATGCAGTAATAAATATATAAATATAAAATGCAGTTACGAATAAAAAATATAGTTTTGCCCGCAAAGCAATTTGAAACTAATCGCACAAATTTGGAGCCGCAGTGCACTCTGGTGACGACAATTTTAAGCTTGGGTCGCGGAAAGTATTCAAAATTAGTTTCTGCTCTATTGGTAGTATTTATTTTTAATTTTATCAAGGCCATAAATATTTCTCAAGGAGGAAGCCCTAGTACTCCATTTGGATCCACCCGTTTGCGTTACCTTCGAAGCAAATTGATTTGTGCGACTGCCATAATTGTAATTCCCTCGACCGTGAATTTTGCCAGTGTACTGTTAACATCGAAACCAATGGGCTACAATTGGTTCTAATCCCATGAATTATTTTCTGCCTCAGCATCAGACATATTGTGGTTCAATTTAACTTCACCTGAAGAATCACTTTGAAAACCTAATTAGTAGTAATACAGGTATATATTGATTTCACAAAGGAATCAAGATGACTGGTATAACCTTAGTACGTATTTTAACTGAGTTAGGGTTGGTATTATGACGTATCGTTGAGCGTTTCAGTTAAGTAGTCATTAGATTAGATAATTGCCTTTTAAATTTATTATTACTATTTGCTAACTGTTGGATACGTTACTGAGCGATTTCAAATTTATAAGTGAAGGTTGGCAACAGTGGGAAATTTGATTTTCTTTTATTTTACCTCTCTCATTTAACCAAAAATGATGTTCCATTATGGCGATTTCGTAAAATTTTGAGCGAGTAACAAAGTTATAATGATGGAAAAGAGGGTTAAATTGAACAAACTTTTCCTTGGAAAATACTGTGTTCCCCGTGGAGATTAAGGAAAAGAAATAGAAAAAGCAACAGAAAACAAAAGAACGGATGCAATTATTTGTACAAATAAAGTAAATAACCCACATGCATCGTCATTAATTGTTTTTTATAAATAATAAGCAAAACCTTTCAATATCCCTCAAAGGAAATAACCTGGAATGAAGTCTCCGGAGAGTATTCCGCCTTTACCGTAGAGACTAGGTCTGCCGATCAGCCAGGGAGAACGGGAGGCGAAGGAGGGGTGAGGGTGGGCTTCCACAAAGTAACAATTTTAGGCCACTCCCATCAGTGAACGACATTGAGGCCCGGATGCTGATAGGCCATACAGATGTAAATGAATGCCATTTCAAGTGTTTTTAATTGTATAGGGTTATCGGATGTGGGAAGGGAGGCCAGGACGGAAACATTGTAGCACAGGTTGAAAGGGGTATTGTGATGGGAAGCATGTTTAGGGATGGGGAGACCCGCGGACGGGGAGGAGGGATTGCACGAGGCGCGGTGGTTATTAATCCTAATGTTAAGTGGTGTGGAACATTGGCCTATGTAAAATGACGGGCAGAGTTTACAGGTAAGAAGATAAACTACATTCTTGGAAGTGCAAGAGGAATAGGGGAAGGGCGGGAGAGAGTTAAATGGTGGGATGGAGTGGGGTGGAGTGGTGAAAATAGGGCAGGTTTTGCATCTTGCTCGATGACATGGAGTGGGTATGGCTCTGGGGGTGTGAGGGGATTTTGAGAGCGGCCTGGTGGATTTGAGGATATCTGCTAGGTTGGCGGGACGTTTGAAGGTGACAGAGGGGCATTTGGGAAGAAGGTTGGAGGAAGTGTTGTGATTTTTGAGGATGGGGAATAGGTCTTTGAGGATGAATTTGAGAGACTGAATGCCTGGGAAGTAGGTAGTACAGATTGAGAGAGGCTGGGAGTCTGTGGTTGAGGCAGGCTTGGGGGTGTAGGAATGTTTAAGTATTTTTTTATGGAGGAGGGAATCAGGGTATCCTCGTTGGAGGAGGGAGTGGTGAAGGTTGTTGAGGTATTTCTTAAGGGATTCGGGATGGTTGCAAATGCGGTGACCGCGGATAGAGAGGGAGTAAGGGAGGGAGCGCTTGGTATGGGAGGGGTGACAACTGCTGTAATGAAGGTATTGCTGCTTATTAGTGGGTTTGGTGTGAACAGAGGTAAGGAATTTGTTATTGCTGAGGGTAATATTAACATCGAGGAAGGTAATCTGAGAGGATGAAATGGTCGAGGTGAAAGACAGAGATGAGGAATCGTTGAGTTGGGAGATGAAGGAATTGAGGGAATCTATGCTGTGTGGCCATAGTAGAAAGATGTCGTCAATGTATCGGAGCCACAGGAGGGGTTGCAGAGGATAGTTTGAAAGGAAATTCTCTTCTAGGACACCAAGGTGGAGGTTTGCATATGAAGGGCTGAATCTGCTGCCCATGGTACAGCCCTTTATCTGGAGGTAATGGTTATTGTTAAAAGAAAAGGAGTTGCGGGTGAGAATGAAATCGGAAAGGTCAATGAGAAAATCGGTACTGGGGATTTGAGGGGTAGGGCGTTTGGAGAGGAAGTAACGTAGGGAAGAAAGGCCTTTTTGGTGAGGAATGGAAGTGTATAGGGAGGTGACATCGATAGTAGCCATAGTAATATGGGTATCAGGAGGGAGGGAAGTTGAGTGAAGCAATCTGAGGAAGTGGTAGGTGTCTTTTATAAACGAGGGTAGGGAGTGAACTAAAGGTTGGAGATAGTAGTCCACGAAGGCGGAAATTCTTTCGGTAGGAGAGCTACGAGAGGAGACTATAGGGCGGCCTGGGTTGTTGGGTTTGTGGATCTTAGGAAGGATGTAGAAGTGAGGGGTGTGAGGTTGGGAAGGGGAAAGGAGGGAGATGTCACTGGGGGAAAGATTCTCCTTAGGACCGTTGTCTCGGAGGAAAGCGATAATTTCTTTTTGGAATGCGGGGTTAGGGTCAGCGGGAATATTTTGATAGGATGAAGTGTCGGAGAGTAGTCTGTTGCATTCTTGAAGGTAGTCTGCCGTGTTTAGGATTACAACTGTCGAACCCTTATCGGCAGAAGTGATGACTAGGTTGGGGTTGTGTGTGAGTTTTTTTAACTCAGTTAATTCGGCCGGGGAGAGATTAGTGTTGGGGTTTAGAGATTTAAGGAAAGAAGGACTAGATGTTTTGGACAGGAGAAGATTGATGAAGATTTCGACCGGGTGATTGGGAGGGAGCGGTGGAGGTTCAAGGTGGGAAGGCGGCCGGAACTTGGTGAGGGCGCTGTGTGTGTGTGCGGGGGATTGAAGAGTGGCGGGTTGCATGGCCCAGAAATGTCGCCATCTAAGATTTCTGGCGAAATTTATGACGTCTGCGAGGATGTTCACGTGATTAACCTTGGGGGTGGGGGAGAATGAGAGGCCTTTTCCCAGAAGTGAGGTTTGGTGCTCGTTCAGCGTGGTGCTAGAAAGGTTCAGCACGTGTTCGGCAGTATCTATTGTTTGGTCGACCAGCGGGGAAGGGACGGATTGAGAAGGGTTTTGTTGGTAGCAACGGCTCGGTGGAATTCCTGGTGTTGGTAGGGAAGGTGGGGGTAGGTGGAAAATAGTCGCTAAATCCGGTTTCTGTAGGTAAAGGGGTGGGGGAGGAGGGCTAGGTTTGACAAGTTGGAGAGGTAAGGCAAGGCCTTGGCGGAAGTAAGAAATGCACAGATTGTCACACACAACTTGTCAAACCTAGCCCTAGACAAGACTCATACTAGACAATGAGATAGAAAGGGCATTAAGGGAGATGAAACTAAAAAAGGCCGTGGGGGTAGATAACATTCCCGTGGAACTTTTAAAATGCTTAGGGAAATGTGGGAGGAAGAGGCTATATGGGCTGATCCGTAGCATTTATGAGGAGGGAATCTGGCCGGAAGACTTAGTGAGAGCAGTTTTAGTTCCGATTCCGAAAAAGGTAAAGGCCACGTCATGTGAGGACTATAGGACAATTAGTTTGATATCCCACGCAGCTAAAGTTGTTCTCAGGATCATAAACAAAAGGATAGAGAGTAGGGCAAATGATTACTTAGGGGATGATCAGTTTGGGTTTAGGAAGGGGAGAGGTACGCGTGATGCCATTGCAGTAATGAGATTATTAATCGAGAGGAATATAGAACACAACCAGGAGGTATTTGCCTGTTTCGTAGATTTCGAAAAAGCGTTTGATAGAGTGAATTGGGAAAAACTAATGAGTATTCTGCAGAAAATAGGAATAGATTGGAGGGAAAGGAATCCGCAACCTGTACATGTCTCAGACTGCTCAGGTGCGGGTGGGAAACGGGGAGTCAGGATGGGCAGTGATAGGAAGGGGTGTAAGGCAGGGTTGCCCATTATCACCGTTGCTGTTCAACCTGTATGCAGAGGAAATGATCAAAGAGGCATGGGAAGAACTCGAGGTAGGAATGAAAGTGGGCGGGGGATTCGTAAAATCAGTTAGGTTTGCTGATGACCAAGCTTTAGTTTGTCAGTCAGCCAAGGGGCTGCAAGCATTGCTGAGTGAATTGGAAATTCAGTGCGACAGGTATGGGATGAAAAATCAATATTAAGAAAACAAAGGTTATGCGATTTTCTAGAAAGAAAAAGGGCAAGCTTAATATTAAAATAGGAGGGCAAAAACTAGAGCAGGTAGAACAATTTACGTATCTCGGTAGTGTTTTGGACCAACACGGTCAAAGTAGTAGGGACGTAAGGAGAAGAATTGCGCTAGGCAAAGAGGCTTTCACAAGGAGGAGGGAGTTGATGACGGGGACTTTGAGTAAGGATGTTAAGAAAAGACTCGTAAAAACTTTGATATGGAGCGTAGCTATGTACGGCGCGGAAACGTGGTCATTGAAGCAGGAGGATAGACGTAGACTGGAGGCTTTTGAAATGTGGGTGTGGAGAAGAATGGAGAAGGTGAAATGGACAGAGAAGAAAACAAATGAGGAAGTACTTGGTATGGTGGGCGAAGAGAGGGGTTTGTTGGGAGAAATCCTATGGAGGCAGGAAAAGTGGATGAAGGGGGTGATGACCGGCAGTGGGATGTTGAAGACTGTGATGGAGGGTAGAATGTTGGGCAAAAGAGGAAAGGGAAGGAACAGGATAGGGATGTTGGACGGGATGAAGGGAGGAAGAAAGTACGCGGAGATGAAGAGGGACCTGATATAGAGTAGGATGATGGATTTTGTGTTTTGTTAGGAGTAATAAAATATTTGTTTGGTAGTTGTGTCCATCCAAAAACCTACCTTAACCGGTAGATTACCTTAAAAAAAAAAATATATATATATATATATATATATATATATATATATATATATATATATATATATATATATACATATATATGCACACACGCGCGCGCACACACACACACACATGTATTTTCAAACTTTTATGGATCTCAAAATGTTTAATGACTGTGGCATTACGGTATCAAACAGATAGAAGCATCCACATCAAGACAAGTTTTCATATTGAACAACTCTTTACATTTCCATAACGGTAGATAAGGATGCCTATCTATGCCCTCCTACGACGAGCAGCTGCTGAGTGATCATCTGGTAATGACTTTTGTAATCAGGTTTATCATCATGAATTTGATAATTTAGCTTATGCAAATTATGAGGTTGGTTTTTCTGTTATATAAGATCAATGGTCGTCCGAAAGAAATGGGGCGTTCCACTGGACATCCCGAATGATGTTCATCATTTGTGGATGCTCGACCACGTTTAAACTCATTTACCCAATTGTAAACAGTTGGAAACGTAGGAGCAAATGTGCCATGAACTTCATCCAACTGGGCTTTGATCTCTTTCGGTGCTAAGCCTTTTAAAAAGAAGGGCTTAATTCTGGTCCGAAACTCATTTTTTTCCGTTTTCTTAATGATCAAAGGTTTGTTGCTTCAATCACCTATGAAAATGAAAACCACGAGATGGATACAGCTGAAACTTTAACAGGAGTCCAATGAGAGGTTATTAAAAAACTATTACTAAATACTATTACTAAAAGCAAACCTTTTCCGTTACTACGTGTGCTATCTCTTGAAGTGTGTAAGGACTCTATCGAACTACCCATTTTCATGTTTTACATGAAATCATTTAAAAAACCTGTCGCAAGTAACGTTTTAATGTCCAAAATACAGTTAAATTCTCAAGGCCCTGTTTTTTATGGAAGTTATAGCAATATATGAAAAATTTGATTGACTTCGTTTTTTTGATCTTTGTTATACTGCACCTAATACCTTTCACTTTATCAATTTCGTGCACACTTTTACCAATTTATTGAATCTTTACGAATCGCAATCAAAAATCAAAAAATCATTTTTAAAAATGAGAATTCATAATAAATGAAAATCGCACTGGGAAAATGACATATTAATAAAAATACCAAGATAAAATTTTAGTCAGTATTAAACGGAACTTAACACATGAGAAATGCCTATTACAAAAACTTTTACTAAATCATGTGAATGTACCACCATGCTGGTAATATACTAATCTAATTCATTAGATTGTATCAATTCCAAATCGTAGATATGCCCGCTTTAAAAAAATAGTAGTTCTGTTTGAAAGCTTATTTTTCTTCCTAGCTATTTTTGTTACAAATAAGAAAATAAGTGTAACCAAAAATATTCAAATATGGAATTATTTTCTTATTTCGAAAGAATATTTAAACGTGCAAAACTTATACATGTTCACTTAGCAATTTCGGAGATAAGTTAGTGTAAATTTTCCAAGAAGTGCTTAGGTACCGGCTTACCTTTTATCATAAATTATTACCATCACTCGCATTTTATGCAGTCTTTCAGTTTAATAATATTACCTTTTATGCGAATATCAACGCCTACCGGCTATAACAAACTCTAAATACCCAAAACAGTCCTCTAATAAATAAACATATGTATAGGTACAATATTTATTGAGTATGAAACAGTTTGGATTAAAATTGACTTATTTGTAGGGATGAGGCTTTCGCAGACAAATTGATTCGAACCAGCTGGGAGAGCGCAGTAAAATTACAAATAAACGATACTCCTCTATGAAATGTAAACATCAAAGCATACCATTCATAACAAAATTAAAACACCCAATAATGTTCCCTGATAAATAAACCGTTAAAGTATTGAGTTACGTTTGCATTTCCTGAAGTCAGAAATTATTGAATATAATTATTCCAAAGAGAAAGGCTTGTCTTTTTGCACAAGCAATCATGATAGAACTACACGAAAGAGCGACTGAAAGTTCTAATTTCGTCAAGGACGTCGATTGATTGGGTTTCATTATACCGTATTATACTTCCTTAAGCGGAATATAGCCATATTGCTTGACTGACTTTCAGTATTTTCCTTGTTAGAGGCTTTAACCTGAAGCTAAATAAAGTAGGCGTTTAAAAGTTTCTAAAGTCCTAACACAAGAGTCAGAATACACTTTCTTAAGCTTAACAATCACTCGGAGTCATAATACTGGCCCATATTAAATTAGCACTAATATTACCTGTCCTAAAAGTTCTTCCCTTTGTTTGTTGTAATATATTATCCAGCCGTGGCATGTTTCCTTCCGAGTGAGGAGAAACATGTCACCATCCTAAATTTTATTAACGTTCTGATCAGGATAAATACAAATATCATCGTTCAAAGCCCTTTAGAAGTCTCGCGTTCGTTCACGGAAAAGAAATCGCTCATTCAAAAGCTTGCATCCAGTGCCACTGCCCACCTTATCTCACTCCCAGCCGATGTATGTTTTTTTCCACCCCTTACTGGAGCGCAGAAAATATATTACCCTTCTCACATCATCAAATGCTCATTCATTTCATTTACCCTCCTCCCCGTCCCTCATTCCGCCCCTTTCACTACCATATTTCTCCTCCATTACATCCATCCTTCCGCACCCCCTTTCCTTCTTCGATATCTCGACGTGCTTAATCCCACACAAAAGGCGGTGGGAAGGGGGAGGTTGAGTGTGGAAGACAATCGACGAGAGAATTCTTCCGTGCCACTGGCTTCCCGAACCCCCCCCCCCCACCCCGCTCGTCTTCCTCCGCATCGCCTCCCTCGAGTCGCCGCAGTCCTCGCCTGGCCACGCCTCGTTTCCCCGACCATGTTTTCGCTCTCGATAGCGGTCTCCTTCGGATTCACCTGTATGGAAGGACTCTGTCCGTCCGCCTGCCGTGGTGCTCAAGCCTCTTTTTTTTATTGGTTACCGCGCGCGGCGCTGTTTTACCGTCGGCGGCCCCCCAAAGCATGATTGAAGTGATATCTGAGAGGGGAGGGCTCGGTACGCGGGTGAATGGGATATGAGGGCCGGGAAAGAGGGCCGAGAACATGATATGTATAAAAAAAGGAGAACGCGCGAAGAAAATAAAAATAGTTCCGTCGCTTTTGTTTTCTGTCCCCTCCGCTATCGGGCCCGAGTGCGAAGTTGACCACGTGGCGTTCTCGTTTAATCTCGCTCCTTCTGGCGGAGTTAATTCCTCTTTTAAGGTCTCATTCATTGCTTTCGACTGCGCAAATTTATCAAGCCAAAGTTGGATGGATTCTAATTTTAGCGGGAGGGGAAATTTCAGAACGGTTCGGTTCATTGGCGCTGGAAACGGGTGCAATCAGACTTGCAAAAGTTCCACGTGCAAAAAGAAAATCTCTGGCATTTTTCGTTCTCAATATAGTTTTCCCGATTTCATTTGTATCGACATTCTTCACACTTTAACGCTCCGCGTTAGTCAAGTGGTAGTTGCCACTCATGTATATTCCTCTATTTTCCCTCGATCGACTAAAAATTTAATGCTGAAAGAATGCATATCAGTTGATTCAAGTATCCAATACGGAGAACGTATCAAGTGTGGGTATATTATTTGAACAGTGCAAAAATTGACAAAAAACGCGAGATAATTTTTAAAGGTCACTCTTTGAATATAATATAATATGGCCCGCTCTAATTTATGGAAATTAAACATACCAAAATAGTGAAAATTGTCATCGTCAGGTACAAAATACACCTTATGCTGGAGAATTTCACCGGTTGAACAGTAATTATTGCAGTAACATGCATTTTTATAGTATTTTACTTATGAAAGTACTCTGAATATATATTAGATTCAGTACTTCAGAGAATATGTTAATCTGGAGGCATTATAAAAGTATGATCGGGAATAAAATTTTAATAATGAATATCATTAATAACTCCATGTATCTTAATCTAGTGCAGTTGGTCGATTCGCAGGCATAAAATTGATAGGGAAAATATTCGGTTGAAATAGATTCCCAGGAAAGACGGGATATGTTTAACACCTAAACACGTCACGCCATTCACAGTATGGCATGCGATTTCAATTAACCGCCTAGGTAAACATTATTAATAAATATTTTTCAGTCATCAAGATCGCTGATCGCAATGCAGTTTGGTGATGGTGATTGGTTGATTGCTGTTTTGGCATTATTGATCGACATTATTTTTTGCCGACTTCATTGATCCGGATAAAGTATCCATCTATGGCAAAATTAACAACGATTATAGCATTACAAATAACCGTAATTTCAATATTGCCATGCTGCAGGAACGCCAATTTCTATCCACTTATTTTTATTACGTATTTTTCATTGGTCAGACGGGAGCAGGTTTTGAAATGATGGTCAGAGAACATTCACTGGAAATGAGGGCGGATGAGTCGCTTGTTGTTAGATATCGCTTGTGGTAAGGCATCGGACGCCGTTTTCATCCACCTTCACGAGGTTTCATTAAGAATTTTTTCAATTTGTATCTGAAGGCCGCAGACTGTCTTTCTCGAGCGTTTTTAAATAGTGAAGCAAAATAAGGAAGGGAAACACCTAAATGGCATAGCGTTTAACAATAATTGCTCTCTTGGTGCTATAAACATCCGCACCTCTCAATTTCGGCAACTAGCGCAACTCAGTGACTAAAGCCATCCATACCCACCCTCCTTCCCCTTCCCAAACTCCCCCTACTCTTGCTCACCGCGTTTTACCCTATGTGTACAGCACTCTGGACTCAAAACGAAACTCTATTTCATATATCTGATGATGTTATATTGGCATTGAAGCGCGTCGCACACAACGAATCGCTAAGGAAAGTTGTATCTTTGTTATTTTACAATGAGTTACAGATTTTAAGTTTTCAAAACTATTTTTGGATTGAGAAAAATATATTCTTGCATAGGTCTGGAAATGAATTGGTAATTACCTTGTCATCCATTTGCGTTAAACAATATTAACCCCAGAAAGTTTTCATTACAATGCCGCTTACAACCAATTAACATCTATTGAATATTTAATTGTGCGTCTCTGGTACTGACTGTTCATGAATACTAACTACAAAGAAATTTGACCGATCTAATTAACTGCAGTTTAAAAATAAATATTTGTTGAATATATAAATGTCTGTTGACGTAGTACATTTTCTCTATCAAAACTTAGTTATTGCTAACATTCTCAATTAATTGCATTTTATGAATAATTAATTTCAATTTTAAAAATGAAATTAATAAACATACGCATATATGAATGGTAATTAATATGGTACATTTTTTCTTCCGAACGTTCGTCTGGTAAAATATTTCACTTTTACTTCATTCAAAATAATTTACACCTGCTTCCCGACGCTTGCTCTAGATGAAGTTTCAAGGTAAAAGTTTAAATTGTTCATGTAGATGTTTCTCTTTCGTGTGACGAATGTATAAAAGTCTGCATCTTTCAAGGAGAAGGAATATCTGCAGATAAACTTGAATGTGTTTTACTTTGTAAGCTGTGAAGTTCCGTGCAACCCAAGTGCTGAATGAACGAGTATTTAACTTCAAGGCTACGTACCTTTTCATGAGCGAAATTCGTCGCTATGTTGGAGGGTGAATGCCGTCGAAAACTGCCAGAGGACTTGGATTCATATACGATAGTGGATATTTCAAGGGCGTTTCTGGAAAATGGGAATTTTCGAAAGACAGATGGCTTTCCTTGCGATTTTAATTTGCGGAAATGGTAAAGAATCTTCTCTTGTTTGATTAGCAAAAAGTGATGACTAATGACTCCTCATTTATTACTAGCTAGTCTACATTGAGTCTTTAGGCAGATACACGTGTCACCTACTAGCGTAAAAATGAATTAATTTGCCCAGGAAGTGAAAAACAAATTCAGTCCATCTTCTTCTCTACATTTTTTCGTTTACAATTCAAACTTCCTATCCATTGTGTTCTGTTCACACATATCGGGATAATAGGCAATTTTTCAGCAATTCCACGAAGCACAAAAACATAAATTAAAATGAGTAATTGATATTATTTTCAGCTTAAAGTACATTCCCTGAGTACTTTTTTTAAAGTTTCATTGCAAGAAGGTTTAACTTGATTATGCTAAATAATATTTACTTAATCCGTAAAAGGTTACATAAAGGCTACATAGAGGTTACATAAAGGTTCGTTTTAAAGGAAACAGTATAACCTAATCGTATTCTCGTTGTGAATCATTGTAAACAAAACAAAGATTGTTCTGTTTTTCGAGAACAAGGAAAGCTAAATTAAATATTAAAACAGGAGTTCATCAACTAGAGCCGGTGGAACAATTTATCTATCTGGAGTGTTTTAGACCAAAACAGTGTGACTAGTAGACTAAGTAAGTGCATAAGAAGAAAAATTGGGGGTAATTGATGACAGGGACTTTGAGTTAGAATGATAATTAAAGGCTCATTAAAGCTATGATATGGAATGTGATTTTTACGGTGCGGAAACATGGTCATTGAAGAAAGGTGATGGGCCCAGATTTGGAGGTTTTTCAAATTTGGGTTTGGGGAAAAGGTTAGATAGACAAAAAGGAAAACAGAGAAGGAAGTACTAGGCTTGGTGGGGGATGAGAGAGGATTGCTAGGAGACAAACGAGGAAGGGGTAGGAATAGGATAGGCATTTTGTACAGAATGGAGTAAGGAAGTATGATGAATTGAAGAAGAGTTTATTGTCGTGTCGTGTTTTGTAGGGAGAGTCAAAGAAATGAATCGTTGTATCGCTCGCTGTATGGTCCGTGTCCATGCAAAGCCTACCTTAAACGGTAGCAAAATGATTGTTCAATTATTAGATTATTATTAAATTAGTCATCATGCGATTATACGATCAAGTTCGAGGACTTGAATCTGTCATTGCGGATATCTGTCCCAATTATCTTATGTTGGTGGCCCAACTTTCCTATGTAATCATCATCCATGTTTAAATATACACGGGATTTTGGCACACGTTGTATTTGTATTAAACTTCTTGTATTATACGATTGAACTTTTCAAGAAACATAAAAACTCCAATTTCAAGATATTTGTTATCAGTTAATTTGGTTACCGAAACGCATTTCATGGAAAAATTTTAACCAGAAATTGTCGACCATTACTAAAGGTGCTGCTATCTTTTTAAAGTACCCATCAATCTTAAATATAGTTTTCGTTGCCGTTAACTCATAATTTATTATTATAAATTTACAGTCTCCAACACTCCTTTCTGTAACGACTTCTTATGTGTTGCAACATCAATGAAATTAATTAGTCAAAATTACTAGTGACAACTACTCGAATCTCAAGTTGAAGAACTCAATTGAAAAAATATTTTTAACCCAGACAGCTAAGGAAAGGTGATGTTACATGGGCTGTTCGATTAAGTCATCATAGACTTTTTATTCGCATAGTTTATTGTGCATAACTTTAATGTTTCAATATTTTTATTTTAATATGCAATGTTTTTTGGCTCAAGTTTCCATGATCTGACTCCAGTATTAGAGCAGCGGCTGCATGTTGCAAGCTAAAACATGTTCAGTTCACCTACTGCCACAGATGATTAAAATCCAAGTTGCTCTTTCGCATTGAGGAATTGGAGATGGTCAGTCGCATTAGGCAAGGCTTGGACTTTAAGAAGGATGAGAACGACACTTCACATTAATTTTCGCGAGACAATTTCCATTTCACTGTTTTTTTTTGTTGAACCTACCACCCAGAAAAAATTCTGTGATAAAATTTTTCCGTCACAAACGTTTGGGTGCCACCTTATGAAATTTTTAACATTTCTCATGGCGCTCATGACTTTATTCGACGATCTTCTCTCACAATAGCAGAATCGGTATGGACCTTTAATTAATGCAGTGACTGGAGATCCGGGTCCACCTTCTTTTGAAAATGTTTGCACCCTTTAAAAATTTTTAAAGCTTCTTGCAGCTCCTCTATAGTGAATATATATACTCTCTATTACGTCTCTTTTAGCAATAGATTGGTGTCGCCTGATAATTTTTTCAGATGAACTCGAAATTTAAATGTGGCATAGCGGTAAGGGAACTAAACACGTTTCAAATTGCCATGGCTTCCCTTGATGCAATGCTCGCATCAAATCATGAAACTTGTAACAAATACATATTACACATAAAGCTAAAAATATAGTATAAAATTAAATGGCACCATATATTATTTGAAAAAAAATGATTGAATACTCTAATGAAGAGCCTTCCGAGTCCCCTTTGCGTAAATATGTACGTAAGAAATTACATTCTATTATGTTCGTTGATGATATCATGTTGCCATGTAAAAACCAAATTTTTTGGATTAGGGTTTCGTACTTTCATTAAGTAATGCATCAAGGGAGGATGGAATTTCGAGCGATGTTTCGTTCCGGTTCTCCCTTAGGGACGAGGCCCCCATTACGTAACGTGGCCATGTAAGTACGCCACGCACTGCATTTTCCCTGCCTCGACGGGCTGTGGCGCAGTTATTGCTGCAACGCGCGGCTGAGGCCGGGGACGAATTTAAAGGATGGAGCTAATGAGACGGATTTTGCGTAATTAAAATTTCGCCTCGCATGTTGCGAACGCCAGATGGAGGCGAGTAGGATTTTATCGTGATCCTCGGCCCTGGATGAAGGGAGTTGAAATACGACGGGAAATCCCGTCACGCAGATAAAGCTTAGATTAGTAGGAGTGGTAGAAATTATTTATAACCTTGTTAACATTTTATGACACCAGAAATGAAAACATTAATAGCGTAAACTCTAAAAATGTTGGCCGCAAGAAGAGCCCATTCGAACAACTACCGGGTGCTCAGGGAATGGCAGTATAACTTAATGTTAAGACCCTGGTAATTAAACGTCTGAGTTTACACATCTTTCTGGATCGAGACAAAAACTTCATCACCAATCTAAACGGTAATCAGCTGTGAGAAAAATAATCAGTCCCATTCCCAGTATTATTAATAATATCCGAGGCATTTAATTATCCTTGTTAATGAAATGGCCCTGCTTCAAAGGCTTCGTGAAATACTGGACCGGAAAGGATTTGAACGCCGAATCATTTCCTCCCCACTTTATTGGCCGGGGCCGCCGTCATGGGGTGCACACAGCTAGGCGACCCTTGGGGATTTACTATTTCCTCATTATGTATAAACCGCGGAGGCTGGGGAGGATTTGTTCTTATTGAAGCAAGCCGCGGCAGGAATGCCCGTATCAAAGCGATCTCCAGTTCTTTTTTTGCGCACACTGCGCTACTTCTTGCGCCGACGGGATCCGTACAAAGGGAAAGCGGAGAGTCGGGAGGGGAAGGAAGGATCCGTGTGGCCTTTGCCATCCTCCCTCCGCCTCCCGTCCTTAACCACTAACTTTGAGTGCCTCCCTCGCCGCTAAGGGACTCACTTTCCGCGCCCACTCCACCCACCTTTCTCACTCCCTCCTCATCATTCCACTTCCTTCCCTCGGATCTCTCGCCTTCCTCGTCTTCTCACTTACTCCCGCTCTCTCCCTCACACGGTCTCCGCCTTGAATTTTCACCCTCCCCCTCCCCCGCTTTCCTTCCGCGCCTCGCACTCCTATCTCTCTTTGTTTTGCCCGGTGATCCTCAGGAGTCGTTGCTTCCCTTACCATTCCTTCGCCTACCCCGAGCCCCGCTCTCAAACTTCCCAAAGCTCGCTACGCCCGTCTCCCTTCCCTCTCTCGCTCTCTGTGCACGCAAAGGTGTCGGATACGAGAAGACTGCTGGGGATGGAGGTGGCGATGGGGAGTTGGTGGGAGGTGGGCGGGGGGTGGGAAAGAAGAAGATTGCTCCTAGGAGCGAGCATCTCTCGTGGAGAGAGAAAGAGAGTAGGGCGGGTGAGGGGACGGGTGTGTAGGGAAAGCTTTGCGGGGGAATGGCAGTGGTGGGAGGGGGTCGGTGGGCAGGGGCGGGGGGGTGGATGGTAGTAGTGTAAGACGGGGCAGATGGAGAGATGAAAGTGAGGAGCGAGGGAAAGGGGTAGTTCGGAAAAATGGGGTTGGAGAGGAATGGGTGGTGTTCCGTGTGTGAGAGTGTATCTGTGTGGAAAGGAGAGAAGGGTGGAGGAGGGTAGGATTGAGGAGGAGAGTGGGTAGTTTTTGGGGTAGGATGGGGGGATGGGTGTGAGGTAAAACGAGGGAACAGGGAGGCTGAAGTGCCCGTCGGGTCAAGAGCCACGGGAGTGGCGAGACCTCTGGTGAGAGAGAAAGGAACCGCGCTAACGTTTGCTCTGTTTTGAGGAGGGTTTTGAAAACACGTGGCTGTTAAGAGGCGGTCAATCTGTTTTGTTTGCCAGGCCGCGCGTGGTCGGTCGCGGTGAAGGGTGGGATTAGCCCTAAAAATAAAAGAGTCACGTCGAAAGAAGTCCAATGCGATAAAAATGCTAGTGATGCGCAATATCCTTCCAGAGTAAAACTGCGGCGGTGGCTTGAGCGCATTCAAGTACACATGTGTACACGAGTGCGAGTCCCGATCTCGGTGAAAGGAAGCAATTATTTTTCGCAGCGAATCTCCCGAATTTCCACGCTCTATCCCGCTTTACATTTCGACTAACTAATTTTCATTGAACAAAAATATGTGCACATTTTCATTAAAATGTACACATTTATGTACATTTTATGGAACAATTTTGTGTTGTCCATTTTATTGAATAATACTTCAATTTCAACGTATTAAATGCGTTTTGATTCTTTATATGCCTGAATTTAACTTCTAATTAAAAAACTTAGGGTTCTACTTTGATAATAAGAGAATTAATGAATCAGAGCAATAATTAATAATTAATTAATTATGAAAACACACCAGAAAAACTGATTTCAAATAAGAAATACGAGTCAAACTTTTCTTTACAAATAACCCCTAGATTCTAAGTTATTTAGATATAAGTTGCCACGAGGAACTATTTCAAGGACTTTTTTATAAAAGTAGCAGTGCATAATTAGAATGTACATGTCATATGCGTATTATCAGTGGCCTCAGAGATGTATATCCTTGTCTGTGAAATATAGGTTAATGCCATATTCTATTACTCATTAATGTACTGCTGAAGTTTTGTTCTAACACGTCAAATTCCGGGTTGAAATTTAACGTTGTGATAGGGAATTTTTTTCAGTTAATGTGATATTAAGAATATCTCTCATTAATCCCTACGGAGTTAATTTATTTAGTTGGAAGCAGCAAAAGTCGTACATTTTATTTTTTGCCATCTTCAGCGCATGGTGACATTTATGGTCTCTAATAAGTAATGAGGTTATGTTAGTATTTCTGTGTTGTAATTTTCAAAATGGCCAAGTATCCATGATATTGCGTTGGATGAGTCACGAAACTAAGATGGCCCGGCGGTAATGACCATATCAATTGAACCAATCTTAAAATAATGAGCCTGTTGCAGAAAATAATCTTGTCGTGAGAAAAAAACTGTTCTGCAGGACCCAGAGAGACCGATGAGAGCCCCGAGTTTTTTTTTCGGATTCAGCTGTTTCTTACCTTCCTGTGGGTTTCCTAAGTATTGTTATGCCCTGTGGACGACGACCCTTAACATCAATAATTCCTCGAGATTAATTCAACTGAGCCGTATTGCCTAATCACTTTAAGGCGATTGTGTACCTGAAACACGCCCTAGGATATGGCGTAGGAATTGATTGGGGAACGTGACCAAGTCGTCCTCATGAAGATACGTTGGCCGACCGGCCCCCAGTGCTCCCCTTTGCTCTCCAAAATTATTATTCCCGAGGAAACCTCCACCCCTTTTATTTTCATCGAAACGAGGGATATTGGATGGCCGTGCAACTAGACCCGGCGCGGGGATCACGGATTTTTATGGCTGCCCCTCACGTAAACGGAAACTTTCAAGGAAAGGTCGAAAGGGAAAGCTAAACGAATGGCATCTATGTACCAATCAAATACTCTTCGTTTAAGAATGTTTCCTTTCTAACAAAAAACAAGCGAAGTTATGTGTTCGGTAGTTTTTTCCAGAGAGAAATCCACTAGTTCCACATTGATACGCAGCGGACATATTTTCGATGGCCCCTTTTTATTTTTTACTATAATGCAGACACGTATGAATTTTTATGTATTATTGCGGGAACAGATTTAGTGACTTGGACGACGGCTTCCAATTGGTTTAAATATTTTCCAATTGGAATGAATGGTTGATTTGGATAACATACTTTTTTAAAGACACTAATGAAAATGCGAAATTTGCTTTTATATACTTTAATAAATTTATTTATTTTCACTATCAGTTTTTAACACCGATGAAAAAGACAAATAGGCATTTTAAAACATATTTCTTATCTTAAAACTTCTCTAATGACGTCATTCCAGTGTTTGTAATTATTCTTTATAGAAAAATGTTATTTCAGTTTTTTCGCAGGGCAAAATTATTAGCTAAAATATAGAATTTTTCTATTCAAATTTTTGTTTATTAATTTGAATATTTTAGTGAATTTTGTGGTTGTTAAAAAGTGAGGGCATGATCGCGTGATTAATTTTAATGATAATCATGTACTGAATTGATCAGGTTCTTGTTTTCGTTGTCACATTTAGGAATAAAGTTCTTAAGGTTCAATTCGGAACATTTAATTTGTTTATGTAATATCTCAGTTTGTTTGTAACCCCTTTAAGTTTTCTCGTAGAGAACTGTTTAATTTTTTTTAATGTTACTACTTTTATGGCTACTTTTTTGTGTGATAAATTTAGAAATTTAATTTAAGACTGGTTAATGAGAGTTGAGAGAAATTGGCTGAAAAAAGTCCCAAAACCAAATTATGAAATAAAGCGATGAAAAAGTAAAAGGAAGACGAGAAATTTAGATGGATAAAATTGATGCAAGTTTTTTAGCTTTCTACATGTTTTGACTTTCAAGTAGCTTTTAAAGTACGTATTTGTTCAAAAAGTAAAGGAAATTTAGCAATTTTGCATAGTGCACCATGAGCTCTTGCCGCAAGGTCAAACAATCAATAAACGTTACTACTCATAAGTTCAACGCATTATATGTGAAATGATACAAAAAACGCCTGTATTTTTGACGAAACAATTCATGGCTTTTGCACTACCACGATAATGCACCTGCTCACAGTACTTACTGGTCGTTCGTGAATTTTTGGCCAAAAACGGCACTTTAATAATGACCCAGCCTCCATATTCCCCAGACATGATCCCTTGTGACTTTTTCAGTTTCCGGAAATAAAGAGAATGTTAAAGGACCTTCATTTTACCAGCATAGATGAGATTGAAACTCTGAGAGAGCTAAAACCTAAACCAAAGATCAAGTTCCAGAAGTGTTTTTAGAATTGGAAAAAACGCTGGCATATGTGTTTGCTATTTAAGGGGACTGCTTCTAAAGGGATAACATTGATATAGACGAATAAATAAAATTATTTCCAAATATATGGTTTGTATTAAAAGTATCGGGTAAAGTTTCGTAAAAATAGATTTCTTTCAGATATTGCTACAATGCTTTAAAATTCTTCAAAGTACATCCCATGAGTGTCGACACACGGATTTTCCACAACTCGAAGGCTCCCTGGTAGGCGGATTCCGGAAGGTCCTTAGGAGCACGCTTGCAAGCCTCTTTGATGGCACTTAGGGTCCCATGGTGGTGTCCTTTGAGGAAGGATTTCACTTGGGGGAATAGGTTATAGTCTGCTGGTACCAAGTTGGGACTGTAAGGGGGTTGGGGAATCGTTGCAATGTCGTTGCAGAAGGTCAAGCAGGCACTCGACTCTGTTTTTGGTCGTCCGTCAAGATCTTTGGGACGAGTTTACCTCAGATCTTTCGTATCACCGAAATTTCAGTGATAATGGTGTGCACTGTCATCTTATCAATGCCAATACGATCTGCTATCATGCGCACACTTAACCAACGGTTTGAATTCAGCAGTTAACGCATGCGTCAGGAAAAAATTGTTACCGATACTTTTTATACAAACTTTGTGACTCAAATCCCCTTCTTTGTTGAACAAACCTCGTTTAATCAACTTCCAACACCTTAACGAGTTGAAAATTCTTTATTGAAAATATGCTTAAAGATAAAATGATTTAAAAAAATTCATAATTCATGCGGAACAATCATACCATCACGGTTTCCAATCAACGATTGGATGGCGATTGTTAAAAGAATATCATGCTATGCTCGATGTCGGTCGTATGGCGAAACCGATATGCCTTTATCAACTGAGGAACTTCTCAAGCTGTCTTGCTGCGTTTAAGGCGTCCGTTTCAAGTCATCGTGGGCATTCTGGGCGCCAGAGGTGGCTAATCGATGAAAATGCTACAGTCAGGTGAGAGTCGAATTCCCTGGTTTCCACTCGGAACCCTTCGCAAATTCCAAACTTTTGCACGGAGAGACTCACCTCGACACTCACTGGCTAACGGAGTGGATTCGCCGTTCCTGGAATGTTCCACGTTTCTCTCATCCCGCATTCAACCGCCGTATTTTGATATCTGAAAGGAGGTAGGCTTTTGAACGCTAAAGTAACAACTTACATTTTTCAGCTTTTAATACCAAGGCATTACCTGAATCCCAACATTAGGATAAGCCCTTCTTCATTTTTGCCTGCGTTCAACCTCTCTTTATCCCATAAAACATGCCTTCTTTCGTTTTCCTTTCCGTTCACTGTACCCATCCTCCCACCGTAATCATTGAATCTCCACAAAACATCTATCATGTATTGCTTCTTTGACCAAAATGTGCCGTTGAAATCCTTGTTACATGTCAAAATTTTTACTAGCCTTCTCCCAAACTCCCTCCTCGTGATAGCTTATTTGCCGAACGCAATTCTTATTCTGCCCTTACTACTTCGACCCTCTTGGACTAAAACACTTCAAAGATTGGTAAACAGCTCTAGCTGCAGAAATTTCCGCCCTTCAATTTTTGCGTTGAACTTAGCCTTTCTCCTTCACGAGTACCTCATTCTTTTTTGCATAGTTTCTCCAGTTCATAGTTCTATACCGATAACACTGAATTTCTATCGCACGAGGGAAAGATTGTAACCCATTGGTTGGCTGGCTAACTAAAGCCTGATCAGACGCAAATCTGATTTTATGCATTCCCCACTTACTTTCACTCCTCCATTCGTTTTCCACCATGCTTTTTTTGCTCAATTTGTTTCCAGCCTCAATTTATTATATACTACCTTGATCGAAAAGTTCCCGGAATAACCACCGTGTGGCGCTCCCATCGTTCCGATTTGAGTTCTGTTTTTTTTGTTAAATTGGTACATCTATTGTTGATATTCCCTTTAAATCTTAGTGTCATAACTTGACATTTGCAAAAGTTACGGTCGGTTTTCCGTATGTCCATCAGTGCTTCCTGCGATTTTTCCATTACTTCCTCTCGGCTGCTAAAACGCGTTCCCCGTAATGGTTTTTTAACTCGATTGAACAGAAAGAAGTCACAGGGAGCCAAATCAGGTGAATTCGGTGGCTGTTGGATGGTATTTGTTGCATTTTTCGTCAAAAAATACCATCCAACAGCCACCGAATTCACCTGATTTGGCTCCCTGTGACTTCTTTCTGTTCAATCGAGTTAAAAAACCATTACGGGGAACGCGTTTTAGCAGCCGAGAGGAAGTAATGGAAAAATCGCAGGAAGCACTGATGGACATACGGAAAACCGACCGTAACTTTTGCAAATGTCAAGTTATGACACTAAGATTTAAAGGGAATATCAACAATAGATGTACCAATTTAACAAAAAAAACAGAACTCAAATCGGAACGATGGGAGCGCCACACGGTGGTTTTTCCGGGAACTTTTTGATCAAGGTAGTAATTCCTTGCACTTCCTCCTCCTTGATTCTGTTTCCATTCTTTCATTTCCTTCTCTCGTTTAATATTATCGTTCTTAATCATTTCATTTGTATTCCATGATTTCCTTGTCATTCCAATTCATTGCTCCTATAGTTTTGTTTGCGGCTTTTGATATCCCTTTAATAAGATGTTCCCAATTTTCTTTTATTATACACCCATATCCCTTTTCTCACTGATATTTTTCCTTAATTCCTCCAAATACTCCTTACTTTTCGTTCTGGTTAATGGCTACATTCCATTTCCTCGACAGTCTTCCTTGTTTTATCTTCTTAAATCTGAAGTTACACTTCATTTGTACTAATTAATGATATTAATCCCCATCCTTACTTGGGAAACTGCAGCAAATTAATCATGCTGTTCCTAAATCTGGGCCTAGCCATTAAGCGGTGCAACTGATATCTCTCAAAGTCCTCATGTACACCTACATCCATTGTGGTGTTAAAGCAAGTGCTTGCTATGACGCAACCATGTCCTCTGCAGAACTAAATGCTTTCTTCCCGCGGTAATTCCGTGTTACTAAACCGGATTCAAACCAGTCGGTTTTCTTCTGTGTCTTCTTCGCTGTTTCTGTCGATTCTGCTTTGCATGTATTTCATGAAATGAATACTGAAGATCTTGACTCCCCTGGTGCCGGGTGTGACGTAAGGCCCAACCTGTATAGTCCCCTAGCTGCTGGGACTTATTTTCATAATTCTGTCCTTTATAGAGTCATGGGAGACGTAATTGAGGTGATTTCCCGTTGTTCAATAGCCGTTAAAGCCGCCTTATCGAGGAAGAGACGCTGCGAGGACTACCTTTCGTCTTCCTCTTACCCTTCGACCATTCTGCCATGGGTTATCATACCAGGAGGAATTACCATTACTTTTGGTAGCACATCTCTAGGGTTTACTGGAACGCACAACTCCTTCCACCTCTTCAAGACTGTAGTCCATGGGGAACGATCCTAACAATTTGGATGCTTATGTCTTTGTTTTCATTGATTCTATTCTTTTGTAGTTACTACTTTTTAACTGGATTTCATTACAAAATTAACAACTGGAATTAATTATTTTATGATTTTGACAAGTGTTGACATTGAGTGCCAACGACAGCAGCTGTTTCCATCTTAATGAAAAGAAAAGTAATAAATTAGGTTTTATTATATCTAGCTTTAGGTTTTATATTTTGCATCACCCGAATTTTTTCATTATTTTTTGGAAAGGAAAGAAATTTGCGAGATGTAAAGTGAAAATGGAGTTTCAAGGTTTGATGTCTGAAAACCATTAAAAAGTTTGTCAGCATCCTAAAACTCAAGCTAGAGGAATTTTTCTACAGTTCCAAGAGTGTCTCTGAATTAATAGAAAACTTATATTACTGTGTACACCTTATGCTACTTTGGAGACCAGTGTCGAAATACGAAGAAACAAGAGCGAATGTTGTTGAAATTTCCCCAGTTCGGTGCAATGCAAATATGAATAACTAGTAATAAATTGCAGATGCTCGCATTTTTATTGCTAGACCATCAGAGAAACTCCTACCGAAGTAAAACTTCAAACGATTCATGAAAATGTAAGAGATCTGATCGAAAGGTTCTCGCACGGTTTGCATTGCGCGCCAAAAGAGAGTCGGAACGCGGCGCGGTTGCTAATACTGTTTAGTCTGAACCTTCCCGAGAATAGCAGTCTTTATAGAATCTCAATGAGATTCTTAGTTGAAAACCTTCGGATAATTTAGGGAAACAATTTTTTTTGCGTTCAGCGATTCTGAAAAATGAATCAAAAGGAAGCCAATAAGTAAGAGCAGTGCGTTTTTGCGATATTTTTTTGTAAAGTTTGGGGAAAAAAATTCACGGGAAGTTTTAAAACACATCGGGAGGCGTTCGTGGATGACTTTTTGCGTCGTTCACAGCTACATGAGTGGTACGGGAGGTCCAAAGTAGGTGATGGAACATCGTCTGAAAATAATCCTCGTTCGCGAAGAACTTCAACACCGACGGACGAATCTCATGTCACCAAAGCGAGCACCATTGTGCGGTGAAATCGGTGTTTGACCATCCGTGAAATGGCTACGGAGTGTCAAATTTCATTTGGTTTATGCCATGAAATTCTCACTGAAAGTCTAGTCGAACATTTTCGGAAACTTCTTGAAATAGCAAATGACATTGAAAACTTTTAGAAAGGCATCATCGTCGGGCGTAGGACGTGGCTTTACGAGTACGACTTGGAAACGAAGACCCCAATCTTCGCTGCGAAAATCAAAAATCTCTCTGAAACCAAAAGAAATATTGTCAGAAGAGATCAAATGTCAAAGCAATGCTTACTGACTTCTTCAACTGGATGGGTGTTGTATACCACGAGTTTCTTCCTCCGGGTGAGAGGATTAATTGTTTTTGCTACCTTGAAATCCTTAGCAAATGGCACGTGGTTGAAAGGAGGATTGGGTTTGGGAGGCCGTAGCAGAGAGAAAAGCAGATAGAACTGCCGTTTCAGATACACGTTGTATCGGATTTTCGACAAACAGGGTCTGTTCAATAAGTATCGTGACTAGTTCACTGTAGCCTCAACGGAGCGGTGGATAGGGGTCCGACCGGTCGGCTCGGTAGAGGGGTCCCCCGCCATTCAGGCACACTTTAGTTCAGTCGCCTCCGGACATGCGTTGAGACAGGAGGTGGATTTTTGTGATTGTTTTTGGTGTCATCACGCCAGCACGGAGCGCACCTTAGAGCGACGCTATGCTGTGAAGTTTTGCGTTTAACTCGGGAAATCCGCGTCGGAGACCCTTGAACTCATTAAACAGGCTTATGGGGATGATGCCTTAAGCCGCACAAGAGGTTTTGAGTGGCACAAAATGTTTAAGGAAGGCCGGGAGCTCGTCGAAGACGAGCACCGCGTCGGACACCCGACGACCGCTCGAACCGATGATTAAGTGGCCAAAGTGAAAAAGGTTTTGGACTCTGACATGCGCTTAACCATCGCCCTTGTCAGTGAGGAGACAGGCCTTTCAGTCGAAACCGTCCACACCATTGTAACAGAGGATCTTGCGATGAGGAACGTGTGCGCGAAGCTGGCGCCGAAAGTCTTGAGCAAGGAACAAAAACTGTCGCGGGTGGAAATTTCGCAAGAAATGTTGGACTGCGTCCAGGAAGATGAAGATTTTCTCGACAACTTTATTACCGGCGATAAAACGTGGATGTTCCAGCACGACCCGGAAAAGGAACCCGGAACGTCAAAGTTCAGAATGGCACACGCAGGAGTCCACGCGTCCGAAAAAATCTCGGATGTCAAAATCCAAAATCAAAACCATGCTGATTGTTTTTTTCGACTGACGTGGCATTGTTCACAAGGCGTTTGTGCCTCCTGGAACGACCGTAAATGCTGCATTTTATGTACAAGTACTGACACGCCTGCGAAATCGCACAACGCGCGTGCGACCAGTCATTGCGAAGAATTGGAAACTTCACCATGACAACGCGCCGTGCCATGGTGCGATTGTTGTAAGGCAGCTGCTGACGAAATTCGGCGTGGCAACGTTGCCTCACCCCCCCCCTGCAGCCCCGACCTGGCTCCACCTGACTTTTTCTTGTTTCCGCGAATAAAAAGGGAGCTCAAAGGATATCGTTTCGTCTCCATCGAGGTGGTTCAAGCGGCGACGACAAAGGCTCTCAACAGTATTCCGGAAACCGACTTCCAGCGGTCTTTTGACGAATGGTAGACGCGCCGAACTAAGTGTATCGATGCAGGAGGAATGTATTTTGAAGATTTTTAAGCAAATGTAATGGTAACTGCAAAAATTTTGATTTTTGGAACCAGTGCCGATACTTATTGAACTTACTCCTGTATTGCCATCATTGTTTTATTTTTTCGCGTTAACGAATCGTTAGCCATTCAGTGAGCAAACATACTTGCCTTAGAGGATACAATATTTTTAGAGGAATCAGTACGCGTTTGCGCACTTCATAGAGCCGCAAGGGTCATATAATTAATCGATTTAAGATTGCGCATCAGTCTCATTACGGCTTTTGGAATGAGTGCATTAATTAACTTCTTTGGTGAAAATCGCCGATCAGTCATCGAAGATGAAGATGAAAAAATACAATTTTTTAAATCAAATATGTTGAAAAACGATACGATGAAGTTTCGCGCGTAAATGCCGTTTCAATGCAAAATAATACGGAAAAATATTTTATGTGGGAGATTAAAGTGATGGTAAACCGGTGATTAATGAAACTTCCTTGTATTACGCTGGAGAATTGACGTAAACGTGTATACAAGTATGCTCTATGGTAAGAACTATGATTTTAGCTTTAGCGATTGATTGAAAATATGTAGAGTAATTTCCAGGTGAAATATATGTATAGTAATTTTCCATAGCTAATTATGACCCGACTTAACTTTTAAGAACTAAGAATTATTATTGTTGTTAATGTACCGGTTGAGGTAGGTTGTTGGTGGGCACAAGCTACCAAGCGGGAGCATCAATTTCCTTACCTCTCCTAACAAATACAAACCCAACATCCTGCACCTCTATGCCACTAAGAATGTTGTAATTTAATTCTGCCGATGAAACATCCACCTGAATTGTGGGAAAGAGGGCATGGGTGCTGCATCACGGCAACACACCCAATCATTCCACATAGCTCATACGAGATTTAAATGCAAGAAAAACAGCAGGATGGTCATCCCCCAGCTTTCCTACACATCAGATCTGGCCCCCCGCGGACCTTTTTCTGTTACTAAAGTTCAAGAACCCTCTGAAAAGACAGAAATGTGACATAACTGAGGGAATAAAAGAAAAATCGCTGATTTAGCTAAACAGCATTTCAGAAGAGGCGTTCTCTTGATGCTTCCAGAAGTAGAAACAGCGGTGGAAAAGATTCATAGCTTTCCAAGTGGAGTACTTCGTGGGAGAAAATGTTGAATAACATGTAAACATTTTCAATACATTGATAAAAGATAATTTCTTAAACTTTAAGATGAGACCTCGTACAAATGAGAAAGGTTTTTTTTAAAGTTTTTACCAAGCATAGTGCATTAAGTTGCTACCTTCATTTTGGAGTTGAAATGAGTGTTACCCATTACAGTAATCAAGCTTCCTGTTTTTTTAGAGAGGTTAGAGGAAAATTTTAATAAGTTTTTCAATGACTTTTTAAAGTTTATGATCACTGAGTTGGGATTTATTCTATCCATTGATAATGCAGTTAAATTATAATAATGCACAAAAGTATTCAGGGAAATGTCAAATCGTAATGTAATCAAATATGCGGTAGCGAGCGAAATCAATCAGTTGTTCTAGTATTAGTAACTAATCAGACAATCAAACGCTTGACCATTTAATAATACCATGCATTGTAATGCAAACGTAATGCATTACATCAGTATATATCACCCAGCATGGAGGCATGTGATTTTGATGTTCCAATCCATACTGCATAGTGATTAAAATTATGCATTAGCTCACATTTTGGATAAAACACTGGTAATTCGGACTGATTCATCGTATATGAGTTTCACTGTACCAAAAGGTATGTACGCGTATTTTAAGCAATCAACATGTGCTTTTCTCCTTTTCTCAAATGTGTATTCCCGTCAATTTTTTTAAACAGATGCACAAAAGAGTAATTTAGTTCTTCAAAGGATCTATCTTAGGAAATGGCGCTGTATCTAGAAATAATATTTAAGAAGTCGCTGGTAGATCACAAAATTCCGAGAGATAAGAAAACGGCTAACGTAACACCAGTATTTAAAACCGGAGACATGGAGGAACCGTCTAATTACAGAATAAGTTCCCTCACATCCATTTCTTGCAAGGTTATGGAATATATACGATACCAGTTCGACCGAGAGGCATCTCAATAACCAGAAGTTATTATTGAAAAATCAGCACGGTTTACGAAAAAGTAGATCCTCTGAGACAAAATTTGCGGTTTTTGTTCATGATATTCTTATTCCAGGATAGAGCAATGCTCCAGTGGACGCAATTTTTCTAGATTTTAAGAAAACCTTCGACAAAGTACCTCATTGGAAACCACTCGCAAAGCTAGAAGCATATGGCATAGATAAAAATATCCGGGGTTGGAATAAAGACTTTTTGAATGATCAGGTACAAAGAGTAATGATTGATGGAGTTAGGTCAAATATAGTAGAAGTTACTTCAGGTGTTCCCCAGGGAAGTGTTATCGGACCTCTATTATTCTTACTTTATATTAACGGCATTGATTCTGTAGTCAATAGTAAGATACGTTTATTTGCCGACGATGCAGTGGTTTACCGTGATATCCGCAATCCTTAGGACACAGCAGTTTTGTCAAATGATCTTAATCCTATGCAACGCTGGTGCGACACTCGGCATTTAGAATTAAATTTGAAAAGGGCGTAGTAATACATTTTTGGAAAAAGAGCGATTCCCACCCGATCGCCTACTGCCTTGGGAACACCGAAATAGAATGTGTAGACTCAATAAAATACCTAGGCGTTACCCTCACTCACGTCCCCTCCCGGGTGAAACACACGGGGAATATGTGGACAAGCTAACAAAAAATTAGGATTTATTAGAAGAGTGTTAGGTAAATATGATGAACATTTCAAAGATAAATGTTATCTGTCGTTGGTTAGGCCTCATTTATAATATGCTGTAAGTGTATGGGACACATGGGATTAAATTGGAATAATTGCCGAATTGGATCGCGTACAGCGTAGAGGAGCTAGACTCGTAAAACGCAGTAATGATAAACTTAGTGGCATATCCAAAATATTACAGCAGCTAGGCTGGGAATCACTCACGGAGCGTAGGTTAATTTACAGATTGAAGCTCTTGCATTAATTGTATGTTTCTCTAGCAATGATATTGAAATGTATTATTATCCCCATCGTACTACGGTAGGAAAGCTCATGCTTATAAAATTAGAGAGATTAAGTGTAGAACAAATTTAAGATGTTATTTTTTCAACGAACGATAGGGGATCATAATAACATTGTTCGACCGCGGTAGGGTCATGTTCGGGTAAAATTATTCTGGTGTTAATTCACCCCATGTCACACACTCTAGCGGTGGCTTACAAGGTGTATATAAATAAATATAGGATAGATTCAAGGGTATGGAAGGTAGCAAAATTCGACGGTTAGGTAATATCACTTTAAAACAAGGGGCCGCGTAAATAGCGAAAGTTACAAGATGACCTTGAATCATCGCAGAAGTGGACGATGATTTATTCATAGTTCATCCATTGTTTTTCTTCGATGTGTCAGAGTTTGTCACTAGTACCTTTTCGTCATACGAGGATGGCTGATGTATTTCAATCCCCAAGAAATGTTTGTTCAGCCTTGTAGTTCAGTTTACCTCCAAGATGGGATTTGTCAAATTGAGTTTGATTTAAAATGACTTCGGTTCGGCACTCGGAGTGATTTTTCTAGATTTTAAAGTTATTTTTTCTTAAAGACCGCCTTTCGCGTCACTTACCACTCCTGCCATCGCTTTACGACATAAAAAACGTTATACATGTACGTATACGCCAGTTTATGAGCATCGTTTAGTGAATCTTAGCTAATAGACACCAAAGCAACGGGTATTTACGGTGATTAAATGCATTGTGCATGTTTTATCTCCCTGTTCCCTCTAATTTTTAATTACACACCATCGTAAAAACCATTTTTCGTTGATTAATGATCCAAACTCGTCACTATGAGTCGAATATGAAGAGTTTTGGGTTTTATGAGTGTCAAGTTGTTCACTGGTTAGAAATATTTTATCTACGAGCATAAAAATAATAATTCAGGCAATGTGTCAATATATGTATTTGCAGGATTTGAGATCATCAGAGTGATGAAGACTTTGAAACATTGGTTTAAAAATTATTTCGTTTGCTAAGCTTTTGAATGGTCGAAATCTTCTTTCCCGAAAACATTCGCACTGTTCTCTGGACTTTTCTCAGGTTTATAAATCGTTAAATTTTATCGCCCTCCTTCCCATTATCGTGGGACTGATATTGTCAGTATTTCTCTGTACGAATACACTGCTATTCATATTTTTGCGGTCTCTCTCTGCATTTGCAAACTTCCAACATTTCCTTTCAATTCTTTCATTTTTAAGGGGTTGGGGAGGGAACTGGAACCGCAATCCCTCCTCCTCCTCTCCCCTCCAAGGTACCTGGCTCAATACACGGAGTATACCGGGGCAAAACGATTTTTTTAGAATTCCTAATTCTCCATCGCCGCAGAAACTCTACGCAAACAAGAAGAGAAGTGAAAGGATGGAACATTCCTGCGGTTTGACAGGCCACAGAGAAAAGAGAACGGATGCGTCGAAGCCAGTATTTTCGATTTTACCTCTACATTCACCTTGAGTAAAAAAGAAAACCGAGCAAAGCAGATGTTGAAGGCAGCGCTCATGTCTCAGCACAGCAATAATTCAAAGGAGCCTTGACTAAGGGTGCTTAGCAAGCGGCTGTAGATCTATCAGTTCCTTTGTCGAGTGATCATAGTGTGATTGTAGTTTTTCAGAACCGTTTCAACAAATTGATAAAACGAGTACGTTCAGCCGTTTCAACCTGCTCCTTTTTCAGGGCTTGTCTGCACGGGGGACTTCACCCGCTTTTTTCCAATTATAAAATTCGCTTAAATTACGGAAAAGCCAATGAGTTTGCTGTGAGGTTTTCATTTACCAACCTTGTGTGTTAGTCCTTCCTACAATTTCTAAATTTTTTAGTCTTTAGTTTTCTACTTGCCTTGAAACTTTATAAATCGTCTTGAAATTTTAAAAAGTTGTAAATTATGAAAGAAGACAAATTTTGCATTCATTCATAATTATTCAAATTCCAGATCTATCTACAAGGACTTTCAAATGCAATTTTATCTTAGTAAAACTGGTCCAAGGAATCAAATCGAAGTGTAAATATAATGTAGGCGCTGTGTAAAACAAATAGGAGATTTCAGATTTTCCAAGCGGTTTGCCTTAGAGTTGAGGTAAACAGTAGTGTTTGCCCTGGAGTCAATTTAAAAAGAGTAACAAAGAGGATTTGTATTCTGTCTTTGGATTTTTCGGCGTGCGTTTTGATTCTCGCTTCAGGCGCTTTGAAACGCCAGTGCTCTAAAACTGCTGCTCCTTTCTGCATTTTCGCTTCGGAGAGCTTGGTGCGCGCACCAACCAACCCCCTTTCGCTCTTTCGGCTGAAGCACATGGTGCGATTGACGAGAAGATATATATCCTCAGGATTGCGCCACGAAAGCTTTGACCCGTTAACGTGCGAATCGGAATTGTAACAAAGTGTTCCGACGCGCTTTAAAGCGAGAGTTTGAGCGCATTCCTGGTCAGTGTAGGGTATATTAACTTATCCTGCTAGAGGAATTGGCAAGAGAAATAGCTCGAATAGTATTTAGAACCCTAAGTCTATGGCATTTGGCTCATTTCTGAATTCTCATTTGGAATACGCCTCGTGTTTCTGGAATCCACCAGCGGAGGATTTAGGTTCCAAATTGCACAAAAAAAATAAATGAAAGCTGTCCAATTTTTTGTAATTGTTTTTAACGAACCAAAAACGCCACGTAAATGTCGTAAAACTTGAGAGTGTGATCCAAGGAATGTTACATGCACCATTCCAACTGGACTAATTCAAATTGAGCGAATTGAATGATGATACTGAAGGGAACAGTCCTAACCTTGCATCGCATATACAGGTACGTATTGTTGCATCAGGCGGGATCACAGTAATCAGTATACGATATGGTGTTCTGAAAACTGATAACATCAATTCTTTCGGCACAAATGATTCGCGGCCATAACAGTGAAAAAATAATAGGTGCAGCCACTCATTTTTATCCGCAGCAAAATGATAAATTTTTCTGGCTTCTAAATATCTTGGTGGAATCAAAAGTGTCCTTAAATAAATGGTCATAAATGGTTCATAAATGGTCATAAATGGTCATCCTCCGCAGACGCTGCCTGCGGTGTATTTGTGGACAATAATTTGAGGCAATTTATATCCGTGTGTGCGAGTGAATTACTTATCAATGGCAATATATTTCGTAGTATTTTCGATATTATAGGGATTCAGTCCAGACACATGGTCATGACTATTGCCCTAAGGATGGCTCTTTGATTTTTACATTTAGGTCTTTGAAAGCATTATGCACAAACATTCAGCAACAATTAAGTCAATCATGTTCAACCACTGAACTCATTTGGGAAGAACTCCAAATTGGCCACCCTGAAGACAATCATGTTTAACCCAGCGGGTTCAATAAATTTGCGATTTTTCTATTTAAAATGCAACTAGGACTTAGGTTTAGGCATTAAATCGCCCTCACTGTCGAAACAACATATTTGCGTTCACTAGGATAAAGTGAGAGAGAGGCACCGTCACAGACTCAAGAACTAGTTCTTTCCTCTCACGATATATACGATCATAACAAAATGGAACCTAAGCGCACGAATAAAATTAAAATGACTTACTAAAATTTAATGAATTATTCATTATCATTGCCAGGCATTTTGTTGTGAGCAAGCATATAGTCAAGTGAATATATAAATTAATATTTCTACATGTATGGGAGATTCTCTAACACCCCCGCCGTACGCCTTTTCGGCGTATTATGGGGGATTTTGTAGATGTAGATGAGTCCTTTTGAATGAACCCCATGGTTGACAGGGTACACTCACGAATTTGATAATTTATAGTGGTTATCGTTTGAAAAAAGAGTGCACTAAAGTTAAACCAGAGAACTGGTTTTGACCGTGGTCATTACGTACCCTGAATTTAAATTTTTAATGTCTAATGATTTCATATTGTTCAATGCCTTTTCTATCTTGCAATGAAGTATGTCTCGAGCTAATCTATCCTCCAAGGTTGCATATTCCCTATTCTATTTCAATATTTGCTGCTCTGTTATCATTACATTGCAGTTCTTTTATGCATTCATTCCATCTTGGCTGATTATTTTACTGCTTTGATTTTTAGTTTTCCTGTCGTATCTCTGATTTTGTGATCAAATTAATCTTTTATAGTTCCGAACAGTTCCTTCAGCTTCCTAAGCAGGTGCCCAGTACACCCAATTGGTGCCTCGCCTTATTTTATCTTCTATCTCTTTTTACTTTCTTCTTTTTAAGTCTAAGTTGACATTCTTTCATTTTCTTCTCTCTTCTATCGTCATGGAAATATCCTCTGTAATCCACGGGTTTCAAATCTTTTTCCTTCCCACCCATCTCCTACAGTACCCATCCCCCGGTCGTCGTCTAGGATTTTTTCAACAGCATTTCTTACATTTCACACCAGTTAAAGCTTCGATATTCCTTTTCCTCATACTTTTTCCATTTTTATTTTTTTTTGGATCTTCACATTGCACTCTACGAGTACTAAATTGTAGTCTAAATCTGCATCCCCTACTGGGAAATTGTACCAATTGATGAGACTTACATTCTAAATTTATGCGTAAAAATAATATTCTTAAAATCAAAGTGATACCTATCCCCTGACATTTTCAACGTGCATCTACATTTTTTGTGGTGTTTAAATCAGGTGTTGATTATAATTGATCCATCACTCGGTTAGATACGACTAAAAAGCTTATTTTTTCTTTCCATGACCGTTGCTTATGGTTGAACTGTGCTATCTCACCTCACTTCCACCTCTCCATCTCTTCCACCACCACTTTATTCCAATGGCACTACAATCTCAAATGTTTCCATCCAGAAACGCACGGATAACTTCCTCTAATTGATCATGACGATTGTTTTGAAAAGTGGAAGAGACGCTGGGATATGTGTGTGAGGCCCAACGTGAGTACTTCGAAGGAGACTTAGGCGTAATTGTTCTAGAGAGGCTCTTTTTCTCAAAACATTGCACGGCTGGATACCTTCTGAATAGACCTCGAATGCATTTATGAGCTAATATTTCTGCATTCATGGCTGGTGACCTTTCCATCCCGTCACACGTCATTGCGGTAATTGCGTGTGTAGATGGTTCATGTAATCATTGATGTTCATCAATGATGAAACTTCCCGCGTAAATGAAAGTATTTGGTTTTTTCGAAAGACGCGGTAATCTGTAGAGGGGTCAAGTCCCCAGTAGATCACGGACTACTCTCTTACGATTTAGAAAATATTTCGAATTGGTGCAAGAAATGGGGCTTAGAATTTAATCTTAATATACAGTAATGACATTTTGGAGGGGGAGAACACTGCGCACTTCATTGACAAGGTCGAGATACTCGGCCTAATTTCGGAAAAATGTAGGGCGTCACTGTCACAAAAAACCTATCACGGAACGAGCACGTTAAGAAGATTCTTGGATCTGCCTTGATGAAACTTTATTCATTCGACGAGTCGTAGGGAAATTTAATGAGATTGTCGGGAAAAAGAGTTACTTTGCTAGTGAGGACATACTCAGAATACGTGACAAGTGATTGGGATCGGTCGAAGACGTTGATTAAAGAGATAGCAAAAAGTGCAAAGTAGGGCAACTAATTTCACGAGGAAATTTTACGATAAGAAAGCGTTTCTAACGCGGTTATTATAGACTAGGATGGGGATACGTCGAAGTACGGGGGGAGAAGGTGCCACTAATACTATTAGAAAGCAAAGAACACCAGATGTAACTTATGGCACCGAAGAAATCAGTAAGGCCCCTCTTCATATCGGGAGATAGGGCCATTCGATTAAGATAGGAGACCATCGCATCAATAGATTCAAAGAGCCTTTATTTCCTTTCGACGGAAATAAAGGCTCTTTGAATCGCGATGACAGCAAAAACAGGCATAGACAACGAAGTAACCAGGCCGAAGAACCTAGCTGCGAATCACTTACTTCGAACGCATCCATTTGGTTACCGAAGGTTGGTGATCTAACACCCACTGCCAGACACGTCCTGAACGGGTTGCGGGGTGGGTGTTGATGATTAGTATTTTTAGCGTGACACCACCGCTTAAATGTTCGTCATAATGGGGCCAGACACTTTGATGTCTTCTCACTGAGGGGGAGACGCTGGGAGAAGAGTCTTTCGCCAGTTTTCTACCCTTCAATCTATACTCGGTGAAACTTCCATTATATCAGATAGTCCTATTAACGCTATTCGATAATCTTCTCTCACAATGGCTAGAGTAATGCTAATTTATACTTATCATTAATACTGCAGAGGGAGTTTATTAAAGAGAGAATTAATACAGGGTCTCTAGGTTTTACTTCCTTTACTATTATCTCTCTTCTTTAAACAGTTTCATCAACATTCAAGCGGTGATCTAGGAAAGAAAATACTCTACGTAAGCATCCTGTTACATGACATAGACATTGGTTGACGAATTGTTCGGGTAAAAGAAAAATTTCAACCCAGCGTTGCGCGTTACCTCCGTCGGTGTCGTAGGCGAACTAAACGTTTCAACTTGCGACGGCTGCCACTGTCGCAATACTGGAATCCAATCAATGAACTTGTGCCACATACACCGTACCCATTAAGCCAACAATGTAACATTAAATTAAATTGTTGCTCAATAAATTTTTCGGATAAAAATGTACGATCATTCTTTGTTGAAGAGCCTTCGTATTTGGGAATAAATGCGGTTCGCTCTTCCAAAAATTTAATATAAATTATGTCATAAAAACGTGCTTCAACATGACAACGTGGTTACATTTACATTCTTCTTTACCACCAATTTTTTTACTGTTGTTCACCGAGGTTGTTTAAGTAGATATAATTTTAGTTTCGTGTTAGAAATCCAATTGCCTCGCTGATAAAAGTGCGCAATGCACGTACTGCCATTTTGTTATGACAGGGAAGATATGCACCTTGAAGCTAGGGAGTAACATAAATTTATGAAAAATATAGTGACAGTATTTAGAGTCGTACCAAACTATTTTTCGTTGATAGGTAATGATAAAATCAATATCCGTTGACTGATATTGTCCTGTAAGATACTCCAGTATAATTCAACAGATTCAGGCGAGATGTCGTGGATGTTCGTCTTTTTGAGAAAAACAAATTTGCTCTTTTCGACAGATTTATTTGTACGTACAACGCGTTTCAGTTCATCGAACCATTTTCTGGTGTCTTGCCTGAAGATAGTTCTATGAACTGAAACGCGTTGTACATTACAAATAAATCTATGGAAAAGTGCAAATTCAGTATAATTGGCCCCTTGGTGCCATTCGCCATTCTCGATTGCACAAGAATGATACCTCAAATGCAATAAATCTTGCGCGGCGATTCTCATGCGTTATGAAGGTAAATATCCGTCCGATACAAGTTAATTTGTTTTTTTTTAATTGAGGTATTTGCTGCTTTAGAATAATCTGAAATTTTACTTTAGCACATTTACTTCAGTTCGTCCTAAGGTTTGAGCATATCTTTTTACATCTACTAATAAATCTACTAGCGGATACATAATTCTCCCAATATTCCCTTCTAAATTAGATCATTTTTTACTTATATCGTAAACTCGACGCTCGGAAAATTTCGAAAGAAATTTCTGAATTTCTCGCTACTTGAATTGGCATGTTTGTAATAGAGTTTCTCAAGTTAATCAACTGTTTGAGAATCTCAAAAGTGAAAAGGCCACCAAGCCTTTCATTCAATTTTCATAACTTATCTGCGTGCATAAAAATATAATTTGAAGCACGGCTTGAAAAAAAATATATCTGTGTGTGTGTGTGTATATATATATATATACTACCTTGATCAAAAAGTTCCCGGAATAACCACCGTGTGGCGCTCCCATCGTTCCGATTTGAGTTCTGTTTTTTTTTGTTAAATTGGTACATCTGTTGTTGATATTCCCTTTAAATCTTAGTGTCATAACTTGACATTTGCAAAAGTTACGGTCGGTTTTCGGTATGTCCATCAGTGCTTCCTGCGATTTTTCCATTACTTCCTCTCGGCTGCTAAAACGCGTTCCCCGTAATGGTTTTTTAACTCGATTGAACAGAAAGAAGTCACAGGGAGCCAAATCAGGTGAATTCGGTGGCTGTTGGATGGTATTTGTTGCTTTTTCGTCAAAAAATTACGAATAATGATAGCACTGTGCGACGGTGCGTTATCATGGTGCAAAATCCACGAGTTTTCTGCCCACATTTCTGGTCTCTTTCGGCGAATTGCTTCACGCAAACGTCTCATAACGCCCAAATAATACTCTTTGTTTACTGTCTGGCCTTCTGGCAAAAATTCATGATGCACTACACCGTTGTAATCCATGAAAACCGTCAGCATTGCCTTCTTTTTTGACTGAAAACGACGTGGTTTTTTTGGTCTCGGCTCATTTGGTGAACGCCATTCACTTGCCTGATGTCTGGATTGCGTGTCGTACTCATAAACCCACGTCTCGTCTCCAGTTATGATCCTTTTGATGAATGTGGGATCGGATTCAGCCTCGCAAATCATGTCTTTTGCGACGTCAACACGGTCTCTTTTTTGCATGAAATTGAGGTCTTTTGGCACCAACTTTGCTGCTACACGACGGAAACCCAAATCATTAACCACAATGTCTTGGGCGGATCCATAGGCAATGTTCAAGTCCTCCGCTATTTCTCTGATGGTTAATTTGCGGTTATTGACCAACATTTCTTTTACTTTATCAATTTTTTCACCGACTTTCGATGTCGATGGTCTGCCACTGCGTTCATCATCTTCGATTGACTCACGACCACTTCTGAACCGCTCGTGCCACTGGTAAACGACCGTTTTTTTTAGAGAATCGTTGCCGAAACACTTTTCCAACATTGCCAACGTCCGTGCGCCACTAAATCCGTTTTTTATGCAAAATTTAATACAAGTTCGTTGTTGCAAATTTAAATCCATTTCTGAAATTGTAAAAAATCGCCAACACACACAGAGATAGATGTACTCTTGGCTACGTAACTTTTGCAAATGTCAAGTTATGACACTAAGATTTAAAGGGAATATCAACAACAGATGTACCAATTTAACAAAAAAAACAGAACTCAAATCGGAACGATGGGAGCGCCACACGGTGGTTATTCCGGGAACTTTTTGATCAAGGTAGTATATATATATATATATATAACGATTGTACGGAAAAACTCATACGAGCGGCACAATAATTGGCTGACACAACATAACACAAATAGAAAAGAATAGACACATATAAAAGAACACTTACACGGTAAATTGTTCGAGCTTTCGGCCCTCTCAGGGGCCTTCTTCAAGAGAGACTCTTTGAAGACTCTTTCAAGAGAGACTCTCAAGAGAGTCTCTCTTGAAGAAGGCCCCTGAGAGGGCCGAAAGCTCGAACAATTTACCGTGTAAGTGTTCTTTTATATGTGTCTATTCTTTTCTATTTGTGTTATGTTGTGTCAGCCAATTATATATATATATATATATATATATATATATATATATATATATATATATATATATATATATATATATATATATATATATATATATATATATATATATATATATATATATATATATATATATATATATATATATATATATATATATATATATATATATATATAACGGGCCCTGCAAAGAAACTTGCGAACAATTTTTATGCTATGAAACTCAACTTTGGCACATAATTAGCAAACTAAGCAGCATATTGGCATTTTTATGATTCTGTTTTAGCCTAAGGAACAATTTATAATTTTCGCGTATGGTCATCACGGTGAAATTAGGAACACATTCCCTTTTAGACCTTATATTACCTCGATAACTACCTCAACATGATGGAGAAAATATTGTATTGCCCAAATTTAATACGCTTAAACGATAGGTAAACTCAATACTCGATTAAAAGGTTTTTCAGAATGTATTCTCATTTGCTATATGCAATTGAATGACACCACAAGCTTAACGCATTGAAATACTATTTTTAATGTAGTTTTACCATAAACACATAAAACTATCTTTTTTTTCAGAGGATGCAAGTCGCCAAAATAGATTCTAATATTATCCGTTTGCCGCTATGTGTGTGAAAACAAATGTAATAAGCCTATAATTTTTATAAACCGCTGTGGAAAGAAGGGCGCAATCACGCGGAAATCAATTTTGTACTTCCTTTTGTAAACATCTGGAAGCTAGACGTGCGGAAATAAAAATTTCCGTATTATGACAAGAATAATATTAATTATTTTTCATTGATTTCTCAGGATATCTGCTTCAAGTAGCATGTACATATGTTGCTCACTGTCAAACAGACCCGCAACACTTCAATGTAATGTGGTGAGAATCTCGATAAAAAATGCGTATATTGCTAACACTGGATGTTATAATGAGACCCAGACATTATTCCCAACGTTTATGTTTCTTTGATTCTTAGCATTACAGTTGGCCGACCGCGTTTTACTGCCAAGTCTAAGTTACTAGACGTCTTGGCGAGTCGAATCACCGCTTTTGTGTTGAACGCTCACTAAATATATCGTTTGATCTCGATTATGCGCATCTCCATGGAAAACAATTTCACCGTTACCAAGTATCTACAATTGGTATTTTTTAACCCTAGCTTATTTTTTTTACTAATTCTCATTAAAAACCCTGCCTCCATTACATATTTCATTTAAGACCAATTTAAAGATACTCAGTCTTCGAACGTCCGTGTTTCTGCCCAGAGTCTACAATAAAAACGTTTTTCGATTGGTTAAGAGTTTGGTTTTGATTTGAGGTCAATTTGCACGTGATTATAAAAAAGTTGGAAATTCGCTGAAAAACCACGAAGTTCTCACTGTAGCTCGTATAAATTATCCACAAGCTTGAATAAAATATTTAAATTAATTTAAAACTGTCATTACTAACTAAGTTTCATCGTTTTAGCTTAGCCGGTGGGGTATGAGAACACGGAAAGCGGTAGCCGAACTGGGCCCGCAGCCATGTTCGGAGCGGAAGGAAAACTATTTATGTCTCAGTTTAACGGAAATCGATTGCCAACTTTTCATTTTTACACAGATGGTTCCAAAGAACCTTAAAAAATCGCGCAACCTGGAATAAAAAGGTTAGTTTTTAAAATATGGGAAATTTGAGTTAATATCCATGCAAGGCATTCGAGAGTGTATTCTACTTAATTTATAAAGGCCCTGTTTATTCTCGTGTATCTCCAAGAACTGATAGCCAGAGGGAATAGAGATTCATTCCAAAACACTGACCTCAAATATTATCAAAATCTTTCCCAAGGATTCCTAGAACGTTGAATCCCGTTGAATTATTGCCGTTTCATTCTAAGAGTGTGAAGATATAAAAGTTACGGGAATAGTCAAAAGGGCATAAATATGAATTTAATGCGGTAATTCAATGTTTTCGGCAAATAAATAGAATTTGAACCCCCAACAGTACGTTCCAGGATTTGCCATGACCAAAATATATCCAAGTAATGACGAAAAAGCGTACGTTTATTTATTGGTGATCACTTTAAGGTTTTGATTACTAGTATATGTATCCATCCTAAACGGATAGGATTCAAATAATACACTGAGCTAATCATCGGTTTTCAAATATTAAAGTAATACTTTTGATGGTATAATTGATGGGCTTCAGGTATGTAATTATTTTACTGTTCACTTCTTGTGAAAACGACAGGGTTACTTAATCTCAGCAAACTCTTTTTTCCTTTAGATTGAGGATATCGCTGGAAAAGTGAAAGGTAATGGAACCTACTCTTAGTTTAAACGTGCGAGTTAAACTGTGATTTCCCGTAGGCTTCCTCAGCATGACTTGAAACATGGGAACTCAACTTGCTATTCCAGAGGGAGTTAGGCAACTTTTCCTCACTGAAGAACGGATGTGGGTGTGGAATACCTTTTTTCTGGATTCCTAGCGTCGATTCATCCGCTATGGACTACCCTATCTGGGACAATCACCTTTTCCCTTGCTTGAATATTTATAGGGATCATTGGGACGTGCAGGCCATTCCATCGCTCCAACCTAGTAAACTTTTAAACTTGTTAAGGAGTAAACCCATTGAATTGATGAAATGCGTGAATTCAAATTTTTTGAAAGCCCCTTCTCCAATTAATTAGTTTCATAAGTTATATTTTTGTGTGTATGCCTGCATTAAGAATTATTTAGTTTAAAATATAGTGTCGTCATCGTCCAAAACACTCGTTCTTTTCCTAAGTCTACCTCGCCTGTCTGCCACGTTCTGCTCTCTAATAAAGCACTCAGAATTCTATCATCAATTAATATTCTCTGCATCCACCTTCCCTGCCTCCTTTGGATTTCTTCCAGTAAACCCGTCTCCTCGCCACCATGCCTAGCGCTTCCTCGTTTGCTTTCATTTCTACCCATTTCACCTTTTCCATCCTTCGGCTCACCCACATCTCAAAAGCCTCCAATCTTCACATATCATCTTGCTTCAACGGTCTAGTTGCCGCGCCGTACATAACTCCATATCAAAGTTTTAACGAGTCTTTTCCTAAGGTCCTTGCCCCACATCCCTGTCATCAACTCCCTCCCCCTTGTTAAAGCGTCTTTGCCTAACTCAATCCTCCTTATGTCCCTGGTACTTTGACCATTTTGATCCAAAATACTTCAGAAATATGAAAACTTGATCCACCTGCTTTTTTTTTGCTCTCTTAATTTAACATTAAACTTAGCCTTACTCTTTCTCTAAAACCTCATTATGAGTACCCTTATTTTTTTTCTCTGATTACCATCTTATTCCACTATTCAGGAAGTTCTCTCGGGTTTCCCACCGGGTCAGCGTAAACCCGAGAGAACTTCCTGAATACAATACGCCGGGAAAAACTGAGATCCTTTATCTTATTCCACTCACATTGATTTCTAAAGCACCCAGCAATGATTCACTTTGCTGAATGACAGACTAGATCTTGATCGTCCGTACAATTGATATTGATTGATATCCTTGATGTCATCCTAAAATTGATAAGCTGCTAATTAGTTTGATGAATGCATCTATCGTTGTATGTATCTATCGTTGGTAAAATGCAAAGGCTTTTTCACTGTTAAAAAAGAACCTCTTTATTATAAATATGTGTGGAAAATATTTTTCATTTTCAAAAATTAAGAAAGTAACTACAGGAACATTAAACTTTTTCGTATGTTGTAAAATATTTTGAAATTAGTCATTAGTTGGGAATTTTTTTGTCTGTGATAATCAGATGTTTAGGAACTGGGTTTTTCAGTTTAGATATGGGGATGCTGTTAGCTAAATTAGCTCAGGTTTTTCGTCAGGTAAGGTATTTCGCTGCCGAAGCATCGAAGGCCGTCTCTTTCATTTTCATCAGAGCATTGAGTCCGAAACGTCGGCAGAGAAACTCAGAGACTTAATGCATAAGATGTTAAAGTACACTGCAATTTAAAATTAATGCAACGAATCACCTGGAGGGCGCCATCGAACGCCGTTAAGACTTCAGCAAGTCAGGCTAAGGCCGAAGGCCTGAGGGTAAAATTCGGACAGGAACAGAGGACAGGGGTTACGAGAACCCTAGAGTATTGGGAGGGCGAAACAAATTGTACTGCGATGTTGTGTACCTCATTCACGTCGTCAGGTTGGAGCTGATTAACGGCGCTGGAAAGCGGAGTTGTCAGCAGAAAGTTTGACATTAAAGGATGAATCTGATTTAATTATTTAGATGCCATCACATGGTCATTGCGCCCGCGTAGAGCAGTGGTTCATAAAATGTTAACGATTTTGGGTCGATATGCTTGGAAATGATATTGGTGTGTGTGTGTGTGTGTGTGTGTGTGTGTGTGTGTGTGTGTGTGTGTGTGTGTGTGTGTGTGCGTGCGTGCGTGTGTGTGTGTGTGCGCGTGTGTGCGTGTGCGCGTGCGCGTGTGCGTGTGCGCGCGTGCGTGCGTGCGTGTGTGTGTATACGCACACATATACACATATACATATTAAGCTTAAATATCCAGTAATCCCATTTTAACAGAACCAGCAGTGAGAGAGTATTTTCAATTCTTTGGCAGCAGATTACGAACACTGCTCGAACGTAATGTCATAAAATGAGTTTTAAACAAGGTCGTACTTCGACAGGAGAAAACATTTCTGTCCAATGTATAATGTTTTATGAAACTTAAAGGGATTTGTGTTGAAGGCAATGTTTGAGTACCCATGAAAATACAAAATTCATTGTGCTTGCATTAAACATTCTCCTCTTCGAGGCTTGGATGAAAAAGTAATTTTTTAACTCTTAATATGTGCAAATACGGTGTTATTGCTATGCTATTTTTCAGGAACATTACAAAAATCACATCCCAACGTTAATGAACAATTTCGCGATGCCACATGGGAATAACGGCATTATGCATCGCATAATCGAGTAGTGTGGACTGCGTTTTGGACGGTGTTTCTGCAATGTCCTTGCGAAAATTACCATAAAATAACATTAATTTAATCATTCTGTTGAATGTCGAATGAAGCAAGTAACTGCTAGCCCTTAATGGAAAATTCGCTCCACTACATCCACCACAAGATTTAAGAATTTCTCTCACGGGGTGTATGCATGTATGTAATTACAAAGGGCATGGTGATTGGCTAATAGAGTTAATTACTGGAGAATAATATATCAGCATAAACATGAAAGTGAAGATGCTTATTTTTACATATTATTTTCCAATTTCGAGGCTTTATGAGAGAATCCGCGTTCACGTAAATGTTACTCAAATTAATTATGTCGCTGGGCAAACATGTTGAAACCTTAGCATGATTTAACTTTCGATGTGTTAAGGATAAACAAATTAGCTTTCGAGGCTGTTTTTGACCCCAAGAAAAAACCTCGGATCTCAACAGATGGTCATCTCGATAGAGCGTAGTAGGTAATGTTACGTTTTCGTCTGACATTAACGGAATCCAGTTCAACTTCCTCTTTCACGTTCTTAATTAGTTCCATCACTGAATTTGTTCTTTTTATGAAGAGATGGATATGCTCTTTTTTGGCAGAAAAAAGTGCGAATCGCGAGAGTTTCTCAATGTCTGCTATTATAAATAGCATGTAGTGGAAGAATTGAGTTGACAATTTAATTTTGACAGGACATTCCTCCCTGGTTGAAATGGTTTAAGAGAAATGGAAAGAACTGGAGATAGGAAGGATGTTCGATGGGGAACTTTGCGGATGATCAAGCTTTAGTTTTTCAGTCAGCCAAGGAGTTGCAAACTCAGCTGAGAGCATTGAAAAGTCAGTGCAATAGGCGCGGAATGAGAATAAATGTAAATAAAATAAAGGTTATGCGGTTTTCCAGAAAGAGAAATGCTAAAGTGAATCGTTAAAATACGAGGGTAAAAACTAGAGCTGGCAGTAGGAATAGATTGGAGGGAAAGGAGGCTAATTCGCAACCTGTACATGTCTTAGACTGCTCAGGTGCGGGTGGGAAACGGGGAGTCAGGATGGGCAGTGTTAGGAAGGGGTGTAAGGCAGGGTTGCCCATTATCACCGTTGCTGTTCAACCTGTATGCAGAGGAAATGATCAAAGAGGCATGGGAAGAACTTGAGGTAGGAATGAAGGTGGGCGGGGAATTCGTAATATCAGTTAGGTTTGCTGATGACCAAGCTTTAGTTTGTCAGTCAGCCAAGGGGCTGCAAGCATTGCTGAGTGAATTGGAAATTCAGTGCGACAGGTATGGGATGAGAATCAATATTAATAAAACAAAGGTTATGCGATTTTCTAGAAAGAAAAAGGGCAAGCTTAATATTAAAATAGGAGGGCAAAAACTAGAGCAGGTAGAACAATTTACGTATCTCGGTAGTGTTTTGGACCAACACGGTCAAAGTAGTAGGGACGTAAGGAGAAGAATTGCGCTAGGCAAAGAGGCTTTCACAAGGAGGAGGGAGTTGATGACGGGGACTTTGAGTAAGGATGTTAAGAAAAGACTCGTAAAAACTTTGATATGGAGCGTAGCTATGTACGGTGCGGAAACGTGGTCATTGAAGCAGGAGGATAGACGTAGACTGGAGGCTTTTGAAATGTGGGTGTGGAGAAGAATGGAGAAGGTGAAATGGACAGAGAAGAAAACAAATGAGGAAGTACTTGGTATGGTGGGCGAAGAGAGGGGTTTGTTGGGAGAAATCCTACGGAGGCAGGAAAAGTGGCTGAAGGGGGTGTTGACCGGCAGTGGGATGTTGAAGACTGGGATGGAGGGGAGAATGTTGGGCAAAAGAGGAAAGAGAAGGAACAGGATAGGGATTTTGGACGGGATGAAGGGAGAAAGAAAGTACTCAGAGATGAAGAGGGACCTGATATAGAGTAGGATGATGGATTTTGTGTTTTGTTAGGAGCAATACAATATTTGTTTGGTAGTTGTGTCCATCCAAAAACCTACCTTAACCATTAGATTACCTTAAAAAAAATTCCTCTCTGGTGACTATTGTTTTCTTGATTTCTTCGTAACTTCTGCTTGCTTTCATGCTATCTAAGAAGCCTAGTCTCTTCCTGCCTCTTACCCGCTTTCCCAATATTCTCACTCCTATCGTTAGCTTCAACGTCACTACCTTTCAATAATTTACCCATCCACTTTCTCCACCTTTTTTACGTTACTCCCGTTAACTTCCTTCCTTCGCCCACTCTATTTAAAACCTCGGCGTTTATCTTCCTCTTTGTCCAACTTATTTTTTCCCAAAAGTAATGTTTATTTTTTAAGTAAGTGAATGCATAAAATAAATGAACTAAAAATTGAGGAGTGTGCTACGTTAGAAGATAACAAAGAATAGGGTAGAAAAACTCTTCAAAATAAGTTAATTTTATGGTCAATCTGATTCTTTTGTCTCACTTTTACTTCTTATTGAAACTTATAGCCTCTTTTTGCTGAGTAAAAAATGCAACAAATCATTGCTTGTGTTTTTTGAATGTTAATTATCAGTACAATCTCCATAGGAATACAATAAAGGGAATAAAAAAAATAGATGTCTCCCCAGGGAAAAAAAATTATGATATTTAATCGTAACCATACGAGTATCTCTATAATGGTATTACTAATTCAATTGATATTTGTGAATGTGGATCTACAATATGATGTACGGAGGTATAAACAGTACACGTATCCACTTTAAAAGATTCTGAGCCAAGATTGACATTGGCCAACAGTTCTCTATTCCAAACTTACGAGGGTCATCCGGAAAGTAGTACCCGTTCGTGAAATAAAGACACAAAAGTAAATATTAACAAACATAAAAAAATTTTATTTGAAAGAGGATACTTTAAACTACTTCTCAACATAATCTCCAAGCAAATTAAGGCATTTGTCATAACGTGTGACAAGTTTCTGTATTCCTGCTGCATAGTCCTTCGCCGCCAGCTCATTGAGATACAGGGTCACTCATCTGTAAGCTTGCGAGGGACCCATCTTGCACAAATTTTTGCATAATGCAGATGGTGTTTAACAATTTCATGAACAATTGTTCGAGAAACATTGGGAAAATGCTCACAGATGTCATCAATTGTGACGCGCCGATCGTTCCTCACGAATTCGTCAACTGAGCTCACCAGTTGGTCTGTAATGACAGACGGTCTCTCCGAACGCTCATCGTCGTGTGTGTTCCCCCTCCCCATGTTGAAGTTGCGACACCACCGCCGAACAGACGACTCGTCCATTACATTGTCTCCATACACCTCCTTTAATTGGCGATGAATATCACATGGGCGAACGTTTCTTGCATTGAGGAATTTAATCACTGCCCTCACTTCACAACTGGCGGCGTTCTCAATTTTTTTAAACATTGTAAACAATCACAGAAACAACACAGGCAATGCTAGCGTCACGCAACTTGGCTCAGAGAAGGCAGACAAGCCACTGAAGCTATCTGACCTCGTCCAGCGGCTACTCGCGTCGTCAGCACTTCATGCGGCACGAACGGGTACTACTTTCCGGATGACCCTCGTAGTATCCAGAGATAAAAGTGGACAATCAAAGCAACTTTCGAATAATGCATGAACTTTTGTTGTACTCACTCGAACATTATTCATATGCGAGTACCATTCTATTATTTTTTCTCCACGGCAAACCTCTTTTGGGATATACCATGAGTAAATCTTAGCAAATCTTTGAAAGAGTCAATGGGAACTTAACATTTTTCACCACAAAAGCTTAATAGATATGGTCTTTGTAGAAAGACTTTGGGTTCGCCGCAGGAGCATATTGCCGGTTGGAATTCTAAGGAGTGGTTGAAAGAGATTTTGATAGAAGAGAATATGATTGGCAATCAGGGAAGAGGGCGGTGGATAATAAGGATTTTCGACAAGGGTAGGATGCATGAAGAGCCAAAGAAGAAAATACTGTAGATTTAATAAAATTAATGCTAAGAGAAAACGCTGGAAAGGTCAAATGATAATCATTGGTAATTCAAAGGAAAATAGAGCATTACCCCTCATTGGTGTTTTAAGTTTGATCAAGATAAAAATAACTAACACGTTATTTTTCCGCACCTAAAATTACAATTGTAAAACCTTTTCCCATGACTCCGAAACTTGATGGAGACAAGAGAGCAAGCGTTGATCGGAGGCTTTTGACCTTTGGGTTTGGGAAAGAAAAGGAAATTTTTAGACGAATGGAAATGTTAACAAGGGAAGAAATGTAGGCGGGCAGATATCTAATAGGTGGAACTGGAAACTAAATGTTTGCACTTTAAGGTATTGAGGTATTTAGTGTATGAAAGGGGGACGAAAAAAAAGTGATATCCTAGTGCCGCCGCAAGGACGTGTGGCGGGGGGGTGTTAGGTTACCACCCGTAAAATTGAAAAAATTCACATATCCATGCAAAATCAACCGTTCCATGCAAACCTATACCCACAGTGGCGCATACATTCATGCAAAAATCCTTTCAAATTATTGCATGCAAATACATATACTAGCTAAAAAATAATTGCACCTTAGGATGCAGTAAAAAAAATTATCCAATAACGTTAAAGCTAACATTTGAAAAGTAAGAAGGCGGAATTCCACTACCACATGGACATGCAGCATGAATAATAACTCTTAAAAGTGTAGTTCCAATATTCATAGCGTATACGTATGTTGATCCTTTACGTACCCTTTTAGTCTCTCTTGAATATTGCCTGGGTAATTCATAATTTTCCCATCGTATCTCTGATAGTTAACACGGATATTCCCTTACTTAAGGGCAGTGATTACACTTTCATTTACATCATTACCAATTCAGCCTTCCTTTGCGAATTCTTCATATCTTCGCTCTGCGTCTTCGACTACATTTCTTTCGTCCTATTAATTTCTCGCCTAAGTTAATTGCTAATGTCTTTATATTTCCTTCGCCCTAATGCTGAATTCACATTCGTCCATTTCTATATCTCGCGTATCTTCCCAGTCATCTCCTAAACAGCATATTATTTATCTTTTTAATTCAAGGATAAAAAATGGGAACAAATTTAAAGATGAATTATTGTTATTTTCAGTGCACATAACTTCGTGTGCTCTAATATTCTATCGAATACAACACATGAAAGGTTTTAGAAATTTTGTGGTCGTGATCTTAAGGGCTAAATTTTACAACAATTGAATACATAAACAGTAGCAACAAACTCAACATTTAAAAGGAAAATGAATTTAGAACGTGGGCTATCATTCACAATGACATTCACCCAAGTAGGCCAAAATAGTTTATTTCTTCTTTCAAATATTCGCATTCTAATAAAAGACGTAAAGGAAGTTTGCATAAACTATTATGCGATTACATTCTCGCCATACATACATACGTGTCAGATAGTTTTACTCCTAAATAACTCAATACTTCCTCGCAAGTGATATTTTTCGAAGAAACCTTTCATAAACTTGGAGGGAAATCATTTTATCGTTGTGTCATAAAATCCAGTATCCATTCTGTTGTCGACGATTTCAATTTTTAAGTGCCTTTTACAAGCTATTTTGAGAATTTTATGCCCGGTTTTATTTTTTTTATTTCACATTATTCTGAAAACAGCAATTTGGCATTCATATCAGACGTTTAACAATTATATACGTAACAATAGAAATAATTACAAACACCCAATCCCTAGATTGGGAAAAACCCTCCAAGGCTGGAATCGAACCAGCGACCTATGGGTTGGCAGGCGAGAGAACGTTAACCCGCCGCCGCCAGGGCCGGCAAAATTTTACCTACAGATATTCACTTTTGAGAAATGTTTTTTACTATACATGTATCTATTTTCCGTTTTTAGAATTTTTTGCTAACTATACGAGTATGTAGGGCGGGAAACATTTGAGGTGGGGGAAATACACTAGAATCAGTAGAACAGTACACATTGCGTTTTTGAACAAGATGGGCGAAACAATAAGGCCATTAAAGGAAAATAACGTTAGAACGTGAAGAATTACGTAAGAATTTACATACGAGCTTTTTAAAATGTATAAATATGGGAGTTAAGGAACTTTTCGCCAAAAGGTGGGAGTTGATGGGTACGAAATGGCATAAATAAGGCATAAATAAAAGCCTAGGGATAAATTTACTGTGGTGCGTAGTTTTGCATGTCCCGGAAATTTGGTCGTTGGGGCAAGAGGATAAGCGTAGGTTGAAGGCTTGGAGATAAGGATGTGGAGAAGATATCGTAGGTTAAAATAAAATGGACGGAAAGGAAAACAAACGAAGTTCTAGGCATAATGGGGAGCAGAAACGGCTGTTAGGAGAAATTCGAAGAATGTAGGATAAGTGGATGCTGGAGATACTGAGAGGTAATGGGATGCTTAAGACCTTAATTAAGGTGAGAATGCTGGATAAGCGATGCATAGGAAAATAATAGGTATTTTGGATAGAATTGAGGAAGCTAGAAAGTATCAAAACTAAATGAGCTTTTTCATATGTATAAATATGGGAGTTGAAGAATTTTTCGCCAAAATTACGACCATCAGCCATTCGAATCGTTTCCAAACGAATTATTTGTTGACCAAATCATAAAATTACCAAATAAATAATATTGAGGCTAGATACAGGATTACAGGGCGGTTATCCTTTTGTAACGTTTTCTACATCGCCCGCTTCGGTGCTAGTCTCGGATGTCTGAAAAATTGTCTATTCGCCAAAACTCGAAATGACTATTAGCTCAATCTATGTGCCCAACAATATAAATAAAATATAGAAACTTAAATATTTTCCTGATTTGCCAATGCTTTGACTGCACCGTTTGCCACGTGACATACGGCACAGTTCAGAATAATTGCCGCAAGTCACGTGAGATTTATACTCTTCGGCATGAGTTATCTACCTTTCCTTAACTCTGTTCGGATAAAGCTAGTGATTGTGATAACAATAAAAATATTGAATTAAAATTTGTTCCCGGCTAAACTTTGCGGAAATTCATGTTAATTAAATGAAGAATACAATACCATTAGGACAGTGGAAAGGTACATTGTATTCTTCATTTAAATAACAATATTAATTGATGGTAGCACCGCATTACCAGCACTTTATCTCTCTGCGCTTTATTGAGGATTGTTTAAGTACATATTTAAAAACATTTATACGAACACCATAAGATTACACGGATCAACGAATTACGTGTATTACTGGGCAAACGTTAATTTCATTTTTGTATTACACCGCAAAAGCCGTCATACAGTCGATGGACTTACCGTTTTATTGACCCTATGAGACTAAAATCAGTGTCCAAATTTGTACTCAGTCAATCGGACATACGATAAAATTAGAAAGGCCTTATCCTCAGTGGTGTGAAATCGTGTATATTCAGTGGTGTTGACCCGTATAAATGACGAACATACCGTTACGCAATCCTATACAAAGTACATCTAGAAAGTCAGTTTTGTTTGGTTATAAAAACAACAATTATAGATAGAGAAAAACTATTTATTGCCAATATAATTGCAAAGCTTAAACTATGTTTTTACATAAACGTAACTGTTTCGAATATTTCACTATGGCTATGCGCGTGAGTTTTTTGAACAATTTAACATCGGGTTTAAGTTAGTGCAGATGTATCTAACGTGTCGTGGGAAAATGGGAAATAACGACCAGCTTATTCGACTGCATTTCCCTTTTTCGCTGAGAAATTTCTCCATATGTATTTACGTATATTTTTAATAAGACGATATTGAATGTTGCTAAAATTTCTTGTTGTTCCTCGATTATAAATATTTGTGATGTGATCAGTTTAGCGCATATTTTCGCAATTCAATTTCCGCCATGCACCTTTTTTTCGCCAGATTCCAAGCGAACAAAATGTTAGTCACTAAATTTCGAAATAGTTTCATTATGGGACATTTTAATCGCCAGCCATCGATCAATAACCGCTTTCCTTGTTTGGATAGAGGAACTAACTGACTTGCTATGCAAAATTAAGATCACACACGTCACTGGAAGGTAATATGAAGAATCTCATTACCCATCTCTTTAAAGGCAATTTTGTTGTACTTAAATCTTAATAGAATGTTTACAGTGTGTACACTTCATTCAGGTGGTCTATTCATTAAGGTCTCTAAGTAGTCTTTCTTAAACAATAAAGAAGTTATGACATCACGGCCTCGACGACTTCCAATTCTTATGTGCAAAATTCAGTATTTGATTGTCGAGGCCTCCGAATGTCGCGACTTAAACTAATATGGCTTGACTATTAGAGAACTGTTAATTCTAATTAAGGCATGTTTCTTTTACAAAGCGTTCCAGTTGCCCTGCCAACATATCATCCTCTTCAAGAACCAGGACCATCGTACCTAATCCTTGGAATATCCACCCTGAAATCCAGGAAAAACGAACTATGGCACATTGGAAGCAAAATCGAAAATGGATTTGACTCACCCACCCCTCGGCCTGCATTTCCTGTTTTCGTGGATGAAAATAAGTACCTGTTTTTCTAATAAGATGCATGAGGTACTACTCTTAGCACTTCTCTCTGCCTTGACTCTCCAGCTTAGTTGTAGTTACTATACGAGTACCTTTTACAATAGTTTGAGAACCCTCTGGAATGTTCTAAGAATGACATTCTATTGTATTTTAATTTGATTTCTAGTTATTACGGAGTAACTGCAATGGGTGTAGCTCTGGATATGACATTCACGCATTTCCCAGTCTTAAAAAATATTATGGAAGACCCAAAAGGCTCCTAGGCCCATGCTGTGAGAAGTAAGCAATGACATCTCTACTCTCAGAACATTCAATACACATGCGACGATATCTATATTTGCAAATGTGGTAACAATAAGGAATGCATTCCACAACATGAGCCAAGGTGCAGTCATGCTTAGTCATATCTAGAGCCTCCCAGCCCTTTGATTGAATCAGCCCATCTAACTTTTAATGCCCAAAGCATTGCTTTGACTGGTCTGTTGTGCTCAATGTAGAAGTATCCATATTTGGGTTTCAATTGGCTGTATACTAACAAAATATTGTTACGCTGCAATTTAGTAACTGCAGCTGGATCGTCAACTATCCCTGCATCTTGGCACATGGTGCCAAATAGTATATTTTAAAATATGTATTGTTAGTATTTTAATGCATCGTTAATGATTATGCACATCATCCAATTGACAAATTTATACTCTTTCTCACTTAAAGGAATCTTAATTGATTATTGCCTCGGAATGTGCTCAAAATCAAATTCTTTGAGGAATACAATCAATTCAACGGTTAATTTCATCGTAATTTGATGGCCTTCCGCAGTACATAAAGTTAGGAAGTGGTAGTTCATTATATATCCTTTATTTATTTTCCTTTACTAGCTCTGATAACATTACGAAGACTTTCGCCAAGTGTGACATGAATTTTATAGTGAATGATAGCACTACCATTCAGCAAAATTTGTACGTACACTGCATTTATACATTAAATAAAATTCTGCTACAAATATCAAGGGAACGTTTTCGAGCACTATAATTAATTTTGAATCCGAAATATCAATAAAAAGGTGATAAAAAGCTGGTGAAAATTTCAGAATAAATGCAAAATCCTTGCAAGGAAACTAGGAGAGGTTTCTTTAATCCCTTAGAAAACATTTTATAACTGTTTTATGACATGTGTGCCGGATAATAATTTACTGCATTATTTTTAGATTGCTTTGACAAAAAGCAAGTGAATACCATGAAACTTGAGGATGTGTTGCTCAAGACATGCTAAAATGAAGGAATTAGTTAAATACCCTAGTCACAAGAGACAAGTGTTGCCAATATCTTTTGACATATGAGTATCGTGTCAAGGATGAAAGTGACCAGTTAAATACTGTTTCTGTTAATTAGGTGTACCAGGAAATTTGGTTATCATTATTGGCCGATCAATTATGTGGCAAGACAATATTTTACAACGCTCAATTCTCAAAATTAATTCACATTCATTTCTATGGCTAGTGTTTCCTCATAGAAGTTCTTTTCATAGAAGTGACTTAGCATCAATAACTTACTTTCAAAGAGTTTAATTTGGATGACCATTCATGATTTATCTAGTTATGAAATGGATAGTGATGCTCCTACTGAAATAGGCCAGTACCATATATTCGAAGATCCCACATGACTTAACCTTTTTTCACATTAAATTAGCACTACTTGGTGGACTTTGTGGTACAAGTAAGCAGGCTGTTATTTTTTGTTTCTTTAACAATGTTTTCAACCACCAAATTATCTCAACTAAATCTTTTTGCAATCTCATAATTCATTAATGATGTACAAATACTTCAATGACTAACCTGCTCATGAGGTGTACTTGATGTCAAGGTGGCTCAAATAGTACAAATATTGAGATGTCAAATTTTCAGGTCTGGAATTAACTCAGATGAATTGCAGACATCATTCATGTAACGTGTTAACAATATTTAAACATTGACAAACAACCCAATTTCAAATGATAATGCCCCCAAATGTAAACATTTTGTTCTCCGAAACTGTGTTATGATTCTCTTTACTTTGAAAATTTACCTTGTTCCACTGATGCTTTATATATGCTGTTGGTATTGCAATTTATTTCCCTTATATAAATTAAATAAAACTATGGAACTGAATTTTTACACGAAACCTGGTTATGGCCAGTGATGTGCAAATAAATCGAAAAATAGTGATTAAATGATCGGAGTGAGAAACAATGAAATTTAAAATCTGTATGAACTTACAAGTGGTATCGGTGCAAGTACTTTTTATGTTATAGCTAAACACATTACATATTTTTAAATTGTACTGAAAGTGAACCTCCTAATTCCTATCTATGAGGACAATTTGAAAAGTAAGCTCTCCTTTTATTTTCTTGAAAATCAAATTTATTGTCAACTTTCCGTACATCGTTGGAAAGGTTGAGCATTTAGCTATTTTTCTACATAGTCGCCTTGACGATCAATCACTTTTTGCATCCTTGTAAGCAGCTTTTTAATACTGGTGTCGTACCTTTCTCCCACGAAGCCAACTGATGACTGCTTCTCTGATATAAATTCATCAACATTTACTGGAAATGCATGGTGAGAAATGTATCGACATCAAAAACATGTGGAAGTGGTGCAGGGACTTTTTCCATGGCCAGGAAAACGTCCATGATGAGCAGTAGTCAGGGTGGCCGAATTTGCCAGAATCAACGGTGGCTCCAATTGATGAGATGGTGCTCAATAACCAGGGAATTACCCTTCATGAGATAAAGGAAGGCCTTGATGAAGAGAGTGGCTACTTCTCCGTGCAGAGTATTGTGTTGGAGGTCCTCAGTTACAACAAGGTGTCTCACCAAAGGAGTGTGTTTGCATTATGACAATTCATGTCCACGTGTGTCACATCAAACGACCACCCTACTCAATGAATTCGGCTGGGATATTATCGACCACCCTCCTTACAGCCCGGACGTTGCCCCCAGTGACTACCACTGGTTTCCTGCTCTCAAAAAACAACTTGGAGGAATTCAAGTCAGACAAGGAAGTGCAAGAAGCAGTTGTCAGTTGGCTTCGTGATGCGCCGGAGAAGGGTAGCATGCTGGTATTAAAAAGCTGCTTACAGGGATGCAAAAAGTGATGGATCATCAAGGCGACTATTTAGAAAATAGCTAAATGCTCAACCTTTCCAATGATGTACGCTAAGTTGGGAATAAATTTGATTTTTCAGGAAAAAAAATAGAAGACCTTACTTTTCAAATCGCCCTCGTACATGCAAAAATTGTGTTCAAAATTGGAGTATAAATAATTTTACATAATTAAATATCAATTTGGTACTGAATTTGTGGTTCTAAAAGTTTCCAGAGAGTTTCAATTTGGGAATTTGTAATACAAACAAGTGGGGAAATCAGTGTTATGAACCATCTCGGATACATGACATTTTAAATACATGGAAAGCTGGACATGTCATCATCTAAAAACTAAACAAAATCCTGATTCTCCCTCTGGTGATTATCTTTTTGTTAAATCATCAGAAGTTTGCATTTGAGCATGCCTCTAGATCTTCCCAAACATTCCAAAATCAATACGATTAGATTCATCAGGAATGCATGAGCATTTAAAATATGGAGGTCATCTTGCGAAGTTTTTTCTGGGAATACTAACTTTTGTTGTTAGAATTGCTGTTTCCTTTTATGGCAGCAGTCCCATTCTAAAAATATTATTTTTCATTAATGTCATAAACTCAATGCCAACTAGAATGGTATGTGCCCTATGAATTATCCTGAATAATTTTATTTGTCATACTGATCTTAAAAATGAATGACAGAGAAAGTTTTTCCAATTCAAGCATTTCAAACTGGTTGAGAGCCATTCTCTTGATTTCTTCATATTTTCTCCCATTCTAAATGAAGTCCAACATCATAAATCTATTTCTCCTCTATCCTTCCTTCTCTTCTATCATTTCCTCAAACAGTCTTCAACAGGCACTCATTCCTCATACGAGGGGTGTCCATAAAATAACATCAGTTTTCATATATTGTGAGACTCAGTAGATGGAGCCAAATGGTTACCATATTGATGCACACATTAGGTCAGATTGCCACAAACTGCAGTGGTTGGTAGGTTGCACTGCTTGTTTTTTGTTTACAATAGTGAGTCAAAATGAACAATTAAATTGAAACTTGTCCCAATACTTTTTATAAAATTCCTTTAAGTATAAAATAATTGAGATATTTAGTTTTGAGATGAAATTAATAAATTTTCTGTTTCTATGCTGATATATTTTTTATAGCAAAATGAAAATTACTTTCTGGACAGCAATCATACAATGTCCTAACCAATCAATCTTTCTTTCCTTGAATATCTTTCACAACTTTTTCTTTTCTCCAATCCTTTGTAATAACTCCTTATTCTTTACTCTAACCTACCATGTAATTCTTACCTTACTAATCTAGATCCACATTTTGAAGACTTCTATTTTTTTACTTCATCTTTCCGCAAAGTCCATGACTCTACTCAGGCAAATTGCTTCATTTGGAGTGTAATATTTTACTATCTCTTTCTCATTTCCTTTTCCTAAAGGTTCATACAGTAGTTTCTTTTTCTCATTAAATCCTTCTTTTGCCATAGCTGTTCTTGTATTGATTTCCTTGGAAAAGGACTTTTCTTCAATGATGACACTTCCCAAATGCTGAAAGCTATCCACTCATTCGATTACTTCACCTTTCAATGTGATGCTGATCCTTTCACTTTATCCCCTATTACGAGGTATCTCCTATCAAACTCAGTCATTTTCTAGCCTATTCACATTTTATAATCATTAGATTTGTTGTTAATTTATGCTAGCATCTCTAAGACTTTCTGTATATCATATACCACCACAGCCATATCATTAGCAAGCCTGATACATTTTACTAATTTACCTACGGTGTTCAATCCTCTACCCCCAAAAAATCACTCTCCTATGATCTCTTCCAAATAAATGTTACATACAGGTTGGTGGCAGGCAGCATCCTTGTCTAACATCCCTTCTTATTTCAATCTCATTTGTTAACTGGCCTCATAGTCTTACTGATATCAGACTGAGATATAGGTGTTTAGTGCATATTCTTTCCCTCCAATCAATTGCATTAATAATGTAGTTTTTACCAAAATCATATCATGCTTGAATCAACTTTTATCAATCATTTTAAACACATCTATGAGGAAGCTATAATGTACTCAAGTTGTTATTACTAATTACTTATTAAGGCAGTTATTTTTTCATTGGATTACTGATTAAATGGATAGGGTTTGATTCTGGGTGCTTCCTGTGGGAACCTTCAGTAGTGGGCACATGTTAAGACTTGGTTTCGCCCAAGGCATGTAATTGTGCATATTGTACAGATCATTTTGAGAGTATGCAAGTGGCATGAGGGGAAAAAGAATTCGTTCGTCTGCCATGTTGTGAATTTCATGCACTATTGGGATTAGAATTAGATTTCCTATGCGTAAAGCAAACTAATTCTTTGGTTGAAAGCTAAGATTTATATAATATATGTGGGAAGGTGGTTTTACATGCATGGCATAGATTCCTGTGAAATTCAGTTACAATTTTTCATTGAAATAGAAAAAAATGTTAGTCCTTCTGTAAAAGTGGTATAAGGTTTCTTGGAAGATAGTGGTGAACCTTTTCATTGAGGATGGATAAAAGTTGTAAAGAGCAAATCATCAGTAGCTCAAATGGTAGTTTTTTCATTTTGTCATTTTTCTTCTCTATTTACTGTCCATCATCAGATCGTCCAATGAGTATATATGAATTATATGACTACTGGGTAGATAAAGTCAAAATGATAAGTAAAATTTTATTAGGATAGTAGATAGTTACAATTTATTAATTCCATACTTAAATTATATTTTGACATTTAAATATGTACAGTCAAATTACGAGGCATATTCATAAAGTAAGGGTTGTTTGCTTATTTTTAAATATTGGTGCTTTGGAACACAGTTTTTACTCCTGCAGCACCATCTGCTGATTCATTGAGAATTTGTAGCAGCATTTGTTTGGTTTCAGAAGTCGTTCGCTTGTCAGTGCATGCAAACAACAATTTCCGCGACAATTGTTCATCCCGCCAGCTGTGAAGTGCGTTCTGTCATATGATTCTTTGTTTGCAAAAGGATTGTCGGCTGCTGAAATTCATTGGGAGTTATGCCTAGTTTATGCACCAAAAGTTATGAGTGAAAAAAAGGTTAGACAATGGTGCTGTGGTTTTAAAAATGGATGAACAAATGTCCATGACGAAGGGCGAAGTGGCAGGCCCATTATTCTGACCGATGAAATTGTTCTGCAAGTGGAACAAAAACTGCAATGTGATCGTTGATTGACGATTTATGGCCTGGCAGAATAATTTCCTCAACTTGGATGCACTACTATCTACAATATTATCACGGAAAACCTTGGGTACCACAAATTGGGTGCAAGGTGGGTACCGAAAATGCCCAAAGGAGCAAAGAATGTCCGGTGGACAAGAGTTTTTGGGTCCATCACCCCCACCGTACAGTCCGGACCCTTGCACCTAGCAACTACTTCTTCTTCTTGCCCTTGAAGCAGTGGCTCGGTGGACAACGTTTCAAAACTGAAGAGGAACTCAAGAATGGCGTTAACTCTCAGCTGGTGAGCTTCTATGCAGAGGTGTTAAAGAAGCTGGTACAGAAATACGGAAATGCTTAGAAGTGAACAGCGATTATGTAGAGCAGTGAAGTAGGTTTTGTAGCTAACTAAAAGTGCCAATTAAATGTTTCATATGACTCTATTTTTTCCTGTGACCAAATGGCCCTTACTTTATGAATATGCTTCGTATATCATCACACAATAGAAAAATATCAGTGTTCGTAGAAGATGAAACACTAAATCAGATATAAAACTGTGTATAAAAAGTACATAAAAAATAAAAAATCATCATTCTTCTTAATAAAAAACATTAAGTTCAATTCAAGATATCATTAAGATAATTAGGATTTTCTATTGTGTATTTTCTTAAGTTTTTAATATTAATCAGCAAAGACATATATTCAGCGGTTTCCTTAAGGAGTACATCAGATGCATTCTCTCTGAAAGTTAAATAATACATATCATAATATAGCATTTCTTATATTAATATCAATTAAGTATTTTAAATTATACTAACAAATTCAATTCCGATAGCAGCATCTGTAAATGTTCAGGTATTAGATATCTTCTTAAACAGGAGGGCAATGCAAGTATATGATCATCCAAGGAAAATCCTTTGAATCTAAAAAGTTATAATAATTATTGGTCTAAATGCGACATTAAAGACAAACAAGATATGGGAGCATGCATACACCTAGAGAGGTTAGGAAAAGTAAACAATAGTCAGGTTGGAGGGGTAGAGAGGATAAGTGTATGCAGGGAATGAGAAACTGGAAGAGAGAGAGATTTAAGAGGATAGGTGTGGAGTTAGGTGGGAGGATGTTATGGTATGGAGTTGTCGGTGTGGGGGTTGGGGAGATTGGGAGGAAGAAAAGTTAGGGGGGAAATTAAGGAGAAGGTCAGGGAGTGGGGGAGATAGCGATAGCTTAGGTGTTTTAGTGGGGAGGGGTTAGGAGAGGGGGTTATGGGTAGGGGTGTGGGATTTGAGGGATATAAGGAAAGTGGGGTGAGGATATTTGAGAGTGAAAGGTTTCAAGGGTATGCAGTGTATCATACAGATACTTTATACATGTACTCTTTCACTATTACCTTATTATTTAGCTATTTGTTACAGGTTCAGGAGAGGGAGTTGGGGGTTAGGGAGAGAGTTCATGGATATAATGATCAATGCATTGGGAGGGGAGGGTGTTTGGAGATTGTATGGGGGTGAGAGAGTTGGGGGAATGGGATTTAGGGGAGGAGGGAGTGTTTAGTGGGAGAGGGTGCTAGAAATTATTTTAATTTGTTTAATTTTCATTACAGTTTGGAGACAATGTTTTTCAAGTTATACAAGATTTTTTTTCGCAATGTTTAAAATACTATGCAATCTCTATGATATTTTCATTGAAAAAATAAATTTTGTGTTTAGAACGATAAAAAAAATCGATATTGATGTAACGAAATATTTAGATGGACTTGCTGGTTTCATTCAAGGAAAATGATGATTTCTTACGTTACATTAATGACATTTATTACTTATTTATGCTATTAATATGTACATGATTAGATAATTGTCTTTTGCACGATAATACACCCAATATGAATTATTAAATCTACAAAGAGAAAACTCCTTGCTTTCCATTATCTTTACCAAGAACATTTTCCATTTCCTCAGTTCTAGCAAATTTATATAGTAAATGGCATGCAAGTACTCACCCAATCATATGAATTTTGTGGTAAGCATTTGAAGAAAAATCATTCATTATTTGTTTCAATGCATATGGAAATATGCAATCTATGAATGTAGGATTCTTGTAGATCTCATTGCAATTTTCAATACCACCAGACTGAATTGCTTCTTGCTGAATGAATGCACAATGGCTCATCACTACAATGATTCGTAATTTTGGATAATTCATGACTTTTCTTAACCAATCTAATGGGTCACTCAAATCATTTTCAGTTGTATGGCAATCATGTACCTGTTCAAGTATAGAAGTTAAATTTCTGCATCTATTCAAAAAAGACATTTTATACTTAACAGTTTTCAACAGTTATTAACTGAATGAATACATATAATTATGCAAGGAATATTTACAAGCAATAGCAATTAAAATATTAAAGGGACATCATTGAGAAGACAAATGGTTATATATAGATTAATAGAAAGATTTAAAAAATTTGCAGAAACCTATTTAGATTAATCAAAAATACAAGGAATGTAGCTAATATTATATCAGAGAAAGATTGCAGTAAGATCATATTTTCAAAACATCTATGCTAATACATAACCACATTGTATCTCCGAGAAACTTAGAGGCTAAAAGCACTTTCACCCACATTCTTGTGCACAGTTACACACAAACACACACTCTCTCTCTCTCACACCCTCACTCTCACATCCTCACACTCACTCTCACATCCTCACACTCACTCTCACATCCTCACACTTACTCTCACATCCTCACACTTACTCTCACACCCTCGCACTCACTCTCACACCCTCGCACTCTCACACACACACACTCTCCGGTGCGGAGTTTTGTTGGCTTCTCCCATCCGGCGCCTCCCCAGGTTGCGGATAGGGGAACGCTCGCTAGAAATAGAGGGCACCGGGCAAATAAAATACCCGGGGTGGACAAAAAAGCCAAATAGGGGAAGGAACCCCGAAAATAAACCACCAATGGCAAGTATACAGAAGGTAGAAGGTACAGTGCAGGGGGGGATACCCCAGTGCCGGCGCCATCATGGAGTGAGCAAGCGGGCTACCAGGCGTCATTATCCAGCGACTGCAGTGCTACAGGGGTAGGTCACTCAGCCCCTGTAGCATCTAATGCTACAAGTGACCCCAAACCGAAGGAACCAGAAAAGGCTTTCAACCGGTTAAAAGAGAGAGTGCAGTTGTTCCTGAAATTTGTTCTCCCAAGGAGCAACACATACGGAAAACAAAACCATGGCTAAGGTTATGGATAGAGCTCTTAATGACTATGCCAAGTTAATGTATACTGTGTAATGCGTGAAGAGACCAGGGATTCCTGGCCAAGATGTGACCGTTCAAACATCCCCAATCTTCCGTTCAGAAGCAACATGACAGAGGATGGCAGGCCATGACCCGCTCCTAAAAGGAGCACAGGAAAGGAGAGCATTAAGGCTCCGTATCAGGTCCAAGTAAGTGACTGGGTCACTGTCGTGAAGTAGGATGTAGGGATCAGGAAGAAGAAGAAAGAAAAGCAGCAGCTGTCAAGCAATGACAGCGAGAAGCTGCAGGTGGCTGAAGAAAAGCAGAGGCCCAGGTTAAGGCCACCCCGACCTGTGACATTAAGATCAAAGCAATCGAGAGTTCTTACTCAGAGATACTGCATCACGTAAAGGTGGCACCTGAGTTAAAGACGCTCGGCGAGAGGGCAACAGGCATAAGGCATATCAAGACAGGAGAACTTCTCCTAGAACTGGGAGGGCCTGGTGCGAAGTCCCTAGGGCTGCAGTCGGCAGTCTCGTCAATACTGAGTGGAGTAGCGTAAGTACAGCTACTTACTCATACGGAGAGCCTGAGTATCAAGGACTTTGATAAGATGACGACAGTAGATGATGTCATGGAGGCCATAACTGCAGATTTGGGTCCAGGAGCAGTGATACCTGAGGGTGTTAAACTGCGGGAAGCATACAGAGGTACGCAGGTTGCCAACGTCTGAATCTTGTCGGAGATAGCAAAGAGGCTTCTCCAAAGAGGAAAAATTCGAACTGGTCGGGTGAGCTGTAGAGTTCGACTATGGCAGGTACCCAGGAGGTGCTACAAGTGTCAGGAGGTGGGACATTTAGCATGAGAGTGTACAAGCCTTGTAGACCAGACAAAGTGCTTCCGACGTGGCCAGGAGGACCATAAGACAGCTAACTGTGAGGGTAAATGGTCAGAGTCCTCCAAATTAACCTAAACCATTGTGCAGTGGCCCAAGATATTCTCTCCCAGACCGTAGTAGAAGAGAGAGTCATCATCAGTGAGGTCTACATTACACAATTCATACTGAGTAACGGACGCCAAGGGCACGGCCGCGGTCTGGGTCTGTGGCAATCTCCACATATGCGAGTTGCGTTGCAAACTGCAGTTCGCACGCGAGGCTCCACCTGGGTGGAGGTGGCCGGTATATGTATCTATACCTCCTTCCCAGTGATAAAATGGAGGAGTTCATGAGATCTTTGGAGGCTATTGTTACCAGTGCGCAGTCATCGAGACTACCAGTGCTCATTGCTGGAGATTTCAATGCATGGGCGACAGAGTGGGGCAGCACAAAGAAAAATGCCAGGGGCCAGGCACTGCTTGAAGCTGTTGCGACGCTAGAGTAGGAGATCGCCAATACAAGAGCAGTCCTTACGTTTATCAAGGCTGGCAAGTCATCTATACTCGACCATACTTTCATCAATCCTAAATTGATGGGGAAAGGTTATGGCTGGACAGTTAGCGATCATTACACAGGAAGCGACCACCAAGCTCTTTGAGTACAGGCTGATAAGTGACAGTAGGAAAGTTGAGATGAAGCCAAGGTGGGAGAAATGACCTACAAAAACTTTTGATGGGGAGGTATTCCTTTATACACTGTGGGAAACTAAGATTCATGGTACTGCAGAAGAGAGAGCCCGACATTTGAATCAGGTATTGATGTCAGCCTGCGACGCCTCAATGGCTATAAAAACTAATGGGCACAGTTGCCCACCGGTTCACTGGTGGAAGGAGCACATTGCCAGCCTACATCGGGCATGTCGCTGTCCAGGAAGAAACGGCAACGAGTGAAGAACAGACTGTGATTCCAGGAGTTTCATGCTATCTATGAGACACATTGCAGAGAACTAAAAAGAGCCATAAAATCTGCCAAAACAGTGTTGGTACAAATTCTGTGAGGAAGTTGAGCACAATCCATGGGGCAGACCATAAAAAGTGGTCCTGAACAAGATCGAGCCCAGAAGTCCATCTTGTCTGGACTCCCTCAATCAGGTCATTGTTGAACACTTATTTACAAAGCAGCAGGAGAGGGTGGCTGGAACAGGCTTGACAAGGTTCCAGGATACAGAAGAGGTACCCGAGGTTGGTGAAGCCAAACTGAGAGTGGGGGCTTCCAGAATAGCAGTCGGCAAGTGCCCAGGACTTGATGGTGTGCTGGGTCTGGCTATAAAGGTAGCTGCTCTTAAAGCTCCAGAACCATTCAGGGCAACACTTAGCAAGTGTCTGAGGGAAGGATAGTTTCCAGTAATGTGGAGGAGGCAGAGGTTGGTACTGATGAACCGCCTGGAGAGCCGCCCTCCTACCAACCGCTCTGCATAATCGACATAGCTAGTAAGCTTTTTGAGCAAAGAATTTTCATTAGACTGGAGGCGGCTGATGCTCAAGCTAGGGGTTCTCCGATAATCAGTTTGGTTTCAGGAGAGGTCAATCAATCATTGACGATAAAGGCTGCATTGTAAATCTGGCCAAGGATGCCATTAAGGGTAGTAGAAGTGCAAGACAAATGTTATTTTTTCTGTGCTATTATTTCGTTGGACATTCATAATATCTTCAACTCGGCTACACGGAAAGATGTAATGGAGGCATTGGAGCCCCTTTAAGTGCCACTCAGCCTGTGAAAAATAATCTCGAGCTATCTTTGTGAGCAAACCCTAGTTTACGACACCAACAATGGAGCTCAGTCGTCTTCATGGTCGCTTCGTCGCACATGGTCTTCACTGATGATGTGGCACTGGTTTTGAGCACTGGAAGTGAAGAGCTTGGTGTAGACTGGAGGATTCTGGAGGATTGCTCAATTGAACAGGTATCTAATTGGCTGAAGGACCATCGTTTGAGTCTCGCAGCAGAAAAAATAGAAGCTGGACTTAAAGAACACACCAAGGCCAGAAATATTGCAACCTTCCTAGTAGGAAAGGCAATATGAAAAGCAGAGGTCATAAGATATCTGGGGGTGACCCTTGATGGAAGACTTAAATTCAAGGAGCATCTGCAGAAGGTGGGTGCAAAGGCATTGAAGGTGGCTGGAGCTTTGGCAAGAATCACGGCCGACATTGGAGAACCAAGAGAATCCAGGTGGCAACTACTCGCTACTGTGGTTACCTCTGTAATTTTGTACGAGACACCAGTATGGTCCGATGCACTGATCGAGGATATAAGTAATGGAACAATCTGGCAAAGGAACGTGCCAAGAACTGAAGAGTGGCAGCTGAGGTGGGATGCAGCTAAGGAGGGTCGCTGAACTCATAGGATCGTTCTGGACATCTTAGCATGGATTGACAGAGGACATGGCCATGTAACATTCCAGCTTACTCAGGTATTTACTGGCCTTAGCATTCTCCAACTCTACAGAGGGAAAAAAACACACACACATTCTCTCTTACAGACAAACACACTGTAAAATACTAACTCATATACTCTCGAACACACTCAGACTCATTCTCTCACGCACTCTCCGACATGCGCACACAATCAAATCAACGTGCACACACACACACACTTACTAGCAAACACACACTCGCGCGCGCACACACTCGGACACACACTCGCACACACACATACTCGCACACAATCATACTCGCACACAATCACACTCGCACAAACACACTCGCACAAACACACTCGCACGCACACACACTCGCACGCACACACACTCGCACGCACACACACTCGCACACGCACGCACGCACACTCGCACGCACGCACACACATACTCGCACGCA